>NC_056736.1:653551008-653891008 GCF_019279795.1 Protopterus annectens
TCTATTATAGCAGCCAGTTTGCAGTCGTTTGCAAACTTGGTCAGCCACAGCCCTTCAGTGCTTTCCTGTACTTCTGAGAAGTATCTTCAGTTATTTATTTCAAAGAACTTCAGAAAAGGGGCTTTGAGTTCTGACAGGAATTTTTGTGTACTGCTTGTGTTTTACTTTTGAATGGGACTGTGTGGGAAGTGTAGCTACATCCAAAACCTCAAAGGAAAATCCCAGATTTGCACAGAACTTGTGGTTAATGGTACTACATATACAGAACCCACAGATATAGCCAACCTGCTGACTGACAGGTTCAGTGCAAATTTCACTCCCCTGTCCCCACTACATATACCACAAAGTATCCTTCCCACCTGTCCCCCACCTAGTATTTCCAAGGAGAAAGTCTTAAACACCCCCTCCAGGGCTAAAAACACAGCCTCAGTGGGACCAGATAACATCCCAGTCTGCATTCTTAATAGATTAAAACAGGAATTGGCAACACTGTTGGATACCTTGCTCAACCACAGCAGTATGGGTTTTGTCTCTCCAGAATGGAGAACAGCTACAGTAATCTCTTTGCATAAAGAAGGTGCATCCACGGACCCTGAGAACTATAGACCCATAAGTCTAACCAGCCTTATCTGCAAGGCCATTGAGCGTATCATCATGGACCTTATCAACAAAGATATAGGTAATGTACAAACACTCAACCCTACTCAGTTTGGCTTCATCAAAGGGAGATTCTCCCTGTTAAACTTGGGGGACTTCTTTGAGGCAGTCACCAAAGCCCTTGACAAGAGTAAATCTGTGTATACAGCCTAGCTGGACTTAGCCAAGGCCTTTGACACCATCCCCCATTCAGTATTGACAAACTCACCCAGCTGGGTATTAACCTATATATTGTCAGCTAGGCTGCAAATTGGCTCACCAATAGAACTCATGCAGTCAAAATTGGAGATTCTACCTCCTCCAGCAGACCAGCAACCAGTGGTATTCCACAGGGGTCTGTTCTAGGGCCCCTGTTGTTCAGAATTTACTTAGAAGTACAGGCAAAAAAAAAAAGATCTGCGGCTGACAAAGTTTGCTGATGACTGCAAACTAGGAGTGGCTATTCAGTCCTCTAATTATGTCAATATCCTGCAAGAAGGACTTACACAGACTAATGATTAGTGCCAAAGTCATGAACTTAAACTCAATGCAAAAAAGTGCATTATCATCCCCTTCAGCAAGGGCAATGTTACTGCAAACTACTACATAAATAGCAAAACCTTAAGCATGCAATCACTGGTAAGAGACCTGGGCATGCAGGTTAATAGCAACCTTACCTTTGATCACCATGTCTCCATAGTAGTTAGAAGGGCATTCTATATTGCTCACCTAATAAGTAAGGAGGGAGGTGCCTCCAGAAAAAAAAGGGTGTTATAATCCCCCTGTACTCTTCCCTCATCAGGCCAATAACATAGTATAATGCTCCCTTTGGTATGTACCTCTCCAAGCACCTGCAGCAATTGGAGAGACCACAAAGGTTTCTTACAAAGAAAATTCAGGGTCTCCAGCACATGTCATATGTGGACATACTGAAATCAGTGTCTCTTTACTTTGTGTCATACAGACTGCTCAGAGACGACCTATGCCTTGCATAAAAGGCAATTTCCGACCCTGTGTTAATGGAAATGCTACACATTTTTAAGTCAAGCTGTACACGTGTGACACGCTCAAGTGACGTTAACCTGGTATGTGACTTCAATAAGACTTGCTGGAGGGACAGATTTGTCTCACAGAGGTTACCTCATCTCTGAAACAGAATTCCAATCTATGTTAAACAGAGTCCCTCGTTGACCCTATTTAAGTGTAATTTGGACAACTGGATGGGAAACCGTAAATTCACCCCACCTGTATCCCACTTAGACAGGACTAATAGGTGCTGATTCAGTGTCTACTCATAAAAGACAATCTTGGGAAGAAGGGTAAACTTGGCTAGGCTTGTAGGGGCCCCAGGGCCATTAGCCTAGTAAATCCTGTGATCCTATGATTTTATGTTTCTTTGATGTTTATGAACACCTGTCTGACACCTTACCTTCTGACTGACTTGTTCCAGTAGTGTTTTCCCACAATCAGGCTTTATCTGGTCCTGCTGGCTTTTCTCCCACTGTACTTAAAATGAAAAACAACACATTAAGAAGCCCTTATCCCCACTGCAGGCTTAAGAAGTGCCTCACACATTAGTGGTTGACTCTGTAGTGACTTAGCATTGTTTCTCAGACCACTCACTTATTACTCCTGTTTTTTTCTGGTGTAGTCTCCTCAGCCACTATGGACCAGGGATCAGCCATATCTTCTGTGGCTGTTCCAGTGTTTGATATGGACATGGAAGAACCATCTTCTTTGGTTATGGGAGAAACTCCAGGAAGTTCTTCTTGGGGTGCCAGTGAAAGAGACTTCTTGCCAGGGGTGAAGTGCCATTCCCTAATCAGCCTTCTCCAGGGAAGTCCCTACAAAGAAAATAGACAAAAGGTGAGACTTTGCACATCTAAGGACATGCTGTATATTCACATATATGACATCCTTTCCTTAGCCAGGGCATTATTACAGGCTAATTCTGGAACTCAGAAATCCTTAATCTCAATAAGTAAAATCACTGAGGAAAATTTGTGAGATGATTTGGATATTGAGAGAGACATGCCTTCTTTTCCTGGAGATTCCCAAGCCAAGAACTCTGATTCATCTGGTCCTGCTTTACCTACAACTGTTGTTGTAGGGGATTCTATTGTCTGACACACAGATACTTTCCAGCTCTCTTGGGGGGGGGGGGGGTTGGTTTTCAGAATCTAGTTCCAGGATGAATGATGTATTTCTTTTGGATGAAGTGGATGTTCCCTCCAAAGTGAGGCCATAGTATGATATGCTGAAAGTGAACGTGTCACATACTACACCGATCCCTCCTATTTTGCCAACCATGGAGGATGTCAAAGACTGACTGTAATAAACCTGACTCTCAAGCTTCAGCCACCAAACAGGCAGACAGACTTTATGAAGTATCTCAAGTTAACAGATTCTTGTGTTCACACCAGGAATCTGACTTAGTTGTTATTTTGACCCCTTTGCTATTTGGAAACAGATTTTTGTTGTCAAGGTATTAAACAGATTTGGTAAGAGAATTTTCTTTTCTTCCACTTTAGCATACAGAATTCTTAACACATATGTGGAAGTTTATTCTTCACTGTATAGACAGTTTGAGGGAATACCCTGCCACACTTCCTTCAGAAGGTAGCTCCTATTTGAATTATTTCCAAAATATCTCAAGCATCTAAACATGCTCAGTAGACTCTATGATTGTGCAAATACTGAGTCTGGGGTCACTGCTACAGTTTTGAGGAGGTATGCCTGGGTACATAATCAAAACTTTGATAATGAAGTAAAGCCTGATATTTTAAATGTCAGATAACAAGGTTTTTCCTGACCCCTCTGCTACTCAGGTCCTCAAACAAATTATGAAAAGGGCAAACTTAATTCACAGTTTCTAAGATTTTTCATGTCCCCTTTTACAAATCTTTCAAATCCTCTACCCCCTTTAAAAGACAAAATAAGCAATCCCTGCCACCTTCTGGCAAACAGGGAACAAAAAGGAGATATGATGAGGGGAACAACAAAAACACAAGGACTTTTTTTTTTTGATAAAGAGGCAGTCTAATCCTTCGGAATGACTGACAGCATTCTGCATCCTCTTGCCCCTGTTTCTCTAAATCTGTTCCAGAAACTGTCTCTCAATATCCCCCTTCGTCAACAGATTGAATCATACTTCTGGGTGATAAAGGTGGTTCAGTATGATTGCAGCTGGCACTGTATACACATACCTCCTTTCAGGGGAATTCATTCCCACACTCTGAATCAGAGTTTTTTTCCCCCTCAGGTTCTTCAAAACTTGCTTACCCTAAAAGTCATAGAACCAGTGCCTTTAGGTGTCAGAGTTAAAGGCTTCTACTCTAGAATGTTTTTGGTTCCAAAGTAAAAACTTAAATTTAGACCACTTCTAGAGCTTTCCTTTCTCAACTTGTTTTTGAAAGTACCAAAATTCAAAATGCTGATCATTTAGAGTCTGTTACCGGTCATTCATCTTTTGAGTTTTATGGCAACATTTGATCTAAAGGATGCTTATCAACATATCTCCATACTCAGATTCTCTGTTTTTGGGTCACATTATCACTTCAGATTCTTTGTATTTGGGTCACATTATCAGCTCACATTCTTTGGATTTGGATCACATTATCAGCTCACATTCTCTGTATTTTTAGTATCAGCAGTCTGCACTATTCATTGGGTTATCTACAGCTCCAAGGATGTTTCACGGTGTCTAGCTCCAGTGACACTGCAGTCTGTAAAGAATTCACGTATGTCCTTATTTAGATGACTTACTTATCCTTTCAAAGTCTTTTCTAAGATGTCAGAATTCCTTAATGTGGGCTTCTTCTGTCTTACCAACCTGGAATTCTAGATAAATGGGGCTGCTTTATAGACATTTTTCAGAAAACGCTTTTTCTTGCAAAGGAAAAGGTAGATTTTTAACTGGAAACTTTTATTTTATTTTCATTATTATGTTTGTTGACCAAGATAATCCAAGTTTTCCAGAGCTCATTCTCAGTGGAGGACTGGGTAGAAAAGCTCCATGTTTAAACACATGCACATTCCACAATATAGACAATACAAGTAAATTAATATGATAAAATAGTAAAAAAGTAATAAATTGACGGGAACTCAGAGGAGGTAAGAGAAGGCAAGGAATATGCAATGGAGACATTTTTTTGGCTGGAGGGCAGTGGAGTTAGTTTTCAGCCTTTTCTGCCTGCTATAAATTAGGCATCTTTTTGCAGAGCTGTTCACCATTCAGTGGTGGTTAGCAATACCCTGTATAGCAGCAAACCTATAAAGCCAGTACTCAGAACTTTAATCCATAATACAGAAAGGCTTTGCTTGGAGCTAACCTTGGGGCAGCTAGAGAGTGTCATACAGTACCAAGCACTATCTAAGACCTAGCCTTCAACCTAGATACCAGCCAGGTGACCCCTGCAAAACGAAGACCCTAAACCATAATAGCCAAACCCTAATACAGGTCCTGCCAACATAGATTTGCAATTTCTTAATATCTCTGTGGCCAGCTTGTTAGATATGTGCATCATGACACAATAGAGCAATTGCCTAGTATACTCAGACAACCTTTTAATCCTTAAATAAACTAGCACAGTATGTGAGCGAGGTATATACATAACTTCCTTGGAGGCAAAAATCTCACTTACAAACAAGGTTGTTAAAAAAACACACACTACAGCCTTCACACATGCCGCACACCACACACACATACACACACACACACACACACACACACACACACACACACACACACACACACACACACACACACACACACACACACACACACCCACACACACCCACACACACACACACACACACACACACACACACACACACACACACAGACACACACACACACACACCTTCTTATGCTGAGGCACCTCTCCAAACCTCAAAGACCTAGTAAGCCATCAAACTGCAACACCTACCCTCATCAATCACTAAAGCACATAACCAAACGCAGAACCTAATACTACACATAAGCCTGCACTCAATGATCCCCCAAGAATAAAGCCCATAAGGCATGTAAACACTTTGCCTAGTAATCTTGTCATAGGGGATTCTATTGTATGACACACAGATGCTCCTCTCACCAGGCTGGACAAAGAGAAGATAATGGTCAGTTGCCTGTCTGGAGCTAGGATCTGCAATGTCATGCGTGCACTCAAATCACTGTACCACAGGTACCAGTATGATTCTATTATAGTTCATGTGGGTTTACATCATCTGAGGCATGGAAGGACATGGTTAACAGACCACTTTGCTTTGTCAATGGATGGTCTGCACCTGTCCCCCTGGGCGTTCAGATATTGGATAAAACTTTATCCATCCCCTTACAGCCTTTTTAAGCATGTCAAAATGATAAAACTACCAACACAGCAAATTAAAAAAAAAAACTCAAAGCATCCTTAATGTGTTACTACTCAGTGCTAAGAGTCAAACAAGAAACTCCACACCCTACAAGCTCTCCTTACTCTGGAGAATGTAGACATCTGTGCTGTTACTGAGATTTGCCCCCAGATTCAGCAAGTCCTGCACGGTGTGCAGGAACAGTGCAGGAGCTCCAGGAGCCAATATGTCCACCGTGAGATCCAGGAATAAGCTGCAGGGACGTGTACGAGCGGTCCTGCACTATTCCTGCACGGACGCAGCTCCTGTATGCAAATTACCCCATTTTCAGGTGAAACCCATTCAAATGAGGTGAATTTGTGATCCAGGAAGCTGTCAGCCGGACGTGCAGGACTAGTGTAGTGTGCAAAAATGTACTTGGTTACTAACCGAGTAAATTTTTACAAACTACAAAACGGAGCCATGACAGCTCCAAATAAAGTGTGTATATTATAGGAAACCACGCCAATGACCAAATATATGGCCATCATTGGCATGGAAAACAGTTTCCAAACTAAAAAAAAACTTTTTTTTAGTCGAGTTCGGCTGTTTAAGCATAGGGCAGTGGCACGCAAAGGGGATCGGGCCGAAAATAAAAATAACCAGAAATAAGCATTCTAACCAAAATCACTATTTTGCCATTATACTCAATTGCAGGCAGAAGACAACATGGCCAGTGAATAGTGGTTGCTAAGGGGGGAGGCTCAGTGTGGGATCTGTAACTATGCATTACCAGGCAATCCTATGTAAATAAGGTGAATGATACTGAATCCCAGATTTCCCCTCAACGCTAGTCAGCACCCAGCAGTGTAAGTGCAGGAATAGCATGGTTCAAGCCTAAGAGTTAGCTGACATCATGGGGGGGGTGTCAGACATACTGTAAGTGGATTGGAGGCCTGTGGCTCGAGTTTGCCCTAAGCGTAACAGAGCTAAGCAAGTGGGGTGTGTATGAGGTTGCTAGCACTCTTTACATTGCCTAAGTGGGTGTGCGTGCCGCCCACCAGGTTTTAAAGAAAAAAATGTAAACCAGGAAACAGCAGCTCTGTGCACATTTGAGCACTGTGTTTTTGGGCTTAAACAGAAAGGCAATGGGAAGGGAAAACATTAGTAGGAAGGTAATCAAGGAGAACTAGCATAGCTGGCAGGTGAAATGTATCAGAAATCAGAATCAGACAATTACACAGACAGCAGCTCAGTCCAGAACACCACTATAAACTATGCAAACACCTTTCCCTCTGGTTTTTCCCACATACTCTACACCACCGGTGTATACAAGTGGGGAAATTTTAACAAACAAATACAACAGAATGATAGGGGCTGCAGTAGCTATCATACATCAACATGTGGAAGAGGCTGAGGGTGGTGAGGATGAGAGTGCTGTCGACCAATCCACAGTGGGGAGACAGAGAAAAGTGTACAGACCCAGGGTAACCTTCCAGGGGCTACATGAGCTGGAGATAGTGGAGTGCTATAGGGTGAACAGGGACTTCCTACAGCAAATTGTTGAGCTGTGCCGGCCATGCCTGACACACAGAAATAACAGAGGGGAACTCACCCAGTGGATACCAAGGTATATGTAGACCTAAGAATACTAGCCTCAGGTACCTTCCAAAGGCCAACTGGGGATATCATGGGAATCTCACAGGCATCAGCATCCAGGGCACTCCACCAGTTCCTGGATGCCATGTCAGTACATGCCAGTGAGCACATATATTTCCCCAACACCCGTGAGGCGTTGGCCAGCAATATGCGTCTCTTCCACCAAATAGCAGAATACCCTGAGGTAGTGGGTGCTATAGACTGCATGCACATATGCATCAAAGCACCACCTGGTGAGCAGGGTAGGGTTTACATCAACCACAAGGGCTTCCCCTCCATCAACTGCCAGGTTGTGTGCGATGAGCAGGGCATTATAATGAATGTGTGTGTTGGCTGCCCTGGAAGCTATCATGACTCCCACATTTGGCATCTGACGTAGCTGTATCAGCGATTTGCCAATGAGGACATCCCTAATGGTCACCTAGTGGGGGAAGCTGGTTATCCACTGGAGCCATGGCTGATGACACCCATCAGAAATGCACACACACCTGAACAAGAATTCTATAATGAGGCACATGCACAGACCAGAATTATAATAGAGTGTGTGTTTGGGATACTCAAGTCATGGTTCCAGTGCCTGGACCCATCCAGTGGAGCCTTGCAGTAATCACCAGCTACATGTACTCAAATTGTCATCATATGTGCCATGCTACAAAATATGATCCTGCAGAAATAACTGCAGCAGGAATAGCATGGGGCAGGGCCACACAGCCCCCACCATTGCCAAGGTCTGCACAGGCACAGAGTAACTCGGAGAAGGAACAACCTGAGCCTGCCCCAGTAGGCAGAAGGAGGTGTGCCCAGCATGCCCTGGCCTTGGCAAAGAGGCAATGCTTGGCACATACACTGACACAGTAGGGACCCAGGAAATAACACCTCTCGCTGACTTACACATACAGTAAAAGGGATTCCAAACATGACACTACCAGTGCTCAACCATGCATAGGGAGTGTACTATGTGCATCTGACATAGGCAGCCCTCTGTCACCATTCTCAATACTGGCACAGCCACAAGGTAAGTCAATCTTCCTACCAATTGCCAAATGGAGTAGTATGTGTTGTTACTTGTATCTTTGGTATAGATGTGAGCATGCAAAGGAATCGGGTAGCTGAATGGGATGCCAGCAGATAGTAGACACATATAGTGGCAACATGAGATCTGTAACAAATACTGGTGTCACCATAGTAGCCAGTACTACACATGGTGACAAAACCCACTGCAGGAAATGTGCTGGGCCACATGTGTGACCATATGACACAAACACACCAGTCAGTGAGGCTCACATACCCAACAACAGTCTCAGCCAGCAGGACTGTTGTAGACAAACACAAACAAAGGCTGTACTAAGGCATCTGAATGATGGCTATGGGTAACCCCACCCCCCAGGTCTACACAGACAAACTACAACAGGTCAGGCAGTGGGATATTAGTTCTGAAGGGTAAGAAGTCAGAAAGTAATATGTAGGTCAATCAAACCTAAGATATGTAGCACACTGATATGCCTCTAGAAAGCATGATAGGTTAGACTACAGAATTAAATAGAGTACATGACATACCAGTACAGTCATAGCAAATGCGTACAAATGTCAGGTGTGCCCCCCCAATCCTATGTAGAAATGCAGTAACAGTCAGGTGTGCACCCCAATCTAATGTAGTCATGTAGTAACAGTCAAGTGTGCTCCCCCAATCCTATGTAGAAATATAGTAACAGTCAGGTGCCCCCCATTCCTATGTAGACAAGTAGTAACACACAGGTGTACCCCCCTCAATCCTATGTAGACATGTAGTAACAGTCTGGTGTGCCCCCCATCTGATGTAGACACGTAGTAACAGTCAGGTGTTCCCCCTATCCTACGTAGAAATGTAGTAACAGTCTGGTGTGCCCCCCAATCCAGTGTAGACACGTAGTAACAGTCAGGTGTGCACACCCCCGGTCCTATGTAGATATGTAATAACACACAGGTGTGGCCGCCCCCCCAATCCTATGTAGAAATGTAGTAAGAGTCAGGTGTGCCCCCATTCCTATGTAGGCATGTAGGAACAGTCTGGTGTGCCCTCCCAATCCTATGTAGAAATGTAGTAACATGTATGTGTTGGCATAATATCAGGGGAGCACAGATTACCTGAGGTGGCCAAGATAGCAGGATAGATTGTAGCATTTGTATAATATGCAGGTATGCGTGTGTTAGGTTGTGTGTGTTTCATATTGTGTGAGAGTGGTCAGTATATATGCATGGTGAGGCTTGCCCTGGTGGCCATTGCCCAGTACTGCCAATGACAGGGCCAAGTTCTCACAACTGCAGTGCCAAACACAATGCTCCCCAGTATAACACATTCTAGCAGTAAGCCATTGTTTTTTTATTTTTATTTATTTTTATTTTACATTTGTTGACCGGGAATGTCCGACTAGGTTCCACAGATCCTGTTTTCAGCGGAGGCCCGGGGAGAAATACTCCAGATGCATGTCTTTGGAATGTGGGAGGAAACCGGAGTACCCGGAGGAAACCCACGCGAGCACAGGGAGAACATGCAAACTCCACACAGAAGGCACCCCAGCCGAGAATCGAACCAGAGAACCTCTTGCTGTGAGGCGACAACGTTAACCGCTGCACCACTGCGCCGCCCAGTGTAAATGTATGGAGGTAATATGTGTCACCATCATGACTGCTGGGCCAGATATACAAGCAGTACACAGGGGAAAGTACCCCAGACAGACAGTTTATAATGTGTAACTGTTAAATAGACACACCTTTGGAATTGTACATACAGGTTTGCAGCACATTATCTGGGCTTGTAGTAGGGAATACCAATATAGTCTGGCCAAACACTCACAGACCACAAAGGTCATAGGAATGATGTGTTGAGAAGCAGCTGATTGTCCCTGCACAAGCCAGCATAAGTGGAATGCATCTGCAAATCTGTGAGTCAGATGGAAGTAGTGTCCATAGCACACATGCACCCAACTCATCAAACCACCACCCACAGATACCTCTCCGGTCTTATCCCTGCTGTTGGGAATGGGTGCAATATGACCCCCACCTGTGTATGGCAATAGTGAAAGAATGCAGCAAGCAGTGCAGGTGTCTCATGCAGGTGTGTCCCTAGCTGTAAGCAGCACCCTGCCAGCATCCACACCACTGGATCAATACTGACAGAAAGTATTGGCATGAACACTTAGCACACCTACCCTGTCACCCCAGGTGAATATACTGTATTGCAGTCTGGGACTGTAGGACTGAAAGAATGCAACAGCCTGCTTCAGCTGGCCTGCATTACTACCAAATGACTTACAGTCATCTGACAAAGGCCAGTGTCTCACCCGTACTACCAATGTATGTTATGTTGTGGACTCCCAAATAGCAACATAACACAGTCCACAGAACCCATATGCAAGGCCATGTGGACAAACCACAGTAACATGTCCACCATGTCCCACTGCATGTACTGTGGGCCAACACAAATATACTTCTGTGATGAGGTGATAACTACAGGGAAAGTATCAGAGAATGTTTGCATAATGTATGGAAGAGGATAGAATAATAGAGGGGGGTGGGAGCATGGGCAGCATGGAGTGTGTGAAGTCTGAAACACAGCCATGTGCACATACTATTCCTGGCTGCAAACACATGAATGGGTGGCTACAAACCTGCTTGTAAACCACGATAGGGGTAATGTCCTGACTTATAACCCCTGCCTCTGGGTAACCTGTGTGAATCTGTACAGCTGTGAGGTATTGCCACAGCAAGATAAGGCCATACTGTCACGTCGATGGATGTACAAGTATGGGATCCTCTGCCACCACTGTACCAAGGTGCTGTACCACTTATACAGACCCAGTAGCAAGTGTCTGCAGCTCCCCCTCCAGAATGGCATTAGTTTGCAGGAATATGTAGGCGTTTGACCACAATACTGGACACAGCTGCATTCATCCTGTGTTCCCCAGGACATCACTGCGAGCAAAAATGTCAACCTGACAGTACCTGATGACATAAAACATCACAGTGTATAACAGTACACATGTCTGAACATCTCTGCTAACACCAGGACCATGTAGCAGAAGCAGCACAGACACAATTACCTACAGTACCCACTATCCCTTGCCCAATTTGACCCCATACTGTCAAATGATCTACAGATATTCTGCAGAAACAGTTTTCTAGCTGTAGGTGCAGTACACAAAAGTCTACACTGGAGTACAATTTACCTGGAATGGATTCACACATTCAATACAGAAGGTCATACTGGGCATGCTCCCACACTTAACGAAATGTCTGGCAACAACAGTGGACCATACATATCTGACAGTTGCAGATATTAGTGCATACACTCCTCAGTATACACCAGTCATGCTTTGCACACACATTGGATAAGAATACACACATATATCCAAAGACACACACTATAATATGCCAAAAGTACACATACATAGATATGTGGAAGAGAGTGACAGTGACAAAGAGCCTTACATCATGAGGCCTGTCCCACCCAGCACACAGCCAAATGGCTACAACCACATGATGTGTAAATGTCACTCACCATAGACATGTGCCTCTAGAATCCCTCAGCATTATAGACTCTGTGGTGCTAGTGCTAAATGTGCAACGTGACAGTACAAGGCAGTAGTCATCTAGCAGTTGTATACACTCACCTGTGCAATATAAACCTGTGTGTGCCTGAGTGTGGTGTGTCTGCCTCTAGATGAATGGGTTATGGCCCATGCAGACACACTGCCCTCTCCATTGCACTACTATGGCAAGCCTGCTGATGTCAGTCACTTTGAAATACACCTTTGGGGAAGGGCTAGCCCAGTAATCTCTGTGGCGTGTCCTGTAACTGTGTAATGCTGTAGTGTGATAAACTAGTTAGATAGGAGTTCTAATCCCAGATGTGGCAACTGTGTGTTTGTCTGTGTAGGGATCAATGCTTTTAGGCTATTCACACTCACTACAATTCAAATGCCCTCCTTTGGCAATCCTGCTGATGTCATTCACTTTGAAATACACCTTTGGGGAAAGAGTAACCCAGTCATCACCGTGACATGTCCTATAACTGCATAATGCTGTACTGTGATAAACTAGTTAGGTAGGAGTTCTATTACCAAACATGGCAAGTATGGATGTTTGTGTGTGTGTTAGTTTGTCTGTATAGGGAGCAATGCTTTTGAGACCATTCACAGTCACTACAACCTCCAGTGCCCTTCTTTGGCAAGCCTGCTGATGTCATTCACTTTGAAATACACCTTTGAGGAAAGAGTAGCCCAGTAATCTCTGTGGTGTGTCCTATAACTGTGATAAACGATTTAGGTAGGAGTTCTATTCTCAGACATGGCAAGTGTGGATGTTTGTGTGTGTGTGTCAGTTTGTCTGTGTAGGGAGCAATGCTTTTGAGGCCATTAACAGTCAGTACAAGCTCCGGTGCCCATTCACAGTCAATACAACCTCCATTGACCATCTTTGGCAAGCCTACTGATGTCATTCACTTTGAAATACACTTTTGCGGAAATAGTAACCCAATAATCTCTGTGGCACATCCTATAACTGCATAATGCTGTAGTGTGATAAACTAGTTAGGTAGGAGTTCTATTCCCAGACATGGCAAGTGTGGATGTGTGTGTTTCATTTCTCTGTGTAAGGAGCAATGCTTTTGAGACCATTCACAGTCACTACAACCTCCAGTGCCCTTCTTTGGCAAGCCTGCTGATGTCATTCACTTTGAAATACATCTTTGAGGAAAGAGTAGCCCAGTAATCTCTGTGGTGCATCCTATAACTGCTTAATGCTGTAGTGTGATAAACTATTTAGGTAGGAGTTCTATTCCCAGACATGGCAAGTGTGGATGTTTGTGTGTGTGTGTCAGTTTGTCTGTGTAGGGAGCAATGCTTTTGAGGCCATTAACAGTCAGTACAAGCTCCAGTGCCCATTTACAGTCAATACAACCTCCAGTGCCCATCTTTGGCAAGCCTGCTGATGTCATTCACTTTGAAATACACTTTTAGGGAAATAGTAACCCACTAATCTCTGTGGCACATCCTATAACTGCATAATGCTGTAGTGTGATAAACTAGTTAGGTAGGAGTTCTATTCCCATGTCAAGTGTGGATGTGTGCGTTTTGTTTCTCTGTGTAAGGAGCAATGCTTTTGAGGCCATTCACAGTCACTCCAACCTCCAGTGCAATTCTTTGGCAAGCCTGCTGATGTCATTTATGTTGAAATACACCTTTGGGGAAAGAGTATCCCAGTAATCTCTATGGCATGTCCTATAACTGCGTAATGCTGTAGTGTGATAAACTACTTAGGTAGGAGTTCTCTTCCCCAACATGGCAAGTGTGGATGTTTGTGTGTGCATTAGTTTGTCTGTGTAGGAAACAATGCTTGTAAGGCCATTGACAGTCACTACACCCTCTAGTGCCCTTCTTTGGCAAGCCTGCTAATGTCATTCAGTTTGAAATACACTTTTGGGGAAAGAGTAACCCAATAATCTCTGTGACATATCCTATAACTGCATAATGCTGTAGTGTGATGAACTAGTTAGGTAAGAGTTCTAATCCCAGATGTTTGTGTGTTTGTCTGTGTAGGGATCAATGCTTTTTAGGCTAGTCACTCTCACTGCAACTTCAAATGCGCTACTTTGGCATGCCTGCTAATGTCATTCACTTTGAAATACACCTTTGGGGAAGGAGTAGCCCAGTAATCTCTGTGGTGCATCTTATAACTGTGTAATGTTACAGAGTGATATCTTAGTTAGATAGGAGTTCTATTCCCAGACATGGCAACTGTGGATGTTTGTCTGTGTAGGGAGCAATTCTTTTGAGGACATTCATAATCACTACAACCTCCAGTGCCCTTCTTTAGCAAGCCTGCTGATGTCATTCACTTTGAAATTCACCTTTGGGTAAAGAGTAGCTCAGTGATCTCTCTGGCACATCCTACAAATGCTTAATGCTGTAGTGTGATAAACTAGTAAGGTAGGAGTTCAATTTCCATACATGGCAAGTGTGGATGTTTGTGTGTGTTTGTCTGTGTAGGGAGCAATGCTTTTGGGGCCATCCACAGTCACTATAACCTCCAGTGCCCTTCTTTGGCAAGTCTGCTGTTGTCATTTTCTTTGAACTTCACCTATGGGGAAAGAATAGTCAAGTAATCTCTGTGGCGCATCCTATAACTGTGTGATAAACTAGTTAGGTAAGAGTTCCACTCCCAGACATGGCAACTGTGTGTCTGTGTGTGTGTGTGTGTGTGTGTGTGTGTGTGTGTGTGTGTGTGTGTGTGTGTGTGTGTGTGTGTGTGTGTGTGTGTGTGTGTGTGTGTGTGTGTGTGTGTGTGTGTGTGCGTGTGTGTGTGTGTGTGTGTCTGTGTTTGTCATTTATATCCTGTGTGGAGCTGGCTGTGAGTGTGTAACAACTGGACTCATTGTGAAGCGGGTTTTGCAAATTTCTTATATGGTGGGCCTATTATATGTTACAATGTCCACCTTACAAGAATAACAGATGTCAAATAGCTGAGAGACTGGGGTCGCCAATCCATATCCCTACATGTGAAATCAAGGCCTGATGAACAAATTAAGCAACCCTTGTATTACCCAGAGAACACTCCCATCCCACGTCTCATACATAAACACACCTGTCTAGGCAACAACCGCTTTGTTGGTAGTACCCTGCATATTGCCTACATATAGTAACCATGGTATGATTACAGTAGACTACATAGGGCATGGCACCATGTCCCATCACTACAATAGGCACATAATTTCAGACAGTGCGCCTTCACTATATTCCCCACTGGATGCGTGCAACAACTGTATTGCCATCAAATGTGACCCACAAATGACATACCATGCCTTAAACACATGCCCTGTATGGACAGATGCCAGTGACACCAGGGAATACCTGTATCATGCTATCAGTGTAGGTGCAGGGTCAACCTGATGTCCATTACCAGTTCCCGCCACATGAGGCCAGGACTGGCACATCTGATGATAACAATCTGTGTACACAACATGGGCCAGACACCCCAGGTACAGTTCCACATGTCACTGAACATGCATGTGGGACATGTGCACATCCCAGACACTATCCATGTTATTGGCTATAGAATATAATCATGGCAAGCATTGCACAGCACTGGCCACACACAATAGTAACCCAGATGACTGGATGGTGAATACAATACCCACCTGTGTGGGCCAATCCAGACACTACACCCATGAGCCACACTGCAGACCATTGTCATGTGGCCTGATGCCAAGGTATACCCTTCACCTAGCCTTGTACAGCCTTTTGGCACAGTCAACCACTACACACCTGTTAAGTAATGCACCCATGCATGTCAGTACTGGCACCCTGTGTCTGTGTGTGTATAGAGTATGATGCTTTTGACCCCATTCACACTTACTACAACTCCAATTGGCCTACTGAAGCATGCCATCTGATGTCAGACACCTTCACATACTCTTTGCCTATATATCATCTGGATAACACCTGTGGTGCATGTGATACCTGTGTATTACTGTACTGTGGCAAACTAGCTAGTTAGGAAGTCTAATCCTGCCCTGCCAACTGTGATAATGTGTGCAAGTCCCTGACAGAGTGTGGCTGTGTTGACATTGACACCTGTTCATGTGGACAGGCATGTGTACTACACCTACCTTATTGCTCCTATATCACTGTTGCAGATGTCACTCACCATCAGATATACCTTTGGACAGTTCCCCAACATGTAAGCTATGTGGCGCATGCAATACGTGCATAGATATGTGATAGCAATACATAGTCAGTCAGGGGTTTGAAACCCTGTACTGGTAGTTGTGTGACACAAACATGCTTAGGTTTTACTCTCCCACCCCCTCCCTGACTTACTTTGTCTCTGTCTGTCTCACTCCCTCTCTGGTGGATGTGGAGAAGTACACCTGCTTTACTTAGGCAGCAGCTTGTGTTTTGTAAGTGATGCTCATGATCAGCTGATGGCCTCTGCAAGAATTACAGTTCCCCTTTAGCTGATTGCATGTGGAACAGCTGTGGTAACATTCCCATAGCCAATTGCATGGAAACACACTCCAATATCATGTGGGTGTTGGGCTTTTTCATTCACTGTGAGCAGGACCTCAATTTGGTGTTTGGCAAACAGCATCGCATATGGTATTGGGATTTACCTCTAACAACATACACTGTGGAGACAAGCCAAAAGACAGGAGGGGGATGTGCCAGACATGACTATAGATTGTAAGTGTTGCTCTTCTGCATTTGGAGTAATGTTGGTTTAACAGGGTGTGTGTAGATATGGCTGGTCTACATGATTTAATACCTGTCATGACAGTATTATGTGTTTGAGGAAACTCCCACATGTAGTGTTATCTGCAGACTAGGCAGTGTGTGGAGCCTTATGTTTCTTGTGTTACTCACAGAACACCTTTCTGATATCTGCAGAAGCATAGTCTGAGGATTGCAGTCAGTACATGGTGACAGCCATGAGAGTTCCTGACTTCATATCCCTCATAGGATATATGTCACAACAAACCCTGGTACAACAGTAAATGTATGAGGCTATCACAGCAACATGCCAATATTGGCCTAGTGTTTGTGGCTCCAGCCACAAGTCTGTCAACCTTTGTACATAAGTCATTCAGTAAGAGGTGCATATGTTCTGTACACCATTATTTATTGACATCATACCTGATAACAAGCCAGTCAGATATCAGACTGCTAGACATGTTATGTATAGTAGGGGTTATTTCTGAGGACATAACCTGGGCATTCTGTGGTTGTGTGTACAGTACTGGGGTCTGCGTACTTATGGTGATTGTCAGCAGTATGTGTACTGTGCATACTTACCTTGGGCTGTGCACAGATTGTGGAAGATCCCATTGTTTTGGTCCTGTTCTATCTGATGTTACATGCTGCTCCAGTGTATGGTGCCCTATTGGCTCACATGTCTGTAGGGCCAAACATACACGTGTCCCTTATCACAGACAGGCAGGCATCGGACCACACTGTATCATTACCCAATTTGTGTAGGGTTAGTGTGTGAGTGGCACATATGAGGATGGTGTTTATTAGACAGTCCATATAGTGTCATATTAAGCTTGCATATCATATGTGGCTGCGTTCACATTGGTTGTGGGTATGCACTTTCTCACGGGTGTCTGTTACTCTGTGCTGTGACATGCATGTAGAGCCTGCCATATTTGCAGATACATGTGCATTCCCCCATACAAAATGTAGTCCAGTGTTGTGGCAGTTGGCCTGTAGTTTGCACAGTGTTTTGTGACATGCCTAGCAGCTTAGTGTAATTACCCAGTGTGCTGTTATGTCCAGTTATTTGCAAGACATACTGCTACCAGGCCACCATAACTGTTGTGTATTTCTGACAAAGCAGCGGGATTCTGTACAGATGTATATCACTAACTACTGGGTGATATGTGGCCATGTGACCTCTGCACCACCAGGTATTATGTGTCAGAACAGACTGGTGTGTGTGAATGCATAAAGTGTGTGGGTATATGTAGTCCAGTATTTACATGATATACCCATGTACATGGTTGTTAACAACACTATCAGGCGTGGTCCACATGTCTCGCATGAAAGGGGATCTGTGTACACATCTGGACTGACCACAGAGTGCCAGACTGTCGACATATATTGGTCATATATCTGCTGTACTCCACAGGATCATTACTGTGTTCACAGTGGTACTGTACTATGATGTCCTTAGGATGTCTGTCAGTAGCAAATGGCATACATGTCAAAATCAGATGTGACCTCCCACACACAACATGTCTGTTAAGACAACCCCTGTTACAGTAGCAACAGTCTACATATATACCTGCAATGCATACATGACATCCCCTTGCACTAAGAGGTTGGGACTATTGGTGCTGAGGTAGGACTCCACTCCAGTCCATGTATATAGATATATATATATATATATATATATATATATATATATATATATATATATATATATATATATATATACAAACTCAAATATATACATATACACAGCTATATATGTCTACACATATACAGATATATAGATATATATGCACATATAGGTATGGATATCTACATATATATCAACATAAATAGGTATATCTGTACACATAGGATGTGCATATATATATATATATATATATATATATATATATATATATATATATATATAGATAGATATATATACACAGAGATATCTAAAAATGGCAATATATATGATGCACTATACAGATGTGTAGAAATACATATATATGAATATATATGTGTATGTACATGTAGACATATATATATCTATATCTATATATATATATATATATATATATATATATATATATATATATATATATATGTATATATCCATATCCTTGTCATGTGTAAACATCGCGGTTGTGTATACCTTCCCAGATGTATCTCACCGTATGTATCTGAAATGTATATATTTTGATATAAATACATATGTGATGCAACAGTAATATCAATAACAAGTACTACATAATTGTGGAAGTCAAAGCAATTGTTCAATACTATTCAATATGTTTACAGATGGATATATTGGAAAAACAATAATTGTCTTCACAGCTGTCATGGAGTAGTGATTAACTGTTGTGACTACAGTGTACAGAGTTCTGGGTTCAAGACCTACAAGGGCTGTGTATTTTGTTGCTGGGTAGAATAAGGGCTGTTGGCTATAGAGTGGTAAAGGCAGTTTTGAGCAGCTTTAAGCGCATTTGCATGGGTTTGTGATGCTAAGGTATGGTTAAACATATGGGCACTTACACCATGTAGGCTTTGCTTACCAGTGCGCAAATGTGCTTAGCTGTAAAAATTGCAGCAATGCTAAAAAATGCTAAGCATGGCTCAGCCCTGGTAACCAGTGCTCATGTCCAGTCTGATAATATAGCAAGATAATGACATATGTAATAAGTGTATGTAATGCCATGTGCATACCATGCATCTATATGCTGTCATTACAGTAGCAAGGGGTGTGAGTGTCATGTCTGGGACACTCATGTATATAAGACCTGCACAGCACTCTTATCCATGTGAATGTGTTACATACGAGGGTAGTAACCCAGGTTACGTGCTGTCACACTGGCATGTAGTGTATCATCGAGGTACTACTGTTGACAGTGCTTTCCCAGGCAAGAGTAGATTGCTAAATGTAGTACTGACAACAAGCACCCCTGCAGGCATAGCTGGACTCTGAGGCCTCACTGTTGTGTTCCTGGTGTGTGAGCTGTGTCACAGTATATATCCTCTACTGGATAATGATCTGGCATGTGGAAAATAACTGTAGACTACTGTCTGTACAGCACATGTTAGTGAGGGCTTCAAACATGAAGTAATTGCATACTTACTGGTGTCAGACATCTATCTGTCGACGCATTTATCCTACTGCATAGCTACTTGCCAAGATGATGTCTGTCAGTCTCTGTACAGATGTGCAGATGGGCAAGTATGCAGCTTGATTACTTATAGGCAACCAATGCTTGACTGACACTGACATGTCTGCCCAGCTGTGTTATAACTAGCACATATAGGAGAGACCACCCTGTATGCACCACATGCCATGGGTACCTCTACCACACTACCACAGTCAACAGAACATGCTTGGATACAGGTCTCCATCACAGACACTAACCATGTGTTGTAATACATGTTGCATACATGTCAACTAGATCACCTCATTGTCCATTTGCAGGAGACACCCAGAGGATTGGCTTTTGCATGTCACTCTCAACCTGTGGGTCACCACAGTGATGTCTGTCAATATATTACCTGCTGGCACATGGCAGGTGGCATGATACCACTGTACACACATACCCTACACTTCCCATCTATCCATGGTCAATAGACAGGTACACACCTATGACCACCTGCAGCGATGCACCATAGTACTGACAAATGTGTATGTGTGCATTACTGTGGACAACAGTGTCTGTGTATTAGTACACCTGTAGTTGGGAATACCATAGGGCCTTCACACCAACTGCAACACCCATTGCCATAGTAAGATGTGGATGCTGCTGTACTGGACATTACATGTACCCTGTTATGCTCTTCTCCCTAACGGCTACACGAGCCTTGCAGTACTATCACAACAGTGTTGTACAAATGGGTCGATAGGCATGGGATACCCACTGAGTTCTGGCAAGTGTGTGTATATGTGCATGTCTGTATATCTGTAGGGTACAGCATTCGAGGCCACAAACTCCTATTATAATACGCATTGCCACACAGTAGTATGGATAGTGTTGTTGCTGCCCATAGATGAGGTATGACAATGCAACACCCTACTATGCCTGTGGCATGTGCATTAGATGCATATCCCTGTAGTACCACTGTTGGTATGTACAATGGATTGTATTGCAGTCGTGGGCAATGTGTGATGGTGGGTATGTCAAAATGTCATCATGGGTTCCAGTGAGTACAATATCCACTGTGGAATGTGGGTGCTGTGTACACTGTCATTACACTATGGTACACTTGATATATGTCCCATATACCACTGTATGGTGACCACTGTCACCATCAACCACACAGATAACTGATACCACAATTCAGCCCAGTTATGCATGTGCTGTGTGCAGCCTGCCTGTAACACATTAGACACACTGACAAGTTAGTTAGCACCGATAGGCCCAGGTCTCTCAGATGTATGTCTGCCTGTTATGTGTCTGTCAATGTGTATATGATGGTATGTCACACTATATATTGTCCATATACAACCATTACATCCCCCTTTACCATACTGTACATGTCTGGGGATGTTTTGCATGTAACATGTAACCTGGAACACACCTCACCCTGAATGCTGTGTGGTGTGTGCAATGAAAGCCACACACTTCAGTAGCACTACATACCTAGGTAGGGGTCTAGTCCCAGTGTTGAAAAGTAAGGGTGTGTGTGTGTGTGTGTGTGTGTGTGTGTGTGTGTGTGTGTGTGTGTGTGTGTGTGTGTGTGTGTATGTGGATGGATCTGCATCAGGTTACTGATTATACATGTCCCAGCGGGTCACCTGTCCATGTGGCACAGGCAGTAACTGCTATACAAACCTGTGACATGTGTTCAACTGTACCCAGGATATGTCACAGCCATGGTGTCACCACAGTGCCATTGCCCTTGTGGAATATGACTGCAGACCATTTTTCTTCTGACACATGTACACCTACAACACAAATGGATAACATTATGGAGACCACAATCACTCAGTGTTACTAACAGCTATAATGCATCATGGCTGGACAGCTACACCACCTGACATGTATGCATTAAACATTACTCCTGACAACATGTTACACAGCATTACATTGGTACACTGTAGTACAGTCACTGTGTGCATCAGACCCATATCAGCCTGTGCTTGCATCGATGTTATGGATGGCAGGGATGTGGCACAGGTATCATCATATGCATAGGGTGTGCAGTTGGCTTGCCAGAGACCAAGGGTGGGCTATACGTTTGCCACCATGTGTATGGGTGAGGGGTGTAAGTAGTTGAAATGGGCATGGTGATGTGGTATGTGTAGGTATGGGGTTGCAGATCATATCTAGCAGGGTGTGCAGCCACGGTCATGCGGACTGTGCCTGCAAGGGGTTCCATGGGCGCGTCCACGTACAGGCCTCAATGTGCTACTCTCCCATGATGATGATAGATGTCCACTGGAATCAGGTCCCTCCTGGGACTGGCAAGGGCCACATGCACATGGACTGCTGTGGTGTGGTGTGGATAGTGCCCCCCCTGCAGTGCTGGGGCTGGTACTGCCACTACAGGAGTGCCTTGGTTTTCTAGCACGTCCACGTTGGCCACCAGCTGTTGGTGTTGCTGGCCTATGTCCACACGGCCATTGCCCCACGCCCACCACATGCTCGAGCACAGACAAACCATGGTTGATGAGGCCAGCCATCTATCCATGACCTCAGCATAATCACGGAGGGCACCAGCAAGTTCATGGAAGTTGTCACTTACAGATGAGATAGCAGCCCTCTGCAGCCTCAGGCCCTTTCTGGTGTACTGTTTCATACATGCCTGCGCCCCCATGACAGTCTGAAATATGCACCTGGTGGTACCAGTTGTGGCATTTCTGCCAGGGGCATGATGACCAGTGGCCCTACCACGAGCACCCCAGTACATCTGCCTATGTGGTGCCTTGCCAGACATCTGGTTATGCCAGCTGTGACCAGATACAGTAGGCATAGATACCACACTCTCCTGTGCACTGCCACCATCTGACAACTATCCCTCTGCTATGACCACTGGTGATGGGGTATGTATAGGCACTGTAAGTTTGTGCAGGGTTGGGGTGGCTAAGAGGTGGATGTCAAACGATGGCGCAGTTTCAGCCTCTGACAACCCCGCCTGTGCCTCAACAGTACTATCATCATTTTCAGTGTCTGTATGGGCACCAACATCAGATTGCATGCAGGAGGGATCCTGACCCATCTCACCAGCTGTGGGGGAAAACAAGAAATGCACTTTAAGACCTGTACAGCATTGCATAATAGTACACACATATACACACACACACACACACATGCACACACGCACACACGCACACACACACACACACACACGCACACACGCACACACACACACACACTGAAATTCTACCATAATACCTGCCTGCCTTGAGGTTACAGACAGTCCCACGTTTATTCATGTACGTTCCCCATCCTGCATCACACTTGGTAACATGCACTCATTAATACCACTCATTAACGTATCATTAATGCCTAGGCAAGTGATCACAACACAGGACCTGTTACTTCATTACCTCCTTGACTTGAGTGGAGTAGGTTTTACATGGCCTCACTGCTGTCATCCAGTGTTCACCCTAGGTATGACCAGACATCATGAGCATGGCCCCTATATGTTAAGGGCTACTACATTCACTCTATAATGTCACGCACTGGAGTGTCATATGTAACTATTGCTCAGTACATGCCAGATCTGCTGCTCAATCAACTTATCATGTGGACAACAGTAATATATGGATACAATCCCTGGTGTTGTCTAGTAATTCCCCAATGCATCTATAATGCTGCATATGTGGGTAGTCATTCACCTTTCTGCTGACTGGAATATTAAGGGTATACCTGGTGTCTACTTTCCCTCCCAATGCATGTTCCATGCTACAGACCTTATTATAGTATCAGCTGTCCTGTGATTACATATCAGACAAGTATTCCTGGTGTCTCTTGTGTCAGTCCATGTCCGTGTACTGCATGATCCCAAAGGGATGTACTGCCATATGAACAACCCCACAATCAAACATGTGTATACATGGACACCCACACAAACACACACACATGCACACACACATCCTACATGCATCAACCCCCCTCTACTCCACCAGATTGCACTTACAGACAAAATAACCGCATACACACACACACACACACACACACACACACACACACACACACACACACACACACACACACACACACACACACACCTACAGGTGAGGTTGCACAAAGATAGTACACACTGTCCTCCCATTACCAATCTGTCAACATGCATAACATATGGTACTCAACAGCATGCAGTGCAGCTATAGTCAATCCATGCTGGCAACAGTATACATGTGTGTGATGCATGAGCTGTGTTAGTAGGTGATGACCCTTCCCCTGGAAAACACAGCACCCATGTACACAGTATTGCTGTGCACCTGTTCTGCACCCTGCCGTGTACTGTGCATCAAACCTCACAGGTGTACAAACTATTGCTGAATGTGTATTACTGTGTCAATTATGTCTGTTCTAATTCTCACAGCTCCTATGTGTTTGATGGACACCTACCAGAGATGATATGTGGACAGATGTCATTTGTGAATGCCTGATGTCTAGTTTACAGATCTCAACATCAGCAGTGCATGTATGACCAATACGATACTATTACACCGACAACCGTCAGACCTTACCATGGCTATGGGGAGTGTACACACCCTTATTGATATGACGCACTCTACCTTGATATGCCATGGGACCACATCACCACATATATTAACATTACATGAGCCTGATATGTGACATATGTCCTGTACATTCACATGCAGTGTCTAAGAAATGTGTTAGGTGTGCAGATGCTGACCATGATCCATACAGTACATGGGTGCATATGTGTGCACACCCTTATCATGATGGTTTGTTGCACCTATTGTTATGTGTACTACAGCAGTCACTATTCCTGGCAGGGGTATACTAGCATGGGCCATATGCATTTGCCAGTATATGGTCAGTCTGCCCTACACATGTCCCCCAACTCTGCATGATTGCAAGGTCTACTCATGTGCACATCCCTTGGGGTTCACAAACTGCCATCACTATTGCTGTGGAGTTAGGGTTACATCTGCCACAGTTCCTGAAGCTGACTGTGTGCAGATACAGCCATTCTTAGCATCCTTAGGATCCCTGCTGCAGTGCACTGGTGTGTCATAATGACACACCTTCCCCACCTTCAGTCTTTTTGCAGATGCTTGACAACTATGGGCTACATGTGTGTCAGTTTGCAGTGTCCCAAACACTGAACACCATGTGTAACAGCCTAGTCCCATCTAATAATGTGGACCACAGTATTATGTCATGCCATAGTGTAGATCTGTAGCAGTTGTCACTGTAATACTGGTATATACACTGTTGTAGCACTGTATAAGGGTGATGTTTCACACATGTCCCTACTCTAGGCCATGTGTCCCACCATTATGTTCATCCCTGTGGACACATTTCACAATTACAGGATGTTAGTTATCTTGCAGGTGTCTGACATACCCTTCAGATACCCCATTATGGTCACCACTGTGATGCAGTGCATTTAACAGCAACAATACATGAACATGTTTGGCATGCATTATGGGTAGTTGTGTTAGATGTGTGCATGAAATATACCATAGCCATTACATGCCCAGTGTATTGGCAAGCATGAACATAAGTCATACTCACCAGCTACAGGCTGCTGCCTCGGTGGTATACCAGAGGGACCTACATAAGAGTGTGAGAGATGTGATGTCAGTGGCCACAGCTGTGGCATTGCTAAAGGGTGGGTGCAGCATTACAGTACATCAATAGTACAAGTCCACAATACTACAGCTTATGCACATTTGTTTATTACTACTACACAGCAATAGACTATATATATATGACATCTCACATATGCATGATCTACCTGTACAGATGCAGATGCATACACAACAGTGGTCTACTGATGTGCCCTGTGGCCTTACCTGCACGCTCCTCAGCCAGTGTGTGGGTAGCACCCACCTCCACAATGGTCTCTGCCAGTTGTTGGGTGTGCGGGTGGGCAGGTGCCATGAGGCTGGCAAGGAGCTCCTCAACTTATGTCGGGGGGATGGATGGCATGAACCCCCTGTTGCAAGGTGATCCCCCCGGACTGCAGCAACATGCCGACAGGCATTGCGAAGAAGGTCACTACAATGATGTTGGACCTGCTCATAACTGCGGTTATGTAGGTCGACATAATTGACCCTGTGGACTAAATCGTTCCACAGGGCAGTCTGCTCCTGCTGCTCATGGGCTGTCCTGCTGAAGAGAACCTGGTAGTGCTGTATCAGGTGGTTCAGTATGACCTCATTTTCCACCACTGAATACACTGGTAAACGGCTGTGGGACATCTTGCCTGAAAGACATAAAGATGGAAACAGGTCTGAGCAACTCATACAGCAAGGTTACCATAGTTCTTAATACACATCTCTGTCCCTCCCCCACCATATCAGCGACAACAAACTGTTCACACAACTCAATAAGTATGGCTACAGCATGCCTACCATTGGGACATATATTGCATTGTACCACACTTTGTGCTATGTGTTTGTAGCCATGTAACCTGTGGGGACACTATCATTGCTGGCATGTTACGGACTATTTCACCTGCATGCCATTGTCAGGGCCACTATTGTTCCATATATGTATGTGGTATGCTTGCTATCTGATTGCTGCACATCTGTCATTCTGTGTTATTGGGGATATCTATGCATGCTATTGGACATGCTCTGGGATTGTGTGGACTATTACTATCCATGTATGTTCTATAACAGTGACACAATAGCATGCTTAGGGAATAGTTGCCAGCTAAACCACCTCTCCCACCTCACCTGGCCATGTTACCAGGCCACATCACATGTAGGACCCACCCTGGGGCCTCCTCATCTACTGGTCCAGCACTACTTTCAGGTGGAACCACCTCAGGGGATGGTGTCCCCCTCCCGGGGCACACACAGACATGATCCTGTCACCTGAGGTTAGGTCCAGGGTCTGTTTCATAGGGGGTTCCACAGAAACTTGTGAAACTTGTGGGATGTGCTACAGTACCTTGAGGTCCCCAGTGCACAAAAACAGGATGCACATGCTCCTCTTGCACAGCATCCAGGCCAGGCACCTTCAGGACCATGGAACTGCTGTTGTGACTAGCAATGGATGGGGGCCTTGTTCCAATTGTTTCCATATGGGGGCTCATGGGGCTTCCACATCACAGACCATACATGCCATCCAGGGAGTTTACCCACAACATGTGTCATATTCCACCCCTGTAGGCTGTCCTCTATATCTACCAACCCGAACCACCTCCACAAATATACCTGGTATCTTTCCCTATATTCCCATTCCCTACTTCACAGACAAGGGCAATGTGGTCCCAACAAGGGGTTCTCATGTGACATAATCTTCCATGTTGCACACACTTATAGCTGTATATATCTGTATGTATTGCTATGTGTGATGTTCCCTCACACATAGCATTCAGCACTGTGGTGGTAATATAGGGGACATACATTTACATACATATGTGTGTGTATGTTTGTATATATGTAGGCATACACATATCTATATATCTATATATGTGCACATACATTTTATGTTGTATATATGTGTTTAGATATAAATGTCTTCATATGGGTATCTGTATATCTGTAGACATACATGTGTGTGTATATATATATATATATATATATATATATATATATATATATATATATATATATATATATATATGTGTGTGTGTGTGTATGTGTGTGTGTGTGTGTGTGTGTGTGTGTGTGTGTATGTATGTGTGTGTGTACACATATACATACCTATATATGGGGTGCATTCAGACATCAGATCCACAATCTCTAACTCTCCTTTCTGCAAAGCAGCACTGTTCTGCCTTGCCACAACACAGACAGGTGCCACATATGGACACAGCCTAATATTAGTGGGATATATATATATATATATATATATATATATATATATATATATATATATATATATATATATATATATATAGGGCCAGATTGCAGGTAAGCCTATTACACAACTATGGCATTTCAGCATGCTACAATACATGTTAACCTGAGTGTCCTGCAAGTGGTGGGCTCTTGAACCCTCGTGTCCATCATTATGGCATTACTTCCACCACCAGCTATTGGCCACAGTAATATACATACTTTCCATTACACAACACACACTATGTTGACTTACATCTTGTTAGTCAGTGCTGCTCTGCACAGTTGATGGGTATGGCCCACTACCCACAGGGACAGACTCTATGGTCCATAGCAGTTGTTCAGCTGAACATCATTACAACAACACCTGATGGCACATATATATCATTCCACATCATCTATCCCAGTATTATGGACCAAGTACTACAGTCAATTACATGCATATACACTTCACATCCCTGTTGTGGGAATGAGGCCTGTTTTGGATGGCTTCCTTGCAGGAATTTTTTTTCTCCTTGGCTTTGGCCTTAGCCTGCTTTCTTTGTTTCTGTTTCTGTTTCAATTTCGGTTTTGGTTTTAGTTGTGGTTCTGGTTTCTCTCCCTCTCCCTCTTTCTCCAGTAAATGGATTGGGCTGCTTGTAATAGATTGCAGCATGGCTTTTGTAGGTGATGCACATGATCAGGTGATGGCCTCTGCACCAATCATTGTTCTCCACTTGCTAAATGCATGCAGCATGCTGTGTAGTATTTCCAATTACCACTGTCATGGTAACTCACTACTACTATAAATCCCTACATCATGTGGGTGTGGTCCCTTTACCTTTCCATTATAGTGGACATCCTTCCTGCATGTGGGCAGCAGTGTTACAGACAGCAGATAGCAATATCTCTTACAAGAGGACTTGAAGACTCAGTTTGTGTGTTGAGTGCTATCAGTACATGGCTACATCTATTTGTGTTTCTGACTTCATATTCCTGACTAAGGGTATGTTGCACACTATCCTGTAACACCAGCGACTTGCTTAGTGTATGACAACACTATTTCACATATGGGCCTGTGTTCCGGCCTCTGTCCTCCACCTACATACCAGGCTTTGTCCATATGACATGCTGTCAGAGGTTGTTATGTAGTGGCCTGTGAGTATGTCATGCTGCCATTCCTGCCATCATTACACTGCTGTTGTGGCCCCCAAACATATTGTGGGGTTGGGTCCATATATATGTGGGCTTCATCTGCACAATACATGTGTGCCCTTCTGCAGTCCAAAGGTCACTGTATGCAACAGTGGTATATGCCCCTGCATGTCAGTCTATGGGGGGGTGCACCATAACTAACCTAGGCTGTTACAACATTTGAGGGATATCAGGGGTAAGCTGCCTTAAGTTATCTGGATGTACATTACCATACAATTCACCTTGGGAAAATGCAGGCTTACTGCTTCCTGCCATACAGACTGTTCTGTTTGTCAGTGTGATTGTGATGGTTTCAGTTATGCCTTGTTATGTAACAGATACATCCCATTGTGGCAGATGAAGTCTTTTCCCCCTAGGGATTGCATACAGAGTCTAGTTAGAGGCTGCTGGACTATACATCTGCATTGCTTACTGTTGATTGATTGTTATCCTGTGGCCCAGTCTGTCTTTACTGTTGTACTACTTGAAGGCCTTGGCCTGGACAGCAACATATGTTATGCTTTCCGGAATACTGTACTAACTGGTCTGTTTGAGAGTTGCATTAGTCTGTTTATATGTATTTCAAAGTCTAAACAGCTATATGATATGGCATATACAACTGTAATACTACACAAATAAAGCTTTTTCATGTATGCAAACCTGTGTGAGGTGTTATATCCTTTGACCTTTCTGTGGGTATATGTTTCAGACAATTGTCTTTTGTATGGGTGACTCATACAGTGTCCATTTGATAAGGTGGCAACTGTAGGAATGCTGGCTGTTCTGTATGGTGTGCACCCTCTAAATATGTATCTTCCTATACATATCTATACATATCTCTGTGTCTGTATGTGTAGTTACATATATATCAATATATATATATATATATATATATATATATATATATATATATATATATATATATATATATATATATATATATATATATATATATATATATATATATATCTGCATATATATGTGTGTATGTATATGTATCTTAGGAATGTTTATTGCTTCCACATTGTAAATTCCCTATGGTAGCCAGACTGAACTGTATGATATGTTATTGATACCAGCCTGACATCATACAGGTGGGATGGATTACTGTAAACATCTTGTGCTCATGTTGTGTTAGGTCCTGGTTATGGGACTTGCAACAGTTGGTATTGTATTGCAGGGCAGGGCAGCCCTGTTTGGATGGGGGGGCGGGGTAATATCAATACGCACAAGATGTATGTAGCTTGGGCCCTCTCACCCCCTGCCTGTGGTCATAAATGTATTTGTTATGTTCTGTTTTATATCTATAGTTACATATATAGATATAGATATATATGCTTACATATATATATATATATATATATATATATATATATATAGATAGATATGTGTATATATATATATATATATATATATATATATATATATATATATATATATAGTTCCCCTTCACAGTCTCGAATTACTGAATGCTTGAAATTCAGTAACTCGAGACTGTAAAGTCGAAAACCCATAGGCACAAATCTGCATAAGTACAAATTCAAATATCTCAAATTCGCACTTATGCATGTCAGCTACAAGATGGGAAGTGTGTGAGTCGGGATGTTTTACGGAAGTGAAGGTAAGTGAGTGTATGTGTGTATTTTGTAAGTTGTGTGTGTGGGCTAGGGTAGGGAGGAGGGAGTATGAGTGTGAGTGTGAGTGTTGGATGTGTCTGTATTTGTGTGTGTGTGCGAGGCATTTTAAAATGTCTGTGGGGTGTTTTTTATTTTGGGTATTAGTGCGATCTTGGAGTTAGAATATATAAGTAGGGGGAGTGCAACCCCCCACATGGGGGGTGCAGGGGGGCTTGCAGTTGTAAGCAGGTTTGCGTGGGTTTGTGCAGAGGTAAGCAGTGCTAACTTCCGGTTACAGTTTCTTATACTGATTTAGCTTCTCAGTTCCTTAATCTGTGTAGACATTGCTTACCCCCACACAAATAAGCTTAAACCCACTTACTGCTGCTTAAAAGTGCTTACTCCCACTTACCCCAATGCTAATTTCTTTAAAAGAAATGAAAAAGGGTTGATAGGAAAGTGGTGAAAAAGGGGCACAAAGCCGGAAAGACAATAGGAAAAATAGCTAGGGATGTGCAGCAAGGGTGTAGGGAAGGTCGATAGCTGCCCATTTCTTCTATAGCAACAGCTGTGCATATACACTGAATTTGGAGATAGATTTGTACACTCATACCCCTGAGAGAGGGGTGAGGACAATAATAATATGTTGTTAAGCCAATTAGACCATATTACGTGTCCAGTGGACACGTGTGTGAAATGGAGAGCTATCTATGGGACAAGATATTTTTGGGGGAACAGATTGCCCTTTTTTTCAGGTGAGAGAGGGATGTTGGGTTGGGATAGTAGGTATATTTAGGGAGGTAGGTTGGGTAGGTTAACAGACAAGACAAACAAGTCACATACAGGGGTGGTATATGACACATGGGAGGCAAACACCTTGATGGGGAGGAGTGTTTGGAAATCAGAAGCCCATGAGCCCCCTAGTTGTAACAGTGGAACTGAGGTCCCCACCCATAGGCAGTCACCACTGCACCTTCACAGCCCCGAAGGTGGCTGTGCTGGGGGCTGAGTAGGAGGGCCAGGCCGACCCTCTAGTTGTGACACATTGCTCTCAGGCTGGTGTAGCAGATCTCCGACCTCCATGCAGAGCTCACTACACACCATGACCCAGATCTGGCGATGGGTGACAGGTTCCTGTCCCCGCCCACTCTCATGGGGGCAAGCCCCATCCTCTTAGGTGGTTCCACCCAAAGGTGGTGCAGGACCAATGAATGAGGAGGTCCCGGGTTGGGCCCCAGACGTGCTGGTGCCCGGTGCCATGGCCAGCTGAGGTGAGACAGGTGGGTCCGCCGGGACCGGCCTTCCAAACTGTGCTATGGTGTTTACATTTTATCAACATATGTGGGTTAGTAATAGTCAACAAATTCCAGGGTTAGGTATAACAGCATGCATAGATATTCCCATTAACCCAAACACCAGATATGGAACAGTTGCATAGCAAACAGAACACATGCATATATAGAACCACGGTGGTCATTACAACAGCATGCAGGTACATTGATGGCAGCATGCCACCAATGTGGGAGTATTTTCAACATGGCACATGCACAGAAGCAGATTTAAATAATTGTCAAACAATAGGACATATGTCCCAACAGTAGAGTTAATTCAGCACATCCCAATTCAGTTATGTACTTAGTTTATTGTTGCAGATATGGTGGGGGGATTGCAACAGTCATATACAGACATTCCTACACATTTTATTTATGTAGCACAGTGTGGTTAACAGTGCTTAACACAACAGTACTATTAAGTGACTGCAACTCTACATTACCATATGATACCAGAGTGAACACATGCAGTCCAGCAGTTAGACCTTTATTGTCGCGCTATTATGCTTTTATTTACATACAACCTGTATGAGACTTTTCCTGCCCTATTCCCTGGTGTATGCAGTACATGCCTTAAACAATACAGGTTTTAGACAGGCAATTAACTTACTACTACTTTTAGATCTATTTCCTATGACAGTAATGCAAGAATATTGCTAACCTGCCTCACGTCGCAACTGCTGCAGTCTACAAGCATGGGCTTCCTGGTTCGCAGCCCGCTTACCTGGCACTGTGAAAGACATAAGTGGAATATTTAGCCATGTCTATCCATAATATATATCAGCTGGCAATTATTAAACAGGTAGTGGACTGATACTTACACATGGCTGGGACATCCCCTGTTCTTCTAGCCTCTTGGATCGACTGATCCAAGAGATCTCCTTTCTCCGCATCAGGTCGGCATAGTGATGCCTGACCTGCTCACCAGTTCAGGGTATGCCAGTGGCACTGGTAAGATGGTCCCAGGCTTCCGCCTTGTATTGAGAACCCTGGTACTGGCCCTGCAGTAGTCTCTGGTCATGGTCTTTCACAAGGAGTCCTATCATGACTCTGGACTCCTGGATGCCCTAGCGCTGTGCCCGAACATGCGCACCCTCTCCCATTCCAGACATAGTGCCTAAAGGGGGAAGCTACAACCAGTTATGAGATGTATTCCTGCCTGTTGGGTTTAAATAGGGCCAGTTTTCTGCACTTTGTCGTGATTGGGCAGTTTTGAAAATGCTAAGCTATGGGCAAACCTGCTTGCATAAGGTTGGCATTGCTTAAAAGGGTATACTCTTGGGCAGACTGAGTTATCTGGCCTACACATTGCTTACACCTACTAAGCTGGGCTGTGCAATGCTTAGTGTTGCTTAATATTTCATTTGCATTATATTTGCATTTTGGCATTGATTTATTATTCATTACATGTTATATATGTGTTTGGTATCCATGTTTCATGTGTACACACACTGTATTGGGTCCTTGTGTTTATTAGGGGATTTCAACACTTTATAACAATGACACCTCACATCTGGGCATAATGCAGTACTCCAGTTCACATATTTATGTTCTGTAGTAGGATATACAATATAAAACTGTATATAGATTCCTTTCACATGTTCAGTTTGTAAATCCAGAGCTGTTGGACATGCCCCACTTAAAGAAATCCCTCCAAGCTACATGCTCTAGGGACCTAAACTTTGTCACCACAATAAACAGAACATGCCGGAGGGATAGATTCCTGACCCAGAGACTTCCCATACTCTGGAATAAACAACCTATCTATATCAAACAAAGCTTCTCATTAGCACTCTTCAAGAAAAATCTTGATGATTGGATGGGAAATAGGAAAATCACCCCAGGGATCACCTCTGTGGCTCTGCTCGACAGTGGCACAGGAAAATAATTTTCTTGGGTGGCAAAAGCCAGGGTACCTTTTTGGCTGGGCTTGTATAGGCCCCAGGGCCGATAGCCTAGTATCTACCTATGAACCTATGAACCTCAACAACTCTCAGTATGCATTGCATGGAGAAATAAACTCCTGTCCAAGTTACAGCACTAATGCATGTGTTTAGTTAAGAGTTTACATGTTAATTCTTCCTTTTTACTAATTGCCAGCAAATGATGAAGTCGTGTGATTACAGCTTTAGTAACATCATTACATTACATTACCAATGTCAGTAATGTTGTGAGCAAACTGTAAACAAATTGCAATTTAAAGGGACAACTCAGAATTTTGTAATACCCTGTTACTTAAGGTAAAAGTTCAACATTTTCAGGCAAATACCAAACAGTTAAGAAGTGTGAGACATGCACTCACTGAGGCAACAGTATCCAAATCATTAGCTGTAGTCAGGTTTTAGGCTTCATCTAGGAATCTGTCTCACCAGCACTGCTACCCCCCCCCCCCCGAAGCTGATGCACTGTAGGCAACAAAGAGCTACAATCAATGGGATGCAAATCCCTACAACAGACTAACCTAGTCTTGGCATCAGTGGTACACATAGCTCTAAACCTTCCAGCTCCAAAATGTGGAAAATTGCAGCTCATAATGTGGAGCAAATGGGCAAAATGTGGAGCACTTACTAACAACTTACTAACAACTTCTAACAGGAAGCTCACATGATGGTTGAAATGTTTACTTTATAATTAGAAAACATTCATTTGATGAATTATTATGATTCAGTATTATTTACCTTGAATATCAGTTAAACAAATTCTTAATGCGTAGTGTCAGTTGTAGCACACTTTCCTTTGGTGCAGAAGGCTGTGGGTTCTACTCCCATGCCAGGTAGATTGATTGCTGACACTGCAGTGCAGCATAAGACAGGTGCTGCAATTCTGTGTGTGTTGCCCTTATGATGAGATGTTAAACCAAAGTACCATCTGCTTGAGCTGGTGTTAGTTCAGGTCAATTCAAAAGATCCCACAGCACCTATCAGAAAGAGTAGGGGAAGTTCCTTGACGCCCTAGCCAAATTTCCCCAAGTAGTATAAATACTACCTCAGAATTCCCTGAAAAGAGGCTACTAGCCTAGTTGAACTAAACCAGTCAAGAAATAGCTAGCTAGCTAGATAGATGCATAGATAAGTAAATATTCAATGTGTGACAAACCCTTTCAATGTGGAACTGCAAGGAACATGGACTTTAAAAAAATCAAAATGAGGAACGTTCCTCATAATAATGTGCATTTAAGAGTTATTGTGGCAGCCCTAACTTGAATGTGATCCAGGTGTTACATCACCAGATCCTGGGTTACAAGACTAAAATGAATGATGAAGTCCAGCGAATCAATATATGAAGTAGCAGTTGTAACCACCAGAATAAAGCGAAAATGTTCCAAAAAGATTGAATGCTTCCATGGAAACTTCTTTTGTTTCATCCTCAATGCAGGCATTAAAGTCACCCAAGATCAACCATCCTCGATGCATATACTAAGCCAGTGAGAAAATAAAACAGTCTTGAGAAATGCTACTAGTTAACCAAATGATAAGTCACTGCAGGATGTCTACAGTTCCCTAGTGCACCAAGAACAGAATCCATGGCACTGGAACTTGTTATTTACCTGGGATACTTCAAGCTTTAAAGAATGGTTTCTACAACACCAAAACTACCCTCCTCTGGGCTGCAATTAATAAACAGACCTGGGGATATACATGCAGCTTGGTGACATCTGAAATAAATTAACCTTTTTTCACTGAAGACCTATTTCATTAAAACCTATCTCATACAAAAACAATGAAAGCCACTTTCATTGATACACCAACAAAACAAAAAACATGCCACCACCTTTTTTAAATATATCAACTCTAGCCATTCAGCCACGGGGAAGACCAAACACCTTTCAAGTAAAAAAAAAAACAGTCCTGTACCAAATTTGCAGCACTTCGCTGCAAAGTGGTGAAACACATACATACATCTAAGCTCAAATTCCAATGAAACTAAATATAAAAATATATACATTAACCAAAAAAGGGCAACATTTTTCAATAAAAGTAATATTCAGTGTTATTTATTAAATTATGGCAATTATAGTGAAACTGGCTTCAGTAAAATAGCTTGAGATCATGTTTGAAATTACTGTCTAACCTTGTCTTTATGATAAATGCCATGTCAATCACACAGAGCTAACCTAGTCTCTACTATATATGCTATGTCAATCACACAGAACAAGCTGGATATGATATGTGGCCTCTTCTGAAAGGGCATTGCATTAGAAAGCCCAGCCCTAAGCAGAGCCCCAGGAGATCAGATCCTGTTTAAAGGACAGAGATGGCAACTGAAATGAAGTGAGATTGCAATAAGACAGACAGGATCCCATCCCCCAAAATTATGATCTCCCCATCTAAAAGTGCACAATAACCTGAACTCCAAAAAGATCACCTAAATTAGCAAGAACAAAAATGAGTACTTCCTACACTCCATTCTATCATTTTAACAGTATCTATTCACCAACAAGTCAGGGAAACTGAAGAGTCAACAAGTTCAAACAGTTAAAAGGACATGGTAACTACGAAGTCCCTGAAAATAGAAGAGTCTCATTATAAAAAGCCAAGTGCTTTAATAAATGCAACACTGTAAAAAGACAGTAACACAGATGGTAACAAAAATCTAGAAAGATTTGTTGCACTTTCAAGGAAAACTAGAACATTGCACCAACAATTGACCTTGTGGCACACTAAAAGATAGCAAATACAAGTTAGAAGCATGGTGAACAGAGATATTTGCTAAAAATATGACATACTCAATAGTAAGTTATTTTTTGTATAGAGAAAATCAAACTCCAGTTATATAAATGAAGATTATTCTATCTAAAAATTCTTGAAAGGTAGGCAGACTGCCAATAGTTCCAATAAAAGATATAGTTATTAGCAGACCCATCATGTTCACAATGCTGGTGCAAGGAAGGAGTGACCTTAATTATGCAATGATGATTTTATCATTTGTATTTATTTATATTTGTTTACTGTGGTAGTATACTCATACAATTACACTTTGGATATTAAAACTGTCACTGCTGCATGACTCATTATATAAATGACAGAGTACAAAGCAGGACAATGTACAGGCTCCATTAGGATTGCCAGTTTACAGCATTTGCTGAAGTACTACAGTAACAAAGCTTGCTCTACCTCTGGATGGATTACCAAGCAGCAACCTTGCAGGTTCATGCATAAGTTAAAAATAAAAAAATCCTTTGCATGGTAATAAAAATTGTACCAGCAACACAGTTCTCTATGGTGCAGACAAGCATATTATCACAATCACACTGTGTCCACCCTCACTCATTTAAACTGCCAACCTTCTGCCAATGGGAGCTCTGATAGCAATAGATCTCCTTATTAGAATTATTACATTATTATGTTAATGATCATAGCTCTGCTGTTATGCCTAATGAATGGAAAATCTTTATGAATCACTGTGTGTCATGACAACAGAGCAGGGAACAGCAGTTGTGTAAGATATGTCAGGCAATGGCATACCTTACCCCATAGATGCTCCCTGTCATTTTGTGCTGTGCTGTCATGATGTGTATTGATTCAGTCTATGACACTAGAGTGCATAGTATATAGCAATGTACTCTGCATTCTGATATGCTGTTCAAAGGTATTTTCCATTCATGTATATGTCATTTGATTTTACTGTGATCTGTCACTAATAACAGGCAGACTACTAAACATACACTGGCATTCAGAAACATCCTGCACAAATGCATACATGTATTATGCACAGCACATTTTGACATGAATCATGGTAGTCCCTAACAATATACAACAACCTTCCCCTTTTAATGAATAGCACCCTGACACATAGTAGGTGGTCCTATGCTCAAACCAGCAGGTATTGCTGTGTAATATAACAATGCTATATAGTGCAAAGATATAAGGCAATTATGTATATTACAGTCTGCCTTACAACAAGTAGCTATGTCTATCTCATTGGTAAGGGATTGCACTGTAAGTAACTGCTTTACATTTTCAGTCTTCCCTGACTGTAATTCATAATGAAATTAGGCATGAGGGTGGATCAGAGGTTATCATCATATTATGATACATGAGGGGATCTGGTGCTGCCCTAGCTCCCATTGGTGGGAGATCTGCAGCATTATTGATTGGGGCAGAACAATGTAATGTACATGTTTGCAGGTTTGTCTGCATTGTAGGTAATGCCACTGCTGATAGGAATGTTGTTACTGTACAATGGAGCTGATGTTTTATTTATCTGCATGTTTATTTTTTGTTTGGCTGTGCTAGAATGTTATCTAACACATTAGGCAGAGCACCATACTAGCAGGGGAGGGAGCAGCATCATTTTAAGTTCACAGCTGCTGTCCAGTAGGTTACCCCGTGGATACCAACAAGTACTCCAGTAGTGTCAGCTGTCTAAACCTCATAGGACTGGTAGGGGGTGCTATGCATATTTACTTAGTGCATGGTGTATTATACTTACACAAAGTAGCAAAGCCATGTGTAGGGTCCTGCACTATTGTGCATGGTGTTTCTGAATTGGCAAAGACTTGGTATACAGATTTACTGCATATCTGTGTTGCTTAACCACACCATTTTTTTTCTGAATACCACACACAATGCACAGAATGTACTTAATGCAATGGCATCCCAGGTTTATAAATAGTCTAGCCTAAGAAATATTCCAACATGGAAATAAAGGGTCATAATTGTTATGTTTCAGTATCCACTCTGAACTATTGATTACTGTAGTTATCAAAGCAATTTCTATAATAAAGGATTTTGGAACTGGGCTTGATCTAGTGGGTAATGTGCAATTTACAAGAACCTACAGCTGAAAACCAATTACTGTTTGCATGTTTAAATATATGTTATTTTTATTGTGTAATTAACAGTAATGTGAATTGTTAATGAAGGTTCCACAATCAAATAGGTAGAAATGGGTGACAGGTATCATTTAACAGACAAGTAAGGCTGCTTTATATTAAACAAAGACAGAAAACACAGTAACATGTTAAATCTGGAGCATTTCTCCCCGGGCCTCCACTGAAAACAGGCTCTGTGGAACCTAGTCGGACTTTCCCGGTCAACAAATGATAAATAAATAAATAAATAAAGATTAACACTGCGTCGCCATTAATGAGCATGCATTTCTACCAAACTAAAATTCTAGTCCACCTAGAAAGATATTTTCACTAGAATTATGTATCTTAGCTGATTTCAAAACAAACAAGGCATTTTGCATAAGAAATAATTTTTAAGTATTAACTGACCAACCTCCAGAATATTAAACTGACAGCTAAGAAGCTAAGTGGAGAACTTCTGCCCATGGTGGAAGAAAATGCTTTTGCTAAGAGATATTACTAAGGGCATTGCCACTGATGTTTGAGATAGTAGAGTGAACGTTTTTGCCATGACCAGAATAAGGCTAAAAATAAAATGTATTTGTCTTTTTATCTCTTCAAGTATTTATTATATCAGAGAAGGTGGGGAGAAAGCATGCCTACCTTGAGTCTGTGGAAGTAAGAATGCATTCATTACCATTGCAAGAGGAAATGGCAGCCATGAGAAAACCAGTAGAAGCTAGATGGCCAAGGCAAATAGTTCTATAAGTGGATAGTCCCACTTCTTTATCATGGTCAAGAACGCATCTCTGTCCACAGCCCACTCGTGAATGAATGACATCTCTTAAGGGTGCATACTCTTTTGGAATGTAACCTGCTTGCAGAACTATGTCTAACAGAACTGTCTGTTCCCAAATTATTTCTGTAACCTTCACAGCTGGAAACGATGAGTGCCGCCTTGCTTGTTTATGTAACGCATCTCTAGTACTGTCTTTTGCTATCTGCAGGGTGCCTGGTATTGTCTGTTACTAATCCATATGGCACCTGACTGAAGAACTGTCTTAAAGATGTAATACCAAGAGAATAGTTAACATTTATACTACATTTGTTTCTTACACTGTGATAGATACAAAATTCCCTGCATTTGAAACTCCTGAAAATACTCCTCTATGATTAATCCAAGGCACCTATAATGTCTAGTTTGAAGATAATGAAGGTAGAGGAAACCTGAGTTCAAACATAGTTTTTGAATCCACCACTGTAACACCTTGATCAAGGATGGCAGGAAAGGAAGGATCGCTCCTTGGATTGTACAACTTCATTACATAACACTGTATTTTTCTGATGTGGAGTCTTGCCAGAGAGACCACTAAGATAGAGAATGATATGGATCTTAGTATCTTTATAAATGCTCTGGTTGTTAAGTTTCATTCAAGGCTGTAATGCTCTTCAAGCCCACAAAACAACTTAAGTAAAATGTCCCATCATTTGTTCCATATCTAGAACAAGCTCTATTGCCTGGTTATGCAGAAGATTCTGAAGAACTGCTATGACCAAAGTAATGCAATATTTTTTTCTGTAAAAGAGAGATTACTTGGAACTTATCTACTGCAAAAACTGTATCAAGCATCCCACAGATACTACCCCTCTGACTTAATGGTTTGATGATTTCACATGTTATTAGTCAATACAAAGAGAAAAACAGACTGCTGTTTGCATTGAATGATAAACTACAAGCAATACATGAGGGCACAGCTCCACCTTATAAAGTTGGGAAGGGTCTGCAGTACTGAAGGGGGGGAGGGGGCTGTTTTCACTGCTGTTGCCCTACTGCTTTTCCTTGCTTTCCTTTTCACCTGAAATTGCTTCTTTTATTACAGGTCTAATGCTGATTGGTTTGCTTTCTATAAAATGATGAGTTTTATGAAAAATAATATTTTCTGTATTTAGGAAATGATGCTTTTTTTTCTGTTATTTTATTCCTTTTTCTAGCTTTTGCAGAACTTTCTGAGATGGTTAGCTAAAGAGAAAGGCCTTATTATGAGGAGCACTAGACTGTCGCAGTTAGTTCAGAGGACAACATCTGCATGTGCAAAGGATACAGGGTTTGATTCATTCCACCTCCATTTGTCTACTGTGTGACTCTAAGCAAATCACTTAGCAAGACAGTGCACCCAAGTCACCCTGAAAAGGGACAATTGTGTTCAGTGGGCTTACCTGGCCAACAAATAGGTAGACAAAATGTTGGCTTTTACATCATCAGGAAAAGGTTGGATTATTAAATATATGTGCCTCCTAATAACAAAATGAGAGGCAGCAAGTCTAAAAGAGACATTGACAGCATCATAATCGCATTTAGTCATATGGGAATCCAAGCTTACCTGAAGTTTGCATCAAGTCAGAAATATATTTTCTTAAAATGGCATCTGCAGTCGCCTTTGTTGTTAGATTAGGGACTTTCATTTTAAAGTAGTTATTACACATTAGACGGGCTAAAGGGTAAAATAAATTGTGTTTCATTTATGCATGAAAGACAAGTTAAGTAGAAAGGAAAGGTAAGCATAAAGTGTGCAGACAGAATGTTCTTTTTTCAAGGAAAGATACAATCTTGCAAACTACAGAATGTTCTTTAATGGAATGTTGCACATATGAGACAATGTCTGAGACCAAGGTTAGAAAAAGTAAATAAGGAAAATTACTGGACTGAAGCAATGTAATATGTTGTGTTCAGGATAGCAGTTCAGTTAAGGTTTGTAAGTTTATTTGACTTGTTACCTCAGAGAAGATGACAAACACTTGAGCGTGCGTACAGAAGACAGGTCATATAAAGACTATGTTAGTTTACATTGTGCAGGACAATCAGAATATGACATGCAGTAACTTTGAACACTAATTGTTTATCAGTACTGTTAATGAAGACAGATATTGTGAACATTTAATAAAGCCTTATTAAACTGCAGTGTTTGGAGAATTCATTCTGAAAAGTGCACAAGCCTTGGCCATAAAGGAGAGACTGGCACCTGTGCAACATGAGCTTGGGTAATGAACAAACAAAAACTTTTGTTTCTCAGACTCATTGCATACAGTGTTTCCAGCTAATTATGATACAGTACAGTATTATCAATTTTTACATTTGTCAAAACATTAGTTGGCTTCAATATATGGAGCTGGTACTGTGTCTTGCGGTCTTTCCAGTTTAAAGCCTCAACAGTGTAATTTTAAAATTTGCCTTTGTTACGAAAATGCTCAGCAACCTTGTTTCCTTACTTTCTTTGCCTGCTGGCAGTGTCTTTAGAGCAAGGGTGGTATCTGATGCTTTGAGTGTCTTAACTTGATTCATGCTGGGTAACCGACCAGATTCTTACAGAGGAAATTAGGCTCTCAAGTACTCTATAAAACCTACGCAATTATAAGACTTAATAGGAGCAGGAGGCATGGTGTCTGGTTATTGTACCCTTTCAAGAAAAAAAATAATTGAAGGAATCAGTAACAGACAAATTAGCAAGACACCAATGCTGATCCCATTTTAGAAGCTTTGCATATCATTAAAGGGTAAAATTGCTTCAGCAAAACACTTAAAATGGTCCCTAAAAGTCTGTAAGACAGTAATCGTGGCTGTGCATGTTATAACTTAAGGAGGTGGCATCTAATTTCAATATTTAAGGTCATGATCATATTTTATACCTTAGTTTTCTGATAATGGCAGTATGAGTTCCCTCCTGTACCTTTCAATAAGCCCTGATTTTGTAGAACATTTTTAATTTTGCCTCATATGTTTGTCCTTTCCTTCATAAAATTTTTGATTTTCTAGTAAATCTCTGCAGATTAAAATTTGACATTAATGTCATTCAGTATACTTACATATTTCTTGCTGTTCAGAAAATGCAGTTGATGCGAAGCCTGCTGTTCTATTAACTTTTTAAGTGAATAATATTTTGAAATTGTTCCTGATTTGGGCCTGCCTGGATTTGTCCAGAATTCTTGAACAAAGAAATTGAGAGTTATGCCTCCTACATTTGTTCTTTTATGTTGCTTTCATAAAAAGAAGAAGGTTTTCAGTCAGACCTGGAATTAAATACAAGCTTTTACACAAAATAAAATATTCTTATCATATACATTTGCAGTCAATGAAAAGCGGCATCTGTGACACGTGATGGATTGAAATCTGATTCATGAATATGGGTGAGGGTGTCGCTAATAGTAAATATCAATTCTTGTTTAGGTATTTGCTTAGTCAATGTCCAGACCCTGGATATCCCTTTCACAACTGTTGAAAAGAAAGTCAAAAAGCAGGCAAATTATCTGCAGTTTATGGAGCCCAAAACAATGGATCGACATTTGGTAACCTACTCCACTGGCAACATACATCTTGGAAAGGAGAAACCTGTTTGTTCAGTTTTACCCTGAACCTACAAACTTCTCTCTCTCTCTCTCTCTCTCTCTCTCAGATTCCCTTTAAGTAATATTACTATTAGGGAGCTGCAGTGGAATCAGATTCCATACGAATAGGGAGGTATGTGAAACTCAACCACCCCTGGACCCTGCCTCCTCCATTCCCAATTATTTTGTTTTATTAGCAGTGTCCAGCAAAGTGGTCTATGGTAGGAAAAATATGGCTTCACCCTGGGGATTGGAAGAATGAAAGTCCAAGAGGAGAGTGATACCCCTACCTGTCCTTCACGTCACCAAATTCAGATGGCTTCAACTGTCCCAAATCTTACCTCATATTCTGGACTCCACATATTCTTTTTAAGTTTTTCTAGTAAATCATTGAGGATTACGACCAGTCGATAATGACAAATGTTAGACGTTCGTACTTCTTACTCTTTAGAAAATCTACTTCCGTGCAAAGTGTGTTATTTTGTTAATGTTCTAAATGGTTTTGGACCTTTGTTGTCATTCCTTTTGGCTTTGTTGCCCCTTATTCTTGAACAAGTTGAGCTCTATGCTCCATAATTACATTAAGAAACATAATGACCACAGGGTTGATTGAATATGACAGTAAGACGCCCTTCTCCATACAAAAAAGTAGGTGATTGTTTGTATCAGGACACACCATCTTACTTCATGTTAGTGTGGGCCTTCTAGTTTGACATCCTGATGGGGCTGTCATTTAAGTTTTTTGCACATTTTCTTTCAACTTTGAACAGCTTAAGGTTACGGTATCAAAAATTAGACATTACAAATGTAATGTTAATAAAAGATGGCCATACAGATCGACAAGGGGGTTGCAACCCTTTGCTATACACACATACCTCTCAGCTGTCCAGATTTTTGCAGAATGTCCACATTTTTGCCTCATATATTTGGTCTGTTCCTAATAAAATTTGTGACTTTCTGGATTTATCATAGGTTCATAGGTTCATAGGTTCATACTAGGCTATCTGCCCGAGGGCATTTACAAGCCTAGCCCATAGTTTTGTGGCTTACGCCACCCCTTTAGTATGGGGAACTATACCCATTATTTTGCTGTGCCTCTGTCGAGCAGTGACACTGAGGTAATCCCTGGGGTATATCTGCGATCTCCCATCCATTGGTCAAGATTTCTCTTGAACAAGGCCAGCGAGGTGCTCTGCCTCACATATACCGGGATTTTATTCCACAGCATAGGGAGTCTTTGGGTGATGAATCTATCCCTCCAGCATGTCCTATTAATAGCCGTGTCGAGGTTTAAGTCTCCCGCCCTTGTGGCTCTGACGGATCTAGATTTTTTGAGGTGAAGCATATTCATCAAATCTGGGTTTGACATGGCCTTGTATGTTAGGCATAATGTTATCCTTCAGAAAATGCATGGTAACACAAGACATTTTATTTTAGCAACTTTTTAAGTTTATAAGAACAATATTTGAAATTTGTCCATATTTTTGGAGATTTGTCCCCCCATTATTTTTGGCTTTGTCCAGATATTTTTGTGCTAAGAGGCTGAGAGCTATGTATACAAAGTTAAGTGTCTTGCCATCCTTTTGGAGGGATGCAGGGGGCATAAGTCCCTCAATGGATGTTATATTATTTTTTTTTTTTGCTTCTAATTTTCTTAAGCCCAACAAAAATATGTCTGACAGCATAAATGTGGTCCATGTCACACCACAGGCAAGGCTTGCTATGCACATCCTGATGTGTCATAATATAAATAACACAATCACAAAAGAAGGCAGCGAAGGCAGCCATTTTACGTTACAAAGACATGCATCTGGAGCGTTTCTCCCTGGGCCTCCATTGAAAATTGACTCATTCCAAATCAGACTTTCCCAGTAAACAAATGTTAAATAAATAAATAACATTTTATTGGGATCTGACAGCTACTACAGCACTTACTGGAAACATTGTTAAGATTAAAAAATATTATATCTTTAATCATTTTATTTAAAATGTGTTTGCAGTCTAAAAGCAGAAACTATGTAGCAAAATAAATTACAATGGCTGCTTAAAAAAAGCCTAAATGACACTTTTGACCTTTCAAGTCAGGCTGCAGTAAAACTGCCTCGAAGCAGGAGTGCATTCCCATGCTAGACGATCTTTGACTTCTGAAAAACTTGGCTAAAGACAAATCTCCATTTACAGCAAACATAGTATTCATGGAAAATACTATGAGATGTAGATATATTCTTCAAAAAGTGTCATCAGGTCCTTTATCTTGCTTTCTCATAGTCAGTTAAAAGCAAGTATTTCTATACAATCTATAGTTTAAAGGTAGACTAGCCTTCTTTTCTTTAAAAGCAAACCTTATTCTCTGCATAGTTCTCAATGAATTAGGGACAAATCACAACAGAATCAGGGACAAATCCAGAAATAATAAAGGATAATCAGGAACACTTTTAAAATATTAGTACTATGAATCTAAGGCATTGACAGAACTTTCTGAAGTAAAAGAAGTCTATAACTCTAATTACTATCATTATTTTTAAGTGAAATTCACCCCTTTCCTCCAAAAGTCACTAGTTTGAAGATTAAGAGGGACAAAGCTAAAATTTGACTCAAAATCAGGGATATCCCTGAAAGCTGACCAGTAGCATAGTTAAGGTGTGGTGAACAAGGCAATCCCCCCGGGTGCTGTCTTGTCCAGGGTACAACTCACCAATGTAAAATAAAATTTAAAAAAAAAAAAAATATATATATATATATATATATATATATATATATATATATATATATATATATATTCCTTAAAGGAAAACAGCGACCCATATGTTTGAGATGCTGCTATGTGGCTCCTGCCCTCACTTACATCATCTTGCTTTGGAACCTCTCCAAAAAGCCTATGCTTGACTGTGCAGGTTAAGGGGGATGGTGCCATGGTGCAAGAAAGTGCCTTGGGCTATATGGTTGACACCCATAGCAAGCTGAGGGATGTACTGTTTTCTCAATCAAATTGCTGACTGTGGGTGCATTAAGTGTGTGGGGAGAGAGACTAGGGCAGACAGAGCAAGTCTGTGAAGTAAGTATGGTTACTTACATGATCATTTTGGTGCTTGTGCATACTAGGTCAGACTGCTGAAGGGGTTGTTGGAGAGAAATGTTTTAGTTTGGTACTTCTGCATAATTGGGCAGACCGCTAAAGGGGTCATTGGGGGGAAATGTTTCATTTTGGTGCTTGCACATACTCGGACATACTGCTGAATGGGGTCGTTGGAGACTAATGTTTCAGTTTGGTACTTCTGCATAATTGGACAAACCACTGAAGGGGTGATCGGGGAGAAATGATTCATGTTGGTGCTTGCGCATACTTGGACAAACTTCTGAAGGGGTTGTTTTAGGAGATATGCATCATTGTGATGTCAGTTAAATGCTTATGCATAAACGGACAGACTACTGATGGGATCACCATGACATTTATAGAAAGAAAGCAAAGATTGGAGCTACACTGCCTTGCATGCAGTTATGCAGCAAAGCCAAGCATAATTTTAATGTATATTCTTCTTGATTTTAAACAAGGATATAATAAAGCCTTCTACTATGACTCACTTAAGATTAAACCCCCTGATGATCAGGCTGACTGAAATTTAAGTGTTTTTTGCAAGGGATACAGGCCCCTCTGCATCCCCATTGTGAGGCCAAGCCACCCCCATCCTCCAAATTTATATTACCAGTCTCATCTTGGTCATTGAAAAAAAGTAACATATGTCTCAGACTGTCATGAAAGCAGTATTGGGAGGCATACCTCTCAACCTCTTAGCACAAAAAATCTGGACAAAGCCTGAAATAATGGTGTCAAAGACAGGTTTTAAATTTTCCTCTTATAAAGTTTAAACTTGGAAAGTTGCTAGAATAATGGGATTTGTATGAGCATGCATTTTCTAAAGGAAATGAAGTCTGAAACACAAATGTATGCCATTTTAATGAGTTCACTAATTTTCTAAAAAGCCATAAATTTTATGGCATGAAAATCTGGACATTCTGCAAAAATCTATACAGTTGAGAGGCATGGTCAGAGTTCAGGGCTAAGTATTCAGTATATGTTGCTTAATACTCTGAATAGTCCATTTGTTGCTTACATGAACTAAAATTGATCAAAAATGAGGCCTCACTGTACACTGTATTTTGAAGAATCTTCTTGAAATCCCCATTAGAGTACCTTGAAATAATTACAATTGCTATAGATCTGCAGAATAACAAACCGTGCTGCCCATAGTATTATACTGCATATCTGAGCCAGGGAGTGGTGCAGGGCTTTGGATACAGAATAACAAACTGTGCTGCCCATAGTATTATACTGCATGTCTGAGCCATAGAGTGGTGCAAGGCTTTGGATACAGAATAACAAACTGTGCTGCCCATAGTATTATAGGGCATGTCTGAGCCAGAGAGTGGCGTAGGACTTTGGATACAGAATAACAAACTGTACTGCCCATAGTATTATACTGCGTGTCTGAGCCAGAGAGTGGTGCAAGGCTTTGGATACAGAATAACAAACTGTGCTGCCCTTAGTATTATACTGCATGTCTGAGCCAAGGAGTGGCACAGGGCTTTGGATACAGAATAACAAACTGTGCTGTCCATAGTATTATACTGCATATCTGAGCCATAGAGTGGTGCAGGGCTTTGGATACAGAATAACAAACTGTGCTGACCAAAGTATTATACGGCATGTCTGAGCCAGGGAATGGTGCAGGGCTTTGGATACAGAATAACAAACTGTGCTGTCCATAGTATTATACTGTGTGTCTGAGCCAGAGAGTGGCACAGGGCTTTGGATACAGAATAACAAACTGTGTTTCCCATAGTATTATACTGCATGTCTGAGCCAGGGAGTGGTGCAGGGCTTTGGATACATAATAACAAACTGTGCTGTCCATAGTATTATACTGTGTGTCTGAGCCAGAGAGTGGCACAGGGCTTTGGATACAGAATAACAAACTGTGTTGCCCATAGTATTATACTGCATGTCTGAGCCAGGGAGTGGTGCAGGGCTTTGGATACAGAATAACAAACTGTGTTGCCCATAGTATTATACTGCATGTCTGAGCCAGGGAGTGGTGCAGGGCTTTGGATACATAATAACAAACTGTGCTGTCCATAGTATTATACTGTCTGTCTGAGCCAGAGAGTGGTGCAGGGCTTTTGGAAACATGTTTCCTTTAGTGTTTAAGCAGCTGAAGAGTATCATAAAATAGGATAGGTGCATGTAATGCAGTATGCAAATGGTTTCTGGATCTGATATTAAGGATTATTACTTTTAATTAAATCAAAGCTAATTTTAGCTATTACACTTCATTTATTGAAGACTACCATGAAAATTGGATATATACCTACCATGGTTTGTTTCCTGCAGTAACAAAAGAAGTGTGTGTGTGTGTGTGTGTGTGTGTGTGTGTGTGTGTGTGTGTGTGTGTGTGCAAGGCAGTGTGTGTGTGTACATACAGGCGTATGTGTGTGTGTGTGTGTGTGTGTGTGTGTGTGTGTGTGTGTGTGTGTGTGTATGTCTGTGTGTATGCCAGTGTGTCTAAGTTCATAGATTAATAGTAGGCTATCTACCCTTGTGAACCACTTTAAGCCTAGCCAAATTACCCAACCCAGAGGTAAGAAACAAACCTTGTATCTTATTCATATGGTATAAACTCAGTATAACTCATAGTATCAGAAGCAATTTAATCCCAGGGACCATTTTTTTCCCAAATAATTTTATTTCTTATTTTGCTTATTTGCTTACACTTCATATTTATCTTTATTTATTTGTTAGGTTTCGGGGTTATTTTATAACTGAAATAAGGGAGCCAGGGATATGGCCTATATTGTCTAGTAGAGCACACCCCTGTTGCTAAACAATAAACACACATTGTGTGTCTAGTATATTATTATTACAATAAGGCATGCTGTTACCAGACAAAAAAAAATACATTGATGTGTAGATGGTCCAGTGTTTATTGAACTAGAATGCATGCAATAATGCCCAACAGGGTGTGTGTTACTGTGTAAATAATGCCCAACCAGTGGATGGCCTCTACACTACTGGAAGGGCACTACTTACACAGTACACACATCCTGGATGGCATTATTGCACTTAGAGAATGGGGCATTGTAGTAGAACAGTACCTCCCTGGTCAGTCTGCACAGAAGACTGCGCAGAAGTGGGCATGCCTTGTGTTACTGATATGCCAAATGGCCGTCATGTCATACACAAATGATGCATGATTGACTCCCATGAAGATCTGACAGTGACAGCATGCATACATTGGGCTAGCATTGGGGTTTGAACATTTTGAATAGAGACTGCGATCCAGCGCAGAATGGGAAATTTTATCATTTCCTCACTGTAGTGCAATCTCAGAGTTGGTATATTTAATCTGCAAGGAATGTAGGGGGCACAGCCCCTTTGCAAAAATGTAAAAAATGAAACAGTTGTTTTTCTTTTTTTTTTTTTTTTTTTATGTTCCCCTCCAGCTAAAGTGCTGAATACCTAATGAATATTCCTGCAGCCGGTGAAGACATGACCATGAATATTCATTCGTAATTCCAACAGTCACCTGGTGTTGGGTGGTGGAGTTTAGGTGGGACTTGCTACTGTGCACCTGGGGAAGTACTGTTCTACTACATCCTCGGGAATGGGCTGTCTGTAAACTGTTGGGTTTTACTTACTTATTTTTTTATTACTATATTATTATTTTTTTGCATTTTTTTATGTAAAATAGTTCCCTCTGCCTAATGTTTCAAACTTTCTGCAGTATATGCAAATGGTGTTGGATGAATCATTTTACATCCAAAATACATTTAAAAATATATCCAGATATTTCATTATTTTTGGTCTATTACTCCTAAAATCTATGTTTTTTTTGTCAGTCATTTGGGGACTGAAGTTACTAAATTGCATACATTTGACTTTCAGGCTTTATTAACTTCAAAAACTGCATGCTAATGCAAATCCTATTATTCATGTAACTCTGTAATTTTTTATAACACCAATATTTAAAATATGTTCCTATTTTGAGCCTTTGTTCTCAGTTTATTTTAGGCTTTATCCAGATATTTTGAACTAAGACATCCAGAGGTATGCAGTTGCCAGTGCTTGATGGTTTACACTCTTCACACACTCTGTCTTTTTGGGATGACATGATCAACAGACAACGATGTTTTGCCGGAGATGGTCTGCACCTGTTGCCCCTGGGATTCAGGTTATTGGCTAAGGCTCTTGCCACCCCGATAGTTCCTTTTTTAGGCAAGGCTCAAAGGGCAAAACCACCACCGTAACAGATATAAGCATGCAAAATCTGAAGGTAGTAGTACTTCTTTCAGCTTTTCCCGGTTAGGGGTCACCACAGCGGAACTCCAGTCCGCTAATGATTGGCAGTAGACTTTTTACGGGTGCTGAGGTGCCAGCTCAATGCCCAACCTTCAGTGAAGGCATGCCTATTCTACGCATATCTTTCAAAAAGGTAATGCTACTCAATGGTAGAAATCCAAATCTCAAAATGCACTCTCTCGAGGAACTTCTAAAAATGGAGAACATTGATATCTGTGCAGTAACTGAGACCTTGTTCAAGGTTCCAGAGAGCACCCCTGCAATACCAGGCTACAACTCTTACCACACTTTTCGGCCACCAAACCAGGACCGAAACACTAAAGGTGGAGGAGTGTCCATATTCACCAAGGATTTTCACACCTCCAGGCTAGTTGCCTAACACAATGCATCTGAAATTCTACAGGTACAACTAATACTAGGTAAGACTGCAATCTAAATTGTAGCTTGCTACAGATCCCCCACCATGCCCCAAGATTCTCACTACACCTTTCTAAACATACTGGAAAACATTAAGATACAACCAAACACCCCAATACTGAGTGATTTCAACTACCCTGCCATTAATTGGGAAAACTTTTCGGACACAAACACCTTAGCTTAACGGTTCTTGGAATTCATAAATTCCAATGCCCTGGATCAACTAATCCATAGTCCCACCAGGGGCTCAAATATCCTAGACCTGGTCATTACCAACATGGGAGATCAATGCTCCATACCAGTGGTCACCCCCTCATTGGTCAGGTCTGACCATAAGCTAATCACCCTTGATGTCCACATCCCACCCCCACCCCCCAGTAGGGAAACCTCCGTAAAAAACCTCTCCAAAGCTAACTTCATGCTATTCAAGTCAGAAGTGGCAAACTTCATGACACCCATCTAGACAGGAACTGAAAGTTCAACTGCTAAATCCTACACTAAGGCACTGTACAAACACATCCACTCATGCATGAATCGTGCCATTCCAAACAGAAACAAGATGCTCTCCTCCAAAAAAAAGAAGCCAATCTGGCAGGCCCCTGCCATAAACAAACTATACAACAGAAGGAAGAAACTGTTGCAGAAAAGAAGAAAATCCCAGGATGCAAAATACTCCCTTATCAACCTCAGTAAGAAGCTGAAATCCCTCATAAATTCCTCCAAAGTTAGTTACAAAAATAAAATTGCCAAAGATTCCAAGGACAATCACAAGGCATTCTATAGTTATGTCAAGAATCGAAATGGCAATGCTCAGATCTGTTCTGAGCTACAACAGAATAGCATTAAATATACTGATCCCAAGGATATTGCCAGTATCCTGACAGATCAATTCAGTGCCAACTTCACCCCCTCTCACCCCCTAAAGGGTCCAGCTCAATACCAAACGATTGCCAAATTCTGGTAATCATGGCCACACAGGTAAAAAATGCACTCCCCAAAGCTAAGAATACAGCATCCATGGGACCAGACGACATCCCAGGCTGTGAACTACATGAACTACAAAATGAACTGGCACCTCACCTAATTATCATGTTTAATCATAGCCTCACCTCAGGCTTTGTGCCCAATGAGTGGCACAGAGCTTCAGCTATCCCACTCCACAAGGGGGGATCCACCTTGGATCCCGGGAACTATAGTCCCATCAGTCTGACAAGCCTGATCTGCAAAGCCATGGAATGCATTATCATGGAACTTATAAACAAAGACATTGGCAACCTTCAAACACTGGACCCCACCCAGTTTGGTTTTGTAAAGGACGATCTTGTCTCCACAACCTGTTTGACTTCTTCGAATCAGTATCCAGAGCCATGGATGAGGGCAAGGCGGTCCATACAGCCTATCTGGACCTCGCCAAGGCCTTTGACACCATCCTCCACTCTGGAATCATAGATAAACTTACTAAGCTGGGCATTAATCCCTATGTCACTCGATGGGTTGCCAACTAGCTTACTGACAGAACCCACACTGTAAAAGGACCGGTCTTGTTTTGGCATCTACTTCTCTGAAGTACAGGCCAGCACAAAGGGACTCTGGCTAATAAAATTTACAGATGACTGCAAACTGAAAGCCATTACTGAATCCCCAAATGATGTGGATATTCTACAAAAGGGCCTTACAGAAACAGATGCTTGGTGCCAGAGCCATAGGCTCAAGCTCAATGCCAAAAAATGTATAGTTATCCCCTTTGGGAAAAAAACATGTACCCATGAATTACCACATAAGTGGCAGTACAGTAAACACTGAAAGTGTGATAAGGGACTTAGGGACACAAGTGGGCAGTGGTCTCACCTTCAATAACCACATCAACACAACAGTCAGGAAATTCTTCTATGTGACACACCTCATCTTTAAGGGTTTTTCATCCAGAAAAAAGGAGGTCATTGTCCCACTGTACTCATCCCTCATTAGACCCATTATAGAGTACAATGTCCCGTTTGGTATGTACCTCTTAAGACATCTGCAACAACTGGAAAGGCCACAGAAGTACCTCACTAAAAGAATCCAAGCCTAAAGCAGATGCCCTATGCTGACCGTCTAAAAAACCTCCAGCTATAATCTGTCGCATATCACCTGCTCAGAGGTGATCTCTGCTTAACATACAAGGCCATGTCAAACCCAGAGCTGTTGGACATGCTACACTTAAACAAATCCCAATCCCTCAGAGCCACATGCTCCAGGGATCTAAACCTAGTCATCACAATGAACAAAACATGCTAGAGGGATAGGTTCCTGACCCAAAGACTCCCCATACTCTGGAATAGACAGCCCATACATGTCAAGCTGAGTGCCTCTTTGGCCCTCTTCAAAAAGAACCTTGACGATTGGCTGGGAGATAGGAAATTCACCCCAGGGATTACGTCAATCACCCTATTAGACAGGAGACCAGAGAAGTAATAGCCAGGGAATTGTTATGGCTAGGCTTGTATAGGCCCTAGGGCCGATATCCTAGTACCAACCTATGAACCTATGAACACACAGACACACACACACATACACACACACACACACACACACACACACACACACACACACACACACACACACATGCACACCTCGATTTCATGCACACAAATAGGCCTACACTCACACACAGACAGAAACATAAACACACACACACTCATATATATATATATATATATATATATATATATATATATATATATGGTTCACTACTAAATCTCGAATTACGGAATGTCGAGACTCTGAATTCCAAAGGCTAGAATCTCGAGATTTTGTAATATCGAAAGAAAAAAAAAATAAATGTAAAAAAAAAAATGTAGACAGGTGTATGCAGGGGGTCAAGTCCCCCTGCAGCCCCCACACCCCCTGCACTTAAATATACTAACCCCATGATCGCACTACAGTGGAGTAAATGGCAAAATTTCCATTTCGCTCTGCACCGTACTATTTGGCCGTTCACTCCACTGTGTTGTGATCTCGGAGTTGGTATATTTAAGTTGCAAGGAGTGGGGGGGTGCAGGGGGGCTTGGCTCCTGCATATGCTTTCAAAAATGTTTTTTTTTTTTTTTGTTTTCTATATTACAGAATCTCAAGATTCTAGTCTTCGGGATTCAGAGTCTCGAGATTCCGTAATTCGAGATTTAGTACTGAACCCATATATATATATATATATATATATATATATATATATATATATATATATATATATATATATATGGGTCTTCTTCATTTCACCGAAATCCCATTTCACTGAAACCCATTTCACTGACACCAAATCACCTAAAGTTCATTTCACTGAAAGCTTACAAAGCTACATTTCACAAGACTAAATAGCAAACCAAAGACAAACAAACTCACAAAAGTAAAGCCTACCTCCTTCCACAACTTAAATACTACTTATTTATCCTGTTAACAAAAATCAGACAACATAAAACCAAACAAAGTGGAGGGCTATGACCCCACACTTCCCCAATATGGGGGGCTGTGCCCCCCCACACCCCCTAACTATATATACTAACTCCAGGTCGCACTACAGTGGGGATGAGGGCATATACCCTTTACTTGCCTCACAGTACTCTACAGACTGCCACATCAAGTCTATAGCTTACAATTCAGTGAAATGAGATTCAGTGAAATTACTTTTTAGTGAAATGAACATTAGTTGATTTGGTCTCAGTGAAATGGGTTTCAGTGAAGTGAAGTAGACCCATATATATATATATATATATATATGCATATACATTTTTTGTTACATTTATTTTTAACACTCACTAAACAGCAGAATTCTGTAATGCCGCGGTGGTACGGCAGTAGTGTTGTTACCTCACAGCAAGAGGTTCTCCTGTTTGATTCTTGGCTTGGCTTGGGAGTGCCTTCTGTGTGGAGTCTGCATGTCCTCCCTGTGGTTGGGTAGAGTTCGAAAGACATGTGTGTGTAAATTGGCATGCCTTCGTTGAAGGTTGGGTGTCAAGCTGGCACCTTGGCATTTTGTAAAAAAAAACTTCTACTGCCAATCATTAGTGGACTGGAGTTCTGCTGTGGCGACCCCTTACCGGGAAAAAGCTGAAAGACAACTAAACAGCAGAATCCCAGCTTAACCAGTATAAAATAACTGATCAGTTGGTACAAATGGTGTTGCAGTGGCAGTGTACTGTAGCTGTTTCTCCCTTGAGTCACAAATTTTTAAGGTGCCACAGCCTCAGCAACAGTTCCTGGTTTTCTGTGCTGCAGTCCATATTTACCAAACTATTAATAGTGTGATTTGCTATGCTGCTGCTGTGCCTGCAAAGAGATGTGGACTGTGTTGAATTCTGTTTTTTTTTTTATATCTGTGTGGTTTCTTTAAATTGCTAAACCTGTGCTCTGTTTGATTATGATTTACATTACAGTTAAATGATTAACTTAGAAGTTGAACTTTCATTAAAAGTTTCTGCTTGGAATGTGCTTGGCCTGTTTTAGTAAAAAGTTGTTCTCCAGGCATTTTCCCCAGCCCTGTTCATTTTTTTTTTTTTGGGGGGGGGTGCCAAATGATGGTCCCGCCCTGGGTTCCAAATGTCCTAGCTGCTGCTCCTCAGCAGCTGAGAGGTGTGCTACTCTGGATAAAATTGAGAGGGGTGACATCAGTCATCTGAAGCTGAAAAAACTGTCCTCTTTTATGAAGGAATTGCCTCCTTATAATATGATAATTTGAAATAAGGGTTTTGTGTGTGTGTGTGTGTGTGTGTGTGTGTGTGTGTGTGTGTGTGTGTGTGTGTGTGTGTGAAGAGAGAGAGACAATGGCTGCCGTTATCTTTTTTACAAACCACCCTGAAGCGGTGCACTTGTTTTTCAGCGGGCATTACCTGTACATTAACACCCTGCTGAGGAACGTTACTTTTCATATCAGGTTAGCGATGTACAGGTTGTCCTTTCTCTAAGGAAAAGTAAAGGAGCTAACTTTATAATTAATTGTTTGACTGCCTATGGAGATTAGCCTGAAGAGGCATTTACATGTTCTACCTGCAGAAATGAAACCCGAAGATTTGCATGTCCAGATGTGATTATGATTCTGCCCGGGCTATCAGAAACACTTTCAGATGTAAACTGGGCTTGAGACGAACTTTTGACAGTGCTACACATATCTCTCAGCCTCTAAGCCCAAGGTTCAGGGCAAACAAGAAAAGGTACAAAATCAGAGGCATATTTTAAACATCGTTTTTACATATTTAAAACCTTTTACATTAGCATGCAGTTCTAATGATTTCAAGTCTGAAATTCCAATGTCTGTCATTATTCATTAACTGGAAATTTGCCAAAAAAAACGCAATATTTATTAGGAACATGTGAAAAATATGAAGTAAAATCAGGAACCTCCTACGAAATCGTTGACAGCTGGCAGCCGTGGTGGTTACTACATATATTGTTTTCAGTCGGTAGTGCTTGTATTTTATTTACATTGTGCATGCATTCAAAAAGGTAGTATGCCCTGATGCCACTGTCACAACCATCAATTACCACAGACAGCAAATCACCACGTCCAAACGTTTAATGTCCGTGTTGTGTGGTGGTGATAAAATCAATGGAGCAGAGTTGTAATAAAAGTTAAGCCTTTCCATTCACACTCTGCTTCTGTACAGTGTCCAATTTTGAATAGCAACATGTTGCAAAGCTTTTGAAAATTTGAGGATGCCACGATATTTTAACACGTAAATAATTCCTGCCACGTTACATACCACAACAATCTAAATAAGCACAATATGAAACAGCTATGATATGAATAACACGACCTACCAAAACGCTGCATGAACAATGTATGGTATTGATGGGGTAGTGAAACACAACAGTGACCCTTAAAATCATCAAATCCCAAACCTCTATATATATATATATATATATATATGTATATATATATATATATATATATATATATATATATATATATATATATATATATATATATATATATATATATATATATATATATACAAATAATAAGCTGTGCATTCAAGATCCTATAAAACACTATAATACAATGGTGCTTTTGAAAATGTGAAAGTTGACGAGTTTACAAGCAGATAATCCCTATTATACATGTAACCACTTCTTGTTCCAAGCATTGTGGTTGAGACCAAAAAGAACTGTTTAACCATATTTAAGCATGACTTCTGTCTTATATTTTATTTTCTACATTTATTAGAGAGCAAGCATATTCAGCTGAAAATCATTATTCTGGCAACGTTTCCAGCTGTCTTCGGAATGTATGCATTTCTAACATTAATTCTCTTTCTACGTGTCTCTTCATCTTTATACTTCCTGATCGTTGATAAAAAGGACACTGAAAGAAAACATGTATGGAGTTGTTACTGTCATGATTTGCAGCAAAATATCCATTACTAACCCACAGTCAGGTGAATGAATAATTAAAAATTAAAAACGCAGAGAAAAAATATTAGCAAAGTTGTCCAGAGCATGGCTAGGTTTTGAAAAAGGCATCACATTCTCGAAGAACACATCAGAAATTACCACAAACGAATGTCTGATTGATTGGATTTTACTAGGAATTAAACGATGGTTAACATTAAGAAAAGAAATATCTAAGACGATCAGCACAAACTAGCGGACAGCAACTCATTTGAGAGGTTTCCATTGGCTGCAGTAACAGGAAATAATATTTTCCTAGGTCACTTACTGCACATCTGGTGCATGAGGTGCCCGTTGTAAAAGTGACCATTTTCACCCTGAAACCAAATCAGCAGTGCTTGCAACTGTTCTTTTGTTGCGTACGTGCTTGGTGCTGGCAACAGCCTGCACCTCCATTTTCTTAGTCCATCTTAGTGTTCTTACTCCATTAGCTGTTCATAGTTTGTCCTGTTGCCTTGCCACGGGTGATCCCAGGATAATGCTATGCTGGGACGTGGAGATGGACGAGGACAGCAAATCCCTGGAGATAGGAGACGGATTGCTCCCCCCTGTACAAAGCCCTTCATCCTTCAGATCTCCCGAAGATACAGAGGAGTCCTGTTCGGGGTCGCTGCTGCCCCTACCCCGCTTCTTATCCTCTTCCTTTTTCCATTTCATCCGGCGATTCTGAAACCAGATTTTGATATGTCTTTCAGTCAGGTTGAGCATGACGGCTAGTTCCACTCTTCTTGGCCGCGAAATATATTTATTGAAAAGAAATTCTTTCTCTAGCTCCAAGAGCTGCGCTCTGGTGTATGCAGTTCGTGTCCTCTTGTTTTCCTCTTGTTCGACTAGATACGAACTTCCTACATTAGGATAAACAGAAATGTGATTAGTTATAGCAAATTATTTCCCTTCCAAATGACTCGGAATTACAAAATCAAAACATCTAACCAACACATTTTAAACCACTTTTGGTCTTTTACAATTATTGTTTCCAGCTTAACCTACTCACTGTTTTATCTCTAAAAGCCATTGCTTTAAATAACTGCAATGGAAAGTGAGCTGTTATTCCAGTTAACACACAAATTATTCAAATTAAAGTTGGAGAAGTAAACATACAATATGGACCAAATTAAATGAATAATAACCCTGCTAGACAGGGGTCCAGTGAAGTACATCGTGTGGGAAGAAATAGTAGGGTTACCACCTGTCCCACTTTGTGAGGGACAGTCCCATTTTGGGCAGTTGTGTCCTGCAAAAAAATTGAAAAAATGGCAAATGTCCTGACATTTTAGGACAAAAATATTTCCTATATTTTCTTTAATAGTTGCATAAAACAGTTATTTTGTATCTGAAACACCTACATATTATAATAAACAGAATAAGCAACTCAAATGCTACAAGAACAAGCTTTTATTCTGGCACAAAAGAGAACGTATGTCTTTTGTACTGGCCATGGGTATGTTTGCCCTGCAAAATCTGATGTTTCGACAAAAAATGTCCCACTTTGAGCATTTGAAAAGGTGGCAACCCTAAGAAATAGCCAGGGAATAGCCTAGTACCAACCTATGAACCTATAATAATGAGCTATGCAAATTCGACCCAGTACGGCGCAGTGGTGCAGCGGTTAACGTTGTTATCTCACAGCAAGAAATTCTCCGGTTCAGTTTTCGGCTGGGGTACCTTCTGTGCAGAGTCCGCATGTTTTCCCTGAGTTTGTACGGGTTTCCTCCGGTGTCCTTCACACAAGTCCAAGGACATGCGTTTCTCGCGGGCCTCTTATAAATAGGCTTTGTGAGTTTGCCCTAATTGGACTTTCCCGGTTAACAAATAGTAAGTAAATTATCATAACCTAATCGGATGATGTACGCGCACATTAACTAGTAAGTGCGTGTTTACTTTCTATAACTTCCATTTCTCCAAAGAAAATGTGTAATAACCTAGCAAATGTTATATATGACATCACTAGATTGTGACAATGCTTACGTTTACGAAGACAGACGCAAAGGGCTAAACCTAGAGTTAGTATGCGTTCTATATAGATGTAATAGTTGGAACTGAGAAAAGACAGTTTATCCTTGGGTACTGATGATGTGGTACGATTATTTTGTTAAAGTTTCATATACTGTTACTCTATCAAGTTCCATGCATACAGCTGTTGTTAGTTCGAGCTCTAAGAACAGGACTTTTTTTATAATTCACATGTAGATCATTTATATTTGAAACAGTTTCCAGTGAAAATATTCTAATAAAAGCTCATCAACAAAATATAGGTATTCATATGCTTGTTGCTCTGCAGAAAGGTTGTTGAATACAACTGAAAAAAGACGTCATAAGGAAAATTAAAACTAGATTGGCATCACAAACTTCTCAGATCAGTGTTCATGGCAAATGAAGAAAGTATGAAGCAAAGCGGTGTATGCTTAGACATAAAATGCAACATCTTGATCAGAACAATCCACAAATTGTAAATAACTTTGCAGTTTGTTGTTGATTAACTCTGTTTTCTTTTGTACAAATAAGGTGAAGGTTAAATCCACGCGTGTATTTAATTTAGCCCATACGCTTAGAATTAGAGGCATTATAAAACGTATTTTAATTTTTGTTACATTCACGGTTTTCTTGTAACATTTTCTTGGCAATAATCTTTAATAAAAACAATCGAGGAAAAAAGTGTACGTATTGTTTCCAGTTTAACATCATGACTGCTGCAGACTTAATAAATAAACTGGAAATTAAACAGTTATTACAAGTAACAGTAGACCTACACCCACGAAGTATTCATATTAAAGCTGTAGCCTCGGTTGGGACTGATATCTTAGATGTCTTGCGAGTCTGACCTTTTGTGCTTTAATGATTCATTCAGCTGTTTGTTATCATAATATATTCATAGCTTAATTAAAACTGTGCACCATACCTCTCACCCTCTAACCACAAGAAAACTGAACAAATCCAGAAATAAAGGAGAGACAAAGATACATTTTAAAATGGTTCCTATAAGCTCAGAAAGTTGTTAGAATAACAAGTTTTGGATTAGCATGCATTTTTCGAAAGATATTAATTATGAAACTCAAGTATTTATTATTATTTAGTTACTTCCGTTCTCAATGATTTGCCAGAAAAACACACATTTTATGCAGAACAAATCAAATATACGAAGCAAAAATCTAGACATTTTGAAAATATCTGGACAGTTAAGAGGCATGCTATGCACACATGATCCGATATTACAAGCGTGGGCAATCTGCGGCACCAGTGCCAAGAAATGGTGCCTCATGTTCTGGCTAGGAACCAGCAGTAGGGCTATATATAGACCTCTGATTTCTTTATATATTTATAATTTTTTTGACAGAATTTGTCGCAAACTCGAGCAAATGCATTCACTGTAATCAATGGCAAGCTTAATCAACGTATTTGTAAATGTCTCTGAGACTAGTATTTTGTTCTGGTTAACAAATTGGAAAAAACGGGGGGAGGGATTGGAGCCTATCTGGGCAGCACAGTATTTAAATATAATCAATGGAAATTATCTTTAGGAGCTCGGCACAGTCTGGTAAATCTCTATCTGTCTGTTCAGGACTGTTAGGCATAAGGTAGACTAATAGGCCTGAAAATAAAGTCAGACTTGTGTTTTTATGTATGCATTCAGTTTCGGAAAAAGATAGTTCAGTAAGTAGTAAAGAAAATATAATCTTGCTGGATAAGCATGAGATGTGCAGAAATAACAGTTCTTAAGGGAAAGCTACAGAATGTTCTTTTCTCAAGGGAAAGATATGTGCACCTGCACTGCAATGCTAGATAAAGAATAGACAGGCACTGTCAGGCATCTACAAGACGAGGCCTGAAAACCAAGGCTAAAGAGGAGTGTAGAATATTACAGGGTTTTGGTATTATTAGGACAGTGGCAAATGAATCATTTAAGTTAGCTTTTGGGCTGATATGCAAAAACCTCTTTGCAGTTCAGACATTCCAGCCTGAGGAGTAAAGTCAGGTCAAATATCCAGTGTTAATTCAGGAGGAAAAGACTGTTTCAGTTTATATAATTCAGGAAAATCACAATACACAGAACTTTTGAATTTATTTATCAGCACTGTTAGTTATCATGCATTCCAGAATAGTATTTTACTTGGATATTGTTGACATCTGTCTTCGCTGTACATAATAAAGCATTCTTAATTAACCGAACTAAAGTTTGCAGGTGTCACTGTGTAATGTACAAGACTTGACTCATAAAAGAGAATGGCACCTGTTCAGCACAAGTTTGGGTAATTAACACATAAAGACATTCATTCCAGTCTTATTTCAGTTGTTTCTAGGGTTGCCACCTTTTCAAATGCCCAAAGTGGGACATTTTTGGTACAAACGTCAGATTTTGTAGGCTGAAATATACCCACGGCCAGTATAAAGGACATAACTTCACTTTTTTGCCAAAATTAAACCTTATTCTTGTAGCATTTTAGTTGCTTATTCTGTTTCGTATAACATTTAGGTATTTTAGATACATAATAACTGTTTTATGCAACTATTGCATAAAATATAGGAAATAATTTTGTCCTAAAATCTCAGGGCGTTTGCCATTTTTACAATATTTTTGCAGGACACAACTGCCCAAAGAGGGATTGTCCCTCACAAAGTGGGACAGGTGGTAACCCTAGCTGTTTCCAGTAGCATCCAGTATATCAATTCGTTCATTGACAAATCCAACAACTAACGTAGGGACAACTGCCAAAATCGGGGACAATCTTTACAAAGTATTTCATTCATGTCTGTGTTCTAGAATCTTTGTGGTTTCGTATTACTCCAGTTGGTTTATAAAGTTACTAAAACGGCACGTTTCGTATCAACATGTACTTGCTGAGGACCCAGTAGCCTACCTTGAAAAGGCCTTTCCAGTTAGAGCTATGGGTTCAAGTCCCAGCTACCAGTTTGAGCTGTGGATTGTGGGTTCGAGTTCCAGCTTTGTCGACGATATAGTAGTCAGTGTTGTTGTCGCACAACAACCAGTATGTACTCACCGGTCATGTGTAAAAAGGTTCACGTGGACCCTGTTTGTCTAGTAAACAAATCATTTAACCAATGTCTGCTCCCCCACGTCTAAAAGATGTTCACGTGAACCATATTTAACTAAAAATAAAAGTCCTGGCCAAAAAGAAGAATTAACAAAGAGCCCTTCCTTCCATTTTTTTGTTGGGGGGGGGGGGGAGAGAGACTCGGTGAACAGTTGTCTAATCGTTAACCATGTATTGCACTATTATTTATCCTCACTTGGACAAAAATGCATGCCCCATGTACTGGGGTGCATCAGGTTTACATGTTTGCAACTGCTTAAAAACATTTTCTTAAAATAACTTGTCTTAAAATGACGTGTAATTCTATAGACTACATTTTCTGTGTGACTTCTGAACACAGAACTACTCTTTTTGAAGTAGACGTCTGGTAGTAAAAAAAAGTTTACATGCAGGAAGATGAAGGTCGAATCTTTGAGCCTTATTTACCTCAAACCTCCGATGATCGGAATTCCTCTATAGGAAATCATTATCTGCCAGTTCTATCGGCAGTGATGCTTTTTTTGGGAAAATGCCTCCCTGCTTCTAGCTGATGCAACCGTGGAGTTGATGTGTGTGTGTGTGTGTGTGTGTGTGTGTGTGTGTGTGTGTGTGTGTGTAAAACATCAGAAACAGCTCAAAGTCTACAACATGCCTTTATTTTAGCAAAAAAAGTCTAATGCAGTACTTTGCATTTGCAATCGTGGGTTTACAGTTTAGCCAACAAATTTTCAAGCTTCCGTGAAGGATTATTCATCCAGATACATACACACACTTTGTGGTGAAAAACCCTGCTCAAGAGACTTTCATAGCGTTCTCTTCGCAGAGTCCTTTCTTGCTCAGATGGTAAGCAAATACTTCCTACAAAACAAATCTTACAACCCTGTTGTAATATATTTTGTGTCTGTAGGGGATAAACTGACCAGCATCCGAATACCTTGCCGCTTATTAAAGCATGTTATAATAGTCTGAGCCAGGTGTTTAACATACTGCTCTGTTAATCGTCTTGGGTATGACTGGAGACGTGCCATGTGTCCACTCTCCTTTTGCCATGTGTCCACTCTCCTTTTCACTTTCAGTTTCCGATTGATGAATTTTGGGGTTAGGGATAAACCGGAGCACCCAGTGAAAAACTACAGGAAGGACAAACTCCCACACAAAAGGCACCATCGCCAGCCGAGAACCTAACTGGGCAACCAAACACAAGCCTACTCGTTCCCAGTGGTATAGCCAGGCATACTCTTTGCACGCTACTGAGTTTTTTTTTCTGAACATCACATCAACATGTTTTTAGGTGATATTTTGTTTACAACTGTTTAAATGATTGCATTTAACAACAGGTGCAACACTGCTAATCTAAAGATAATATTTTTAGTAGTTTTTAGGGGGACTAGCTGAACATTTTACTTCAATTTATTAAGTGCTTTGAAGGGGGCATTTTTGAGAGGTGTCCATTTTTAAGTGATAGGTGTCTAAGGGGGGTAGCACTAAGAGCTTTTGTGTACAAAATGGAATTTGCTTGCTACATCCATGATTAGGAGAAGCATTTAATTAAAATGTTTTTGAAAAATCTATACTCGATTAACACAAGTTATATAAACAGTTCATCATATTACAGTACAGCCAGTTAGCCAGATGTGTCAAGTGTAAAGTGTTGCGCTTCTATTTATTTATGTACAATGTGCTACTGTTATAACTTTTATTTTGCTAGCTGTCTGGTCCTTGCAATAATAAACTGTATGCGTCAGTATTTTCCATTATCATATATTTCAACTGTATATAATTATATACATATGTATATAACTCAATATAATTATTCAAATAGCAATGTAATGGTTATAGTTACTGCTGTTCCAGCTGTTTTTGAAGAAAATTCAAATATAAATCTACAATTTCGTCTGATACAATACAACGAACACATTTAGTAGTTCAGTCTCGATTAAACAACTCTGGGGAAAGTGCAGATTTTTCAGATTCTGAAATAAAATGGTCATCCCTCCTAGCAGGGTGACTCTAGAAATGATTTTTATTTTCTTTGAAACATGGGGTGGGGGGGAGCAAAGGCGCAAAATCAGAGATAGTTTTTAACTATTACGCTACAATAAGAAACTACTGTCTGCATTATTGATCGACGGCAGTCTTCAGTAATTCTAATTTACCAGAAAATACAACTCCTTAAGAGGGAAGGCAAAATACGTGGCAAAATCGGGGATATCCTACGAAATCGGTAACAAGTTTGGTGGTAGCTCAGGTGGATGTAAAATATCTCACAGCATTTATCATATAACATTTATCAAAAAGAACCTGGCTAAATTTCTGCTAGTGAATAGTCTTAGTGGAACTAACCTGATCAAAAAATGAATGAATGAATGAATGAATGAATGAATGAACAATTAAATGAATATATACTCCAATGGATCATTGAAGGAGACAGTTACACAGAAACAGAGCAGGTATGCAGCCAAAAAACTTAATTTTGTGATCGTTGTGATGTTTTCCCTCAAACTGTATGCATAAAATTGAACGTAATTCTCCAACTGTTGCTCCTTATGTGCTTAGTAACCTACAGCCATAACAAAGATTGCTTTTAGAGTGTTCCTAACTTTAAGTTTTATGCAGTTATGTGACAGATTTGCCTGGACAGTTGTTAAAATATTCTGCCCGCAGTAAGCTATAATGTTTTTGACGGATATTTAGAAAAAAATATAGGTACTTAAATCTCAATGGACTGCAAAGAGTGTCTGCTACACTATTGGAACGCGCGCACGCACGCACATACACGCACACACGCACACACACACACACTACAGCACTAATCACCACACTGAAATACATTTTATGTATCTGTTCAATAACATGAAGGGACATATTACTTTTATAACTCCGTAGACCGCTCATCTGCTCCATTTTACGGAGAGGTTCTTATTCTCAGACCTGATTTACCCCTGCCCATGATATATTTATTTTTGGAGGTATGTTCCTGTTTTCAGGCATGCTTACTGCTTCACACAATTTTACAAATCTGTCTCTTGTCATAATTTTTGAAGCTGTCTGTTATGGAGAAAACCACATTACCTGAACAACATACTAATGGCACCAGTAAGTTGAATAAAGAGGTCACACATCTTACATCTCCCTTTTTTCAGAAGCAAAAATAAATGATTTTGTATGGAAGGGGTGGGAGGTTGGCATAATGGTTAAAACATTTACCTTACAGACACAAGGTGCAGGGTTTGATTCTCAGATGAGGAAATTGGCTATACTTAAATTGGCCCCCAAAGGGCAGTTATTCTAGTACTAATCTATCAACCTATGAATGTGATTCACTGAATTGACTCCAATAATGTTCTTAATCCCTCCGAGCTACACACTCTAGGGACCTAAACCTTGTCACCACAATAAACAGGACATGCTGGAGGGATAGATTCCTGTCCCAGAGACTTCCCATACTCTGGAACAGGCTACCCATCTATGTCAAGCAAAGTTCTTCATTAGCACTCTTCAAGAAAAATCTTGATGAGTGGATGGGAAATAGGAAATGCACCCCGGAGATCACTTATCTGTCTCTGCTCGACAGTGGCACAGGAAAATAACTTTCTTGGGTGGCGTAAGCCAGGGAACCTTATTGGCTAGGCTTACGTAGGCCCTTGGGCCAATAGCCTAGTACCTACCTCTGAACCTTAAGAGTTTTGCAAAGGAAGTTCATTAACGTTTACAGATTTTACACTGTCTCTGATAATGTGCTTACAATATTTCATTATTTTTATCCCTCAGATTTTCAAGAGGTTTCATAACCCACATTCTTATTGGTATTGGGTATTCAACATTTATACTAAATAGATGTCTGGATTTTTTACTATTTTGGGCATAGTTTTTCTTTACCTAACTAATAACCGAGTATAATGTAAGCTTTTCTGCTAACATGGCTTCTTAATCTCTGACTGTTTAAACCATACATAAACAATTATGTGCCAGACCCACTTGACTTTATCTTGTAGCTTCCCAAGTGGCCTTACATGCCTATAGCAAGTTCCAGGCTCATCTCTATGATAGTTCACATTGCTACACAACAATAACAGGGCATATATTACAGAAATACACAAGTAAAGGTGAGTTTTACTGAATGCAATGATTTTCATTAAAAACAATTGGCAAATCATATATTAATACACCAGAATGTTTGAGACACATAAAAAGAAAATGAAACATTAAAATATATTGCTGTTTTGATGTTATGTTTTTCAAGTATAACTGTTACGTTTTTGCCTTTAGAATTAGGGACAAAGAAAGTATAATGGAGATGGGACAGATTATGGACACATTTTAAATATGGGTACTTTTAACTTAGAAAGTTGCTAGAAAAAGAGGACATTAATTAATGTGCATTTCCAGGAGTCTACACTGTAATAATTATTAATATTTACAGACTTAATGTACCACATTAAAAAATAAAGTAAAAATTCAAATTTTAGGAGGGACAGAGCAATATACTTAGACATAATTTTGAATGGACCTAAAAATTAGAGACAGTTGAGAGGTATTCTTCCAAGATTCGTTTTAATAATTTTTTTGGCCTTTTTCATGGGATACTCACAGTGGTATTTACTAACAAAAATGTGACCAAATCATGCAACATCTCCTAATCACCTGTAAGTTCACGATATAGTGGGAAACTACTATAATAGTTATAGAACAGTGGTCACAACTGAAATTCTGAAAGCTTACACAATAGTTTTTTCATTCTTGGTGACATGACTGATAAATCTGCAAGAAGTACCTTATCAAGAATTCTTAAAATGTTCATTTCCAACGTACAAAGCAAAACAATCAGCCCAACCCAATGTTTATTTCCAATTTCATTTGATTTTTGTACCAACATTTTGTACAGTTATGTGCACTCACTAATATTACACAGTGTTCATTTAAACTTTTATTCATGGGTCTCTGTATAGTGTACTTTTGAAAAACAAAGAAGACAAAAGTACAGTAGTGGAGTATATTAAATCACAATGGTAGATGTTCCAATAAATAATCAGTATTGCAGGAGTTACAATTAATAAATCAGAACCATTTTCTGAGCAGTCTTAAATTGTGACCATTAGAAGAAACCCATCTGTAAAAGACTGCACATATTACACTCTTATTACATTCTCTCCCTCTCTTGTTTTCTTTTTGAGCCCATAACAAACCATAAAGATTAAGGTATCAGAAGTAGCCTAAAATAGTTATGTAAAGCTATGTTTTAAAGGTTATTGTGATGCCCATGGACTGGCCCAGCAATCAAGGAGCCTCAATCATCACCACCAACACCAGTGAGGGGCATCCATATTGGGAAAGGATAATAACTACACACACAGTAAAGTACAATTTCCCTTACCAGCACACAGAGATCGCAGTCACTCTGGGGCTGGTTTCCCCCTTCCTCTCCAGGTCCCCAATAAGACTCCCCACTGGCACAGCTATAGGGTCCAGATCTCAGCCTAGTGGGTAAGCTAAAACCTCCAGCACCCTCTCTGACCAACCAGTGCTTCGTGTCCCTGCCCAAGTAGCTGACACACACTTTGGGATAAGAGTGTATACAACCACACAGACATTACTGGGGAAGGCTGGCACAGGTTCTCCAACTGTACTCCTTTTACCCAGACTATACGGTAGTACCACTTGCCACCACCCATTAATATTTATCAGCTACTCAAAGGCCCTTATGAAGGGTGTCCAATTATTACTGTGCAATATTATTATCCAAATGGTAAGTCTGTCCAAACAGTCAAGACTTATTTGGAGTGACTTGGTACAGTATCACTATATACATGGGATGTACTCTTAGAGCTTAAATTATCACTACACAAAGCAGCCACAGTTGAAAGGTTTAAAAATATTTAATAATAAATAATAAACACACAAGACAATACTTCTCACTACACAGTGCCAGTCAAGAGTTCAGCGATCACAGAGAAATACTTAAAATAATATGGTAGAAAAGTTCTGACATCACAGAAAACAAACTAGTCTAATTTTCCAATTTCCAAGCTATATCTAATAGAAAGCACAGTTCTAAAATCCTACTTACATCTAGACACAGGCAGTGTTGAGTTGGATGTTCCCAAGACAAATGCTCTCATTCTTTCTGTCCTTAAATTGATAACACAGTACCACTGATTCATTTCAGATTACATAATTTCTTTCTGGTTCCCAGGCTAACAAACTCTCAGAGGTTAATGTCCCCTTTGATCTTGCAGCTGGTCAGGAACCAGACCAATAAAATAAATTATACATGCAAATTCTATCCATTAACTCTGGCCTTAAAATAATAGGCAGAATTCCTTCATCCAGACATATCGGCCCTGAAATTTGGCATCAAAGACAGTTATAAAATGCTTGACTTAGCTTTCTTATAGCAGAGTGCACTGTTGTTACATTTTTCTAGTTCAATATCCAATGCAATCTTTTCACATTTAAGAGAACAAACCTGTGGCTTACATTAATATTTACAAATGACAGAATTATCTACAAAATTCTATCTTGCTAGGCTGGCAGCCTTCACCTATCTTCACAGTTATAATAAACAGTTGTCACAGATTCTACAATCCAATTCTATAATAAAGTTATAAGAGAACAATACTGTTTGTAAAAGTCCTTAAGTAAGAGATAGAAGAAGACACAGAAAATATGCAATAGAGGTACAGGATTAACTGTTTACAAAGACCACTAAATCCATAAGATAAACACTGTCAGCAGAAAGGCAGTGGGGCCTGTCCTAGAGCAATGACTGTGTATTTAAACAGCTGTGTTAAGTACAGTATATTCACATTCTCATATTTTTCACAAGAGTTATTTAGAATGTCAAATAATTCTCAAACTATTTTCATTATTTCTGTAACAATTTTGCCAATGCACTGAAAGTGACATGTTTTGCCACATTCATAAAGCAGTCCGAGAGACTGTGTGTATTGGCACACTTCATATCTGGACTTCAGGTGGGTAATACCTCAGAGATGAGAGAATAGGCAACAGAAATGCATCAGACAATTAGGCAAGGCACTGACTGTCCATTTAACTCATTAACATCTATGTTTTGTGTAATGTCACACCTCTAGCAGCCTACACACAGCTTGCAATCCTGAGCATTTTCTGAAAAATAAACTTAAAAAACGTAAGATAGATAAATGTAAATGCATTGTTAGCAGAAAAACTATTAAAACTACACAATTAGCAATGTTATCAGTAAGACGTCTTTGTATTCATAATAGTGTATTCATAATCTTTCCATAATGCTGACATTTATTATAATGCATACGAACCCCATATTATCTTTGTTGCTAAACTTTCACAAATTTTCATATCTTGAAAACTGTACAACCTAGACATATATTGTTAGAAATTGTTTTGTTAATCATACATAAGTTTTTCACAACAAGAAATTCCTCTATGAATACATGTTTATTGAGATTGTGACATGCCTACTCTGGGCCAGTAATCAAGGAGCCTGAATCTTCACCACTAACACTGATGAGGGACATTCACTTGGAACAAAAATAGATACACCTAGTATTTTCAGATGCAGCTCTGCATCAAGCACAATTTCCCTTAAGAGCACACAAGGAACACATGCAGTCTGGGGGCTGGGTTTTTCTCTCTCTCTCTCTCCAGGCCCCCAGTAAGACTCCCCACTAGCACAGCTGTAGAACTGAGTCCTCAGCCTAGTATCCAAGCCAAGTCATCCATCACTCTCTCTGTGAAAGCAATGCTCTGTGTCCCTGCTCCAGGCAGCTGACACACACACACACTCTTTGATATTTGATTTGCGTGCACACACACACACACACACACACACACACACACACACACACACACACACACACACACACACACACACACACACACACACACACACACACACACACACACACACACACACACACACACACACCTGGGAAAGCTGGCACAGATTTGCTCGCTCTGCTACCCTGTGCACACTCTATAACATAGTTACTGCCACTAGACACTCCAAAGTCAGCTACTCTAAGGCTCTTACAAGGTTACCAAATTATACTGAGTAAAATTAATATTAATACAAATGGTAATATTGACCAAACAACAAGGCTTTCGGGAGCAGTCACAGTGTCACCAAATAAATATAAGTACTCTCAAAGGTTAAAATATTCTCTAAAGGACCAGACACAATGAAAAGTTTAAATATATTTAATAATAAATAATAAAAGAACATAAAAATACTAAATATCTATTTACAATAAACGCCAGAGTTTCAACCACAGGAAATATAAAAAATAACACAGGTGGACAGGTTTACACAGTAACAGAAAAAAAACAATACTTAACTAATCTCACTATATTTTCCTGACTGATCTAAAGAATTGCTATTCCCTGGTTACTTACTAAAGCAAGACAAAATGAAGTGGGTGAGTGATCCTTCTATGTCAGGTTTCAAAATCAGACTGCTCTGAGACGTCTGTCTCATCTAATATTAGAGCATCATTTCAGTCCCGGATTACAGAATGACATCACATACATCTGATCATCTGACTTCTGGTTCACATACTACCCCCCTTTACTAGAAACTGAAGTAGACTCTTGCACACATGTGTTACCATACACAGACAGTGCTTTGCTAAGATGTCTTATAGCATCTGGAAGCCATATAACCATTTCAACACTTCCACCCTTCCGGGATAGTAATTAGTTCACCCCCAAGGACAATACAGAAGGCTTCCTAGTACAGACTTTTTGTCTCTGACTGCATTGAGACCTGCTAGATACAATCTTTATAGCCTAAATTAAGTAATTTGATTTCAGAATATTTTTTTAAAAGTTAGCTGGGGCTGACCTTAATCTCTTCTTTTCCAGTATCCTCCGTTGCAATGTTAATTTCAACAGTTATAATATAGTCTGGCATACAGGTGTATTTCTGTTTTTTCTCTCCATCAGTTGGTACATTGTTTAACACAAGCCACTTTACAAATACATTTTCAGCACAAACACCTGTACAAATCAGTTTGATATACAAATGACATATAATGCTTTACAAAACTCCAGTTAGCTATGCTGGCATATGTTACACATCCACTGCCCTATTTCTCATAAGTTCATAGGTTCATAAGTGCTTATTAGGCTAATGACCACAAGGGCTTTTTTAAGCCTAGCCATGCATACCAAATCTCTGACAAGTTCTGATACCCTTGATAAGTGTAAACATGGGCCTGAAAAATTGAACCATTTACAGGTTACCTCTGTCTATTAGAGACATAGGTGCCAAATCAGGGACGAATTTCCAGTTTCCCATCCAGTTGTCCAAGTTGCACTTGAATTGGGTTAGGGAGGAACTCTGATTCACATGGATGGGGAGCCTGTTCCATAGATGGGGCAGTCTCGTGGATACATACCTATCTCTCCAGCAGGTCCTAGCAGGTCCTATTTATATCACAGGCGAGGTTTATGTCTTTAGAACAGGTTTCCCCTCAAAAGACTGCAGGAGACAGAATACAGGGATAGGGCCTTGAGGCAGTCTGCATAGGATATTTTATTTATGTCCTGTATTCTTTTAGTGAGGAACCTCTGTGGACATTCCAATTGTTGGATATGCCTGGTTAGGTACATACCAAAGGGGGCATTTTACTCAATGACAGGTCTGATAAACACCAAATACAGTGGAGCAATGACTTCCTTGGACTTAGATGTCATACCTTTGTTTATAAGTTGGGTAACAAAGAATGATTTCCTCACCACTGACCACACGTGGTGATCAAAAGCTAGATTGCTATCTATGTGTGTCCCTACGTCCTTGACTGCTGGGTCAACTCTAAGGGGTGTGTTGTCAATACGATAGTTACTAGGGATGGGTGACTTCCCAAAGGATACTATTATGCATTTCTTGGCATTTAGTTTTAGTCCATGGCTCTGACGCCAGTTGTTTATCTGTGTCAGCCCCTCCTGGAGAACATTTGCATCAGTGTGAGATTTAATGACAGCTCCTAATTTTCAATCATCTGCAAATTTAGTCAGCCAGAGACCACTGACATTGTCCTTTACTTTCGAGAAGTAAATGCCAAAAAGGAGCAGTCTGTGGACTGATCCCTGTGGGACTCCACTTGTGACTGGCCTCTTTGTAGAGGTGGACTCCCCAGTTCTAACTTCCCGGGTCCTGTCTGTGAGCCAGTTGGCTATCCACTGACATAGCTGCCAATACCTGATATCATTGCAGAGATATTTACAGAAATATTAATTCATATGCTTAATTTTATAATTAGCAATATAAATAACACTGAATATGTCAAAAGATTTGCGACTTACAGTGCAAATATCAAAGATAGTTTTCTTCAATAACATCTAATGTTTCACCTGATGTCATGCAACAGTTTGTAAGACACTTCCTCCAAATTTAATAAACTCCATGTAGGAATAGTGTAATTCCTACATAGAGTGTATTGTGGTCATTTCTGCAACTCCACCTTGGCAGCGTGTCTTGCATATTAATGAAGGCATGCTACTGAGGGAGAGCCATGTACACGGTTACTGAATCAGTGCTAGGGGGTGTGTTACAATGTTTGCAGATGTTTAACACACCACCTGTACTGTGAAAGTCCCATGCGGCACTACATTATAGAAAGTGTCCATGGACACTTATTTATTTCACACTAGGGTGTGTGTTACAGTGTCCGTAACCCCCTCCTGCACTGTCAAAGTGCCGTACAGCACTAAAATATTATGGAAAGTGTCCTCGGATACTTATGCATATATTTATTTATTTATGTCACACAGGGGGTGTGTTACAGTGTTCATAATACACCCCCTGCACTGTTAAAATGCACTAGCTCAAAGCACTCCTTAAAATGGAGAACATTGATATATGTGCCATAACAGAGACCTGGTTCAAGGCAGCAGAAAGTACTCCTGCACTACCAGGCTATAACTCATTTCACACCTTTCGGCCTCAGAACTTGGACTGGAGCTCCAAAGGTGGTGGTGTTTCCATATTCATAAAGGATGCACACATCTCTAGACTGGTAGCCCAATATAATGCATCTGAGATACTTCAGGTGCAGCTAACATTGGGTAAGACAGCGATTCAGGTTGTAGCCTGCTATAGGTCCCAACCATGTCCCAAGACTCACAGTCCATGTTCCCAAGCACCCTGGAGAATATTAGGGTCCAACCTAACTCTCTCATACTGGGTGACTTCAACTACCCCTCCATTAACTCAGAAAACTACTCATGTGCCAATACACTTACCCACCATTTCCTGGAATTCATTAATTCAAATGTTCTGGACCAGCTCATTCTTACCCCCACTAGAGGTAGCAACATCCTTGACCTGGTCATTACTAACATGGGTGACCATTGCTCTACACCAATAGTCAGCTCCCCCCTGGTTAGATCCGACTACAAATGTATCATCTTGGAAATCCACATCCCTCCCATCCCACCCCTCCCGTAAAGGTAACCATCATTAAAAACTTCTCCAAAGCTAACTTTGAGCTTCTAAAAACAGAGGTGGCTAACTTCACGGCAACCATATAAATGGAGAATAGTTGCATGACTGCCGAATTCTACACCAATGCACTGTAAGAACACATACACAAATGCATGGATCTCGCCATACCCAATAGAATCAAGACACTCTCCAAAAAAAAGGAAGCTAATCTGGTGGTCCCCTGCCATAAACAAACTCTACAACAGTAGGAGGAAACTGATGCGGAATAAGGTGAGGTCCCAAGAGTGGAAAAACTCCCTTATCAGCCTCAATAAAAAGTTGAGATACCTCATCAAATTCTCTAAAGCTAGCTATGAAAACAGAATTGCAGCAGATAGTAAGGACAACCACAAGGCCTTCTATATTTATGTAAAGAATCTCCACGGCAATACCCAGATTTGCTCTGAGCTACTGGACAATGGTACCTCCTATACCGAGCCAACAGATATTGCCAATATATTGGCTGACAGATTCAGTGGCAACTTTATTCCCCCCAAAGGACCAGTCACAGTACCAGTAGATTGCCAGGCACCCAGTATTATTGCTGCACAGTTTAAAACAGCATTCTCCAAGGCCAAGAATACAGCTTCTATGGGACCTGACAGTATCTCTGTTTGTGTTCTATATGAACTACAGAGTGAACTGGCACCTCACCTGTGTGCCCTGTTCAATCACAGCCTCACCTTAGGCTTTGTCCCTACCGAATATCGCACTGCTGCAGTCATCCCTCTCCACAAAGGTGGAGTGACTACAGACCCTGGGAACTTTGGCCCCATTAACCTGACTAGTCTTCTATGCAAAGCTATGGAATGCATCATCATGGACCTAATAAACAAGGATATAGGGAATCTCCAAACTCTGGATCCCACACGGTTTGGTTTTGTGAAGGGTAGATCATGCCTGCTCAACTCGGTCAACTTCTTTGAGTCAGTCACCAGAGCTGTCGATGAAGGCAAGGTGGTTTATACAGCCTACCTTGATCTGGTCAAGACCTTTGATACCATTCCCTACTCAGGAATCATAGAAAAACTCACTAGGCTAGGCATTAACTCCTATATCACTAGGTGGGTTGCAAACTGGCTCACAGGTAGAACCCACAGTGTGAAAGTAGCTGACTCCAAGTCAGACTGCTGACCAGTCATGAGTGGAGTCCCACAGGGTTCAGTCCTGGGTCCTCTCCTGTTTGGTATCTACATCTCTGAAGTTCAGGCCAACACGAAGGGACTCTGGCTGACAAAGTCTGTAGATTATTGCAAGTTGGGAGCTATTATTAACTCTCCAAGTGATGTTGACAGCCTACAGAAAGGCCTCACTGAGACCAATGACTGGTGTCAGAACCATGGCCTTAAGCTCAATGCCAAAACACGTGTTGTCATCCCCTTTGTGAAAAACCCAGTTCCCATGAATTACCACATCGATGGTAGTCCTCTGAACACAGAAGGCGTTATAAGAGATCTGAGAACACAGGTTGACAGCAACCTTTCTTTTGACCACCACATTGCCACTGTGATCAGAAAGTCCTTCTATGTGGCACATCTCATTACTAAGAGTTTTGCATCTTTGAAGAAAGAGGTCATTGTCTCCCTCCACTCTTCCCCAATTAGGCCAATCATTGAGTAAAATGTCCCATTTGGCATGTACCTCACTAAACACCTGCAACAACTGGAGAGGTCACAAAAGTACCTCACAAAGAGGATCCTAGGCCTTAAACATTTGTCTTATATGGACAGACTCAAAAAACTCCAACCATTCTCTGTCTCATATTGCCTACTTAGAGGTGATCTCTGATTGCCTTACAAAGCCATGTCTGACCCAGCTCTGTTAGAAATGCTACATCTAAAGAAATCCCAATACCTCTACACCAAGCACTCCAGAGACCTCAACCTCATTACCACAATCAACAGAACATGCTGGAGGGACAGGTTCATAACCCAGAGACTGCTCATGCTATGGAATAGACTTCCCATACATGTCAAGCAGAGCACCTCACTGACCCTCTTCAAGAGAAATCTTGATGAGTGGATGGGAAATAGAAAATTTACGCAAGAGATCACTCCAGTGGCTTTGCTCGACGGAAGCACTGGGAACTAAGTTCGGGTGGCATGATGCCAAGGTAATGCTATGGGCTAGGCTTGTAAAGGCTCCAGGGCCATTAGCCTAGTACACACCTATGAACCTATGAAAAGATTGCAGAAAGTGTCCTCGGACACTTATTTATAGATTTATTTTTGACACAGGGGATGTTTTACAGTGTCTGTAACACCCCCCCTGCATTGTCAAAGTGCCACATGGTACTAAAACATTAAAGAAAGTGTCCTCGGACACTTATTCATAATTTTATTTTTACTTATGTCATGCAGGTGGGTGTGTTACTGTGTCAGTAACACACCCTATGTACTTTCAGAATGCTGTATGGTAAGGGAATCAAATCTGCAAATTTTACTTTCCCTATTATGTTTATTTATTTTGTTTTAATTTTTTTTATTTTTGTCAAGTTTAAGCATAGCTGAGCATGCGTTCATGGCTCATTGCTCAGCAGTGCTTAAACGTAAAGAAAAGCTATATAGAAATTTATAGCTGAAATCTTCACAGCTGAGTTAGCTGAATGGATAGAGTCATGACTTCGTGTGCAGGTAGGTGCATGGTTCAAATGCCACTGCAGGTCATTCAGCTTTTACATTGGAAAGAATTCCTATTTCTATTTCTAGTTTGTTTTATTTAGTTATTGACATTTGTCAACCAGGTTACTGCAGCTGGTCCAGAATCCCAGTGTCCATGGAGATATGAGGTGAAAACCTCCAGTTAAACACAAGTGTCCAATATAGTTCAGTCACGCACTAAGGTAATGCAATTAAAGTACATAGGATGAGGTCATGTAAAGTAAAATACAAACACATAATAATAAAGTATCAATAATGAGTAATTAATATATATATATATATATATATATATATATATATATATATATATATATATATATATTTGTATGTGTGTTATTATGTAAAAAGTCTTGCTTGCCCTTAGCTAAGTTTTGCTAAGTACTGCTAAGCCAAGCTAAGCAATGTTTAAACAGGACCTGTCTTAGCAATAGTTAGCAATGATGAGCTCAGCTTAGTTGGTCTGAGCATTGCTAAGCAGTCCCAGTCTAAACAGTCCTCAGCTCAGGGTAGCAGGTTTGCACATTGCTAAGCATTGCTAAGTAGTTGCCACTTTAAGCACTACTCAACTATGGTTAGCAGGTTTGCGTACTGCTAAGCTTTGCTTAGCATTTTTAAAAAAGGTCCAATGGCAGCAAAGGGTGGGAAATAGCCTTATTTAAGCTGCACAGATGGGAATATAACCAGAACCTGTTGGAGTTTTATCATTGCAGGAGCTATGACTGGAGTTGGAGAGGGAGCGTACTTTCGGGCACAGAGCTCAGACATGTTGGAGTCCAGGGTCATGGTTGGACTCCTAGTGAAAGACCATGATGCCAGATTGCTGCAGGGACAGTACCAGGGCTCTGAATACAAGTCTGAGGCCTGGGACTGTCTGGCACGTGACCTCATCAATGCCACTGGAATCTCCAGCACTGGTAAGCAGGTGCATCATTATTATGATGACCTGAAGAGATGGAAGCATGTGGCTCTTGGCCCAATTGATCCAATATGCTCAGGACTGGAATGGCACAGAAGTTTGTAAGTATAAAACCAGTGATTTATCAAATTGTAGTATGAATATCTGATAGACAGGTATACACAATGGTGTATTTTTCCCCCCACAGCTGCAGAGGAAAGGGCTTGCAACCTAGAGGCCCACACAGGGTGCCTAGCGAGGATGCACCAACAGTGTGGTGAGTATAGGTCTATCTTGCAATATATAGTACAGTAAATAAGAAAGAGCACATTGTGTACTGCCAGTAGGTATACTGCCATTTGTTCTGAGTGTACTGGAATAAATGTGTTCTTAGACCCACATTGATATAAGTGAGTAATGCCAGGTACTGGGCAATACAGATGAAGGCATTAAACATGCTACTATTTATGCAAAATAGGTAATACTGCATAGGAATTACATAAGTATTTGCTGTATTAATATTAAGGATCTTGTAATAAAGTACACCATGATTGAAACTGCAAAGGTAATAAATGACATTCATTCATCATCTACAGGATATACAGTACAATTGCAGTCAGAATTCTGAATGTGATAAACCACTGTGTTATGTCATCTGCAATAGAGTTCTTTCCTCCAAGTGTTGTGTTTATTCTGGTCTGTTGTTGAAGAAGTCCAAGTGCACAGGTGTTCCACAGCAAATATGGCTATAACACCATGAAGTCAGTGAAGTTTGGCTGATAAAGAACTGTTATGCTAAAGTGTAGTTGTGTAGCTATGCAACAAGATAGAATGCAATTTGATATATGTTCTGCACTAAGATCTTAACCTTGAATAGTAATGTGTAATGTATTATAGTGTGTTTCCCTCAAGATTTTCTTGTGATAACCTTTGCATTTCAGCTATACATATTCCTGAATGTAGGTACGCTGATGCACGCAAGTATGAGACTATAATTGAATGGAGACTGCAAATGTACCATCTGCAAATGTATATGGGTCAGGTATGCAACCCAGCACCCCGATATGGTCTCTAAACATCACACATATTGCCATCTACTAGGGGTTAAATGTGCACACCTGAATTCCAACTATTAATATACACTTCTCCTACTATCTCTGTCATGCATGAATCTCATGCATATATATTCAACTGTCACTGCAGTCATCTGTGACAGTCTACCTATATTACCAGGTCAGACTTTATAACCAAGTGAGCTTTAGGCACAAATCAGTCAACCCAGCACACAGCAATGGCCCAGTAGCTCAGTGTGATAACAAATTGATATGCTGTTCATTTTTGCATACACAAACCAGGGTATGAATCCATGGACTGGTACTAAGATATATTTATAGTAAAAGACAAGTAGTCTTGACTATTTGCAGAAACTGTCATGTAGTGTTAACATATATTTTATCCACAGGGCTTACAGGTACAGGAATGGTTGTAGTAGCTGTATGAAGGGTATACTAATAAACTGTGTCCAGATGTACTAGTGCATAAACAGCAGTGGTTCAGCAAGTTGATAACACTCCATTAAATAAAACATCAGGCAGTGCAGTAGTATTCCAAATGAATTACACAAATAAATGTTCCACTGTTGGTATGGCTATATGCCTGGTGTGTCTCTGAAAGTGTGCCAATAGTCCAACGCCATGCCTACAAATGACAGCAGTATAGGTATATACACCATGCACTGTGGCCGATGCATGTCTCTCAAGTGTCACGCTGTCATGGCTAGTGATCACTGTTGCCATTAACCTTGGACACAGATATAACTCCATTTGAAGTATGCCATTAGCACACTCCCACAGCATCAGTGCAGGGCACACCCTGTTAGTCATATATGTTACCGTGACATGTTCAAGCCCCCTGTAGTTATGTACTTATAGTTCTCACAGCTTGGCCCATACCATTCCATGTCGACAGCTTGAGAGGTATGTACATGCTGCAGAAGCTTTAGGGCACATGTAGATGTAAAGTAAGGGTAGACCTGTAGAGTATTGAGCAGTACTGTTGTGAAAAATATAGCCTATACAGTTGTTAATTGAATGTTCTTCTCTCCACCCACCCCTTATCTGCATCACAAAATATTGTTATACTATGGATATGTTTTCATTTATACATATATTGTTCTTAAAATATAATGTTGGGCCTTGTGTTGTATTATTGGTTCTATATTTCAATCATTGCATACTAACATACTTTGTTGAAAATCCACCATTTTTGACCTTTTGCCATAACTGTTAATGGCATGCTGTTACAATAATGACTGTTATCCCATTTATGCCTGTGTTCCATAAGCTTTGCAATTCCATTGTTCTGGGTAAATTGGAATACCCAGGCATGCTGTTATAACTAACGTTGAAATGTTTTGTTCATGATTAACCAATGCACTTTGACAAACCTCAACACCATAGCACATTTTGGGTACGCTGATCCTAGAGGATCCATCTGTCCCACCTCATCTGGCTGAGGCACTGGGTCCCAGCATGTCTAGGACCCAACCTGAAGCTGCCTCCTCCACTGGTCCTTCACTACCCTCAGCTGCCGCAGGGGACTGTTCCCCCCCAGATGCGGGCACAGAGGGGACCCTGTCACCCTACATTAGTTTCCAGGGATGGTGCCCAGGGTCGTCCATTGGGATTTGAATGTCTGCCTGTGCCAGATTGAGGGCAGACTGGTGCACCTCGAAGGGCAGGCTGGCCTCAGTGCCCACCTTTGGAGCTGTGAAGGGGCAGTGGTGACTGCCCATGGGTTGGAACCTCAGTCCCACTGTTTCCATTTGGGGCACTTGGTCCTTTGATTCCCATCCACCCTCCCTGTCCAAGGTGTTTAACCCCTTCATGTGTCATACACTCCCCCTGTCTGCTGTCTGGTCTGTCTTGTTTGTCGGCAAATGTAACCTATCCTACCCAACTTATCTCCCCAAACATACTTACAACCCTTCTCCAACATCCCACTCTCACCTTAAAAAAAAGGGTATCTGTGCCAAAAAAAAAAATAATTCAGCCCATACATTGCTCTCCATTTTGCTCCCATGTACACTGCCATGAATCAATCATCCCATCAAGTAATCAAAAAACTTATGTCACCGACACTCCTCCCTGTCAGGTGTGAGGCTCCAAATTACAAATTGTCCACATCATGCACATCTGTTGCTGCCCAAGAAATGGAGAGCTATGATCCTTTCCTAGACCCATCCTGCACATCCCTAGCTGCTATTCATCTTGTTTTTTCCCTGCTTGCCCCCATTTCACCACTTTCCTATAACCTCTTTATTCTTTTCTTTTTTTGGAAATAGCATGGTTTTAAGTGGGAATAAGCACCAACTAGCATTGTGTCACATCACACAAACCCACTTACAACTGCTTTACTCACCCTATCTGATTCAGACACTGTTCTGCCCCACAACAAAATAATCAGGCCTGCCAAGTCTCACACCCAGGACCCTCTACACTACAGTCAGAACAACACACCACTAGCCAACTGAGCTCTGGGGAATTACTGCTGTTTTCTAAATATATTATTCAGTACAGTCATGTAACAGTAAAGAAAAAAGACACACCAAGGCCAAATATTGGCCTTGGGACCCTCTGAACTACAGTTCACTGCAATACACCAGTAGGCCAACTCAACTCTGGGGAATTAGTGGTGCTGTTACCAAGATATCCTGAGTACCATTGACACTACTTCTACATATAATGTGATAAATGACAGTGTTCTTGGGCCTGTGATGCAGACACTGAACCAGTGCACAGCTAAAGACATTGATGGATTTACAGGAGGCCTACCATATCAGGTACAGCTGGCAGCTGCACATACTGTTGCAGAATGTCCACAGTCGTGTCACCTATGTATGGCATAGTTGTCATCAAAGCTATTCTGTGCGCTGATGTAAGGGCAAGGCAGTGCAGATTGGTTCACAAAAGCATGACAGACAGGTCAGTGTCACACGTCATAGCCATATAAACACACATGTTCATGCCAGTCCTGTTTAACACACTGTATGTATGCACATATGTCTTGCAACTGCACTTCTCCTAATAATTACTCCAATAGCTCTATCTGTAACATTCCCAGCATATCTGACATCTGGATACACACAGTTCAGGCCCACAGTCCAGTCTGTTGCATGTTAACTATATGCTCGGCAATACAACCTACAAATAACTGAGCCCTGCAATGTCCAGCAGACCTGCTTGCTGCTACCACAGTCACTGCCACCCACAGTAGCATGTCAAAGGCCTGGAGGGTGGGACACATGTCACAAATATCAATACATGTCCTAAACCAAACCTACCACTCTCTGGATGGTAATATTACTTAACATATGTACCAGAAGCATATGCCTCATCTGGACTGTAATGGGTACCCTCACCCTGGTCATGCTGTGACACAACAGCTGACACTGCTCCCTCAGTGACATATACAGCTTGCTGTCCCCCAATCTCTTCACAATTCCCAGTATGTCTCCTGTCCAAAATGCATCAGCAGCAGCCTGCCACACATGCCACATGCAGCTGTATGTTCAGCTACCTGCTACAGATCTACCATACCTCCCAAACACCTAGAGCAGGGCATCCACACAGCACCCATACATGAAGTGTTGGGAGGATGTTCAGGTGACAAGAACATGTATCACAGCTCCCCCTACAAACATACACAGCTGATACACCAGTATCAACTGCAGCAGCGTGCACAGTCAGATAAAAAGGATGTATGACACTCACTTCTGCCTGTCTCCTTACTGAGCCCAACACACATTTTTAAACAGTAACCTGTAACAGAATCACAAACTCTGTTAACAATGGCCAAACATAGCATGCAAAATTGTGGACATATCACATCAGTCCAAACAATGAACAGTATTTCTACGCACCTGCTGTGATGCTGTAGCCCCCACACCTCAATAATGTCCTCCTCACAGGCCAGGAAAAGGGTCAAGGCCTACATGAAGGCCTTAAGTATAGAACTGTGTTCCCATACCATTGACTAATGGCAATGCAACCCAGCTTTTCTGGATGCAATTAGCTACTTGGAGTCACAGATTGGGGCACAGGCAATCACCTGTTCATGAGCATTACCTAAAAAAGGCAAGCTGCTGCCTATAGTAAACATGTCTGACACTTTCTTCAAGAAAACAGACTGAGATTCTCTCAGTAACTACAAATGGATGTCCTCTCACAAAGGAGTACAGCAATATACCAGGTATGTCATAGAAATAAGCAATTAATGGAATGCAGATGGGGGAATGCAGTCATGGGAAATAGGAATTTACACAGTAGATCTCAATCACATGTCTTGGACTGACATGTTGCTGTTAGTCTGCTATCTTGCACCTACGGCCATCCCCTATGGCTCTGTCTGCAGTGACATAGATCATAGCTCTGACCTCTGACTCACCCCAGCAATGGTCAGCTCATATATGACTGCTACTGGATTGTCTGTTGTACAATACTGACAGTACATAATGGTGGATACAGCTGGCATATCACATCTCGGAGTGTCAGTGAGCCCCTCTCAGTTTGTGAATGTCATACAGGCTTAATTCAAAGAATGACCAGGTGTCCCTGACAGTTTCTGATGTACTATGGCTAGGTCACTGTGTACTCCACACCTGTATCTCATTGCCTGACATATATAGCTAGCATACCTGGTGACCCCCTGCAACATGACAGCAGGTTTTAGGCACTAGTAGTGAGGGGACACTGCCTCTGCCTCAGCAGCAGTGCGTACATATTGAGCATACAGTGTAAGGGAATGAATACAGTACCAGATATTAATGTACCATACTGTGTTCCCAGGGGCCTGGCCTGTCACCCACACATTCCCCAAAGTCTGGGGACAACCATTACATATTATTCAACTGGTGTCCGGAAATCCACAGTTGTTTAGCAGGGGGTCTACATCTATCAGGCACGTGTACACATTCCACAAACATCTAGGTACTGCAGATGTCAGACACCTATGAGGTGGACACCTTACACCACATATGCACTGCTCTCAGTTATGTTGTAGCACAGCTGTTGCTGGAATGTCCACATGCACTTGTACTACCACTCACCTATTTGTTGGATGTAAGCTGGATGACATGGCACTGTAACGTTGCCCATAGCGGACACCTAACAGTCAATGACAGTAATGGGTGTGGACACATAACAACACAGTCTGTCACAGCACTCAGGCCATATCTGGTATTCCTGGTACCATATGAGGTTACTAGGCAATGGGCCATGAGCAGCCATATGCCTAGGCTAGATGTTAGCCCTGATGCCCCAGTCCAACAGGGAAAGAGGTGGTATCCCAAGGGTGTATGTGCAGTTAACCATCCAGTGTTCCAGGTTACACCTGCAAAGGTGTAAATAGCAATCCTGCCTGATGTGGACAGGGTGCCCATTCCACCACAGGGTGAATGTGTGTGACACACATCTGAGCTGCCAACATGCCCAATTCACGTCACACACCAGGTTGTGGGCATGTGTGTGTGTGTGTGTGTGTGTGTGTGTGTGTGTGTGTGTGTGTGTGTGTGTGTGTGTGTGTGTGCTAACAGAGTGGAGCATGAGTTGCACTTCTGCAGCAGTCCCAGCAATGTGCAGCCCATGACTGCCTGGCATGCCAAACTGCGGTCACCCCTGAGGAGTATGTATGAAACTGGGTAGAGGGTTGCCCTTATAGCCTATCAGTGTATGGTAGATGTGTGATGCCCTGGTATCCCCTGGTGGGGAATCTCTGTGATGTCCCCAGCTGCTAGATGTGCTGTGTGATGTGAATGATGTACAGGGTATTATACACAATAATGTGCTTCATTGGGGGAATATGGGGATGTTTATACCCCATGTCCCTTGATGACATACCCGTATGTATGACATGGGCCATGTACAAGATGTACTTTACAATGGGAGCAACATTGCATTGAAATGTCATGTTGCTAAAGACTTGTGTCCATAGCTCCCTCACAACTGACTGCATGCCTAGAATGTTGTTTGTACTGTGATACTATGTGGGGATGTCACTGTGACAGCCATGCCCTGGCCCAGAAATCAGGGAGCCTCAATCCTCACCACTAACACCAGTGAGGGGCATCTCATATAGGAGGAAAGGATAACAAATACACACAGTAAAGTGCAATTTTCTTTAAGAGCACACAGAGATCACAGTCATTCCGGGGCTGGTCACTCCCTCACTATCCAGGTCCCCAATAAGACTCCCCACTGGCACAACTATAGGGTCCAGATCTCAGCCTAGGGGGCAAGCTAAAACTTCCAGCAACCTCTCTGTCCAACTAGTGCTTCATGTCTCTGCCCAGGTAGCTCACACACACACACACACACACACACACACACACACACACACACACACACACACACACACACACACACACATACACACACACTTTGAGAAGAGTTTCTACAACCACACAGACACTCCTGGGAAAGGCTGGCACAGGTTCAACATCTGTGCCCCTTTTTCCCAGACTACATGGTAGTACTGGCTGCCACCACCCACTAATATTTATCAGCTACTCAAAGGCCCTTAAAAGGGTGCCCAATTACTACTGTGCAATATTATTATCCAATTGGTAGTATAGCCCAGGGCTAAAGCTATTGGAGTGGATTTGTACAATTTTACCAAAGGTATGCAAGTACTCTAAAGAGCTTAAATTATCTCTACAGAAACAGCCACAGTTGAAGGGGTTTAAAAATATTTAATAACAAATAGTCAAGACACAAGACAATACTTTATTTTTACTACATAGTGGTAGTCAAGAGTTCAGAGATCACAGAGAAATACTTAAAATAATTCAGTAGTACAGTTCTGACATCACAGAAAAAATGCTTAGTCTAATCTTTCTAGTTTCTAGCTATGTCTAAGAGAAAACACAAATCTAAAATAAACTTACATATAGAGCAAGACAGTGCTGGTGAGTTGGATGGTCAAGACAAAAAAGCTTAATGCTTTCTGATTCTCTCTGTTTTTAAAATCACATTCCTGGTTCACATTACATCATTCTTCACACTTCCCTGGGCTCCCAGGCTAACAGAAACTACATTTACATTCTTCACCTCTGGGCAGAAACCAGAGCAACAAAGGACCTTTATGCATGCAAATTCTGGCCATTAACTCTGGCCTTAAAACAATAAGCAGGATGCCTCACTCTAGACTTACTGGCTCCGATTTTTAACAGCAAAGGGTCACAACATGCTTTACTTGGTCAGTAGAGTGCACTGTTGTTACATTATTTTCCAATTCCACATGTAACACTATTTTTATCATTTAAGACAACAGCCTGTGGTTTACATTAATATTTACAGATGAAAATTCTGTCTGGCTAGGCTGACAGCATTCACCCATCTTCACCCAATCTTCAGAGTCACTCTCACCAAAGGGGTTGACACTGCATGTCCTGCTATGCAGTCTGAGGCCATGTATCTGGCAATGGTCATGTATTTGTGTGAGACCCTCCTAGGCAGATGTTCACATCACTAATGCATCCAGTGATGGCACACAGCATGCAGCCATCCACAGACATGGTCAGACATAGGCTAATAGCTGTTACATGCACCTCAGGAGTGTACATCAGACATAACAGAGGCTCAAACATGGAACAACAGGTGACACATACTCATGGGTCAACTGCTTGAGGTGGATTCCCCTATGTGGAATAGGTGGGTTGTGTCAGCACACTGATGTGTGACCCCTATGGTAATATATGGTGTGATGCATATATGGGGGTATTATGTGTATAATGGCCACAGGGGTTATACTGTTACAGAGTTTGTCCAGGTCAACATAGGCAATTTGCACTATCACCCCTGTCCATGGATTTGGTGACTGTGTCATACAGGTCATCCAAGTGTAACAGACATAAACCCTTCCTTGACAAAGCCTAAGTGTGCATGATGGATTGTATGCAGGTTGCCAATGTGCTTGTTACTGGGGTTCACTGTCTACTGTGCTATGGCCTTGCAGAACAGCCTATTTGGGCTGTTAGGTCTATCATGTTACTGTGTGGGGGATGCACCAACTTAGTCTAAAGGGGTAACAGTGGTCATCCATCAAATGGCTGGAACAAAGGCGGTAGTTAGACCTCTTGTGAATATGGTTCTAATGGTGTTTTAAGGTCATGCTTGGGGTCATGTAGGATGCATCCTGTAATGTGATAGGCTCCCATGGTGCATGTATACCATGATTTTCACATGGCACTGGTGACCTGATCCCTACATATAGGAGACTGGGGAGGTACTGTGCCTATCCTGATGTACTGATGGGGAAGACAGGGGGTGAGGCCTACACTTACTCTGTCAGGCATCCAGTATGATATAGCAACAGCACTGGTATAGCTGGTGTCCTTGAGCACCTCAAGTGAGCAGCCCAAGGTGCTACTTGTGCTGTTGCAGACATATGTGCAGTAGGGGAGATGACTGTCTGTAGTGGATGCTCATAGATTCATAGGTTCATAGGTAGGTAATAGGCGACTATTGGCCCTAGGGCCTATACAAGCCTAGCCAAAGGGTACCCTGGCTTTCGCCACCCAAGAAAATTATTTTCCTGTACCCCTGTCAAGCAGAACTACAGAAGTGATCCCCGGGGTGAATTTCCTATTACCCATCTAATCATCAAGATTTTTCTTGAATAGTGCTAATGAGGAGCTCTGTTTGACATAGATAGGTAGTCTGTTCCAGATTATGGGAAGTCTCTGGGACAGGAATCTATCCCTCCAGCATGTTCTGTTTATTGTGGTGACAAGGTTTAGGTCCCTAGAGCGTATAGCTCGGAGGGATTGGGATTTCTTTACATGGAGCATGTCCAACAGCTTTGGGTTTGACATAGCTTTGTATGTTAGGCAGAGATCGCCTCTGAGTAGGCGATATGTGATGGAGTAAAGCTGGAGTTTTTTGAGACGGTCTGCATAAGGCATCTTGTGCAGGTTTGCAGGACTGATCCCAATCTCGTATACATGTCAAGGAGACATTGCTCCAAATTGGAAACCTACCTCTTCTGTGTGTCAGACAGCAGTATGTCATCCCTGCTATGAACAGTATGTATTGCAGATGTCCACCAGACTGGTGTACATATCCTAGGAGAGGATGATGTAATCCTGTTGGGTATACCTGACTACAAACATCTATACCAATGCACATATAGCACTTGTGTGCCTGTGTGGGTATTGGTGCCTGTCCGTAATGCATGGTTGGGGGCTGTGAGGCTGTGTATACTCCCCCAGGAGAGTGTATTCCACTTTGGAAGTGTATGTATGCCTGACCCTAGCTTGATGGGTATTGTGGGAAATGGTGATTGCAAATGTGACCACATGATGGTTGCTTTGCCATAGAGGATGACACTATAGGGGTGCTACAGTCATAACCTGTGTTGTGTAATGTCAACTGCAATACACCTTCACCTCATTTGGGGGTAGCCCCTGGCCACACCAAGGTGTTTTTATGTCCATTGTTGATGGCTGTCTGGCCATTTGTGTGCTGGCATGGGTACATCTTACAGTGTAAGTTAGGGTTGCTCAACTGACCCAGGATCAGGGTACAAAACCCACCCCTAAGACAGTTAATGAGATCCATATAGGCTGAATGGGTTTCCTGGTCACATTTGTTGGCCGGTAGCTAGCTGTGATTTGAATAGGTGTGTGCTGGCAATGGTGAACTGCCCCTGAAGTGTCCCCTGTGCTTCTTACTGCCTGCACAGCGTGGAGGTGTATATGTGTGTCATATATACAGAAACCCCATGTCCCATGGCCTTACCAGCTACACTTTGGTATCTGAATGTAAGATAGGATAGTTGACCAGGTAGTCTGGGCTGCTCTCTGCAGCTTTGAACCATGGTCTGTGTGACTGCACACTGCACAGATGTCTGCAGTTCCCAGGGTTATGACTGCTTGCAATGAAGGCAAAGTCATGGGTATACCTCCAGAATGTAGCTGTATAGCCTTCGATGTGTGTTGCACTGACACTTGTATGTTGGTAGTGATAACTTTACCACTTTTAATAATGGAGTCACTATAGTGCTGGTGAGAACCAGTGCCAGACACATTAAGACCAGTGAAAACAAATGGAGGCCATCTCTCACAGAGCACTGTGATCTGTTTACCATATTATCCCAGACTTACAGGTACTGGAACCCCTGGAATATCACAGGATAAATTTGCACATGCTAAGGGCAATCATTTCCTGGTTGTATTGTGGCATCAGTTTGGGTGACAGCATAATACAGCATAAGGCTAGGGACATACCTGCCTGGGACACATAACCATTGTGCTCAGTCATGCATCACTGCAATAGTCCAGGGACATACTATACATATCAGGTCAGGCACACCAACATGGACTGTGACAGACCCATGAGAGTACCTGTTGGCTAGAGACAGCACTGCGTATGCAATATGGTGGAGTTTGTCACATGACACATAAGTAACTGTGACACTCCACATACACAGCCAGGACAGAGGCACGCCAGTGTGTCTCCCCTGGAGTCCCCTATGTGTAACATGTTTGACATGGGCTGATGCCTACATGCCTGTGGGACACAGGTGTGTGGCCATGTGTGATATATTCTGTGTATGACTGTGCCATTCATGTGTGGCTCTGCCTTAGACATCCACTTTGTTTGTGGATGTGTGTGTTGAGGACCACTGCAGATGTTTGTGTGTGTTGTGTAGGTGTGATGGTGTGTGAGGTGTACTGATTGTGTTGACAACCTTTTTGGATCCAGATATGCGGCCTTGACAGGGACAGTATGGATGGCAGGTTCCTACTGTCATTGCATTTCTCACACAGTGTGTTCCTTGCTGGTGTTTGTAGATAGCTGTCCATCCATGCACATGAGGCAGGTGCTACACAGTGCCAGGACACCCATATCAACCACAGTGGCTAGGGAAACTGTAGGATATTGTCAGCCATATAGTCTAGAATCTGATGAAGGAAGACCAGTGAGACCTGAGGGGTGTGTCTACAGACCACATGATTATTAATACAGTAGGAGGCTAACACCACAGCAGACCATGTAGACAGGCTATGAACAAGCAGTAATAGGTGCAACAGGTACATGCATTGCAACACCTCACAGCACATGTAGCAAGTAGCATGAAACAGGATCAGGGGGGCAATGCAGGCTGTATTGCTACTATGTTGCTGATACCCACATTCATACTGTGCTCATAGATGGCAGGGTTATGATCTGGGGGTTAGGGGTGGATAGTGCTGGCAAAAGTGGATGTGTAGGGTCTGTACATAATGATGAGCAATGTATGTAGTCCTGTGATGTGTTCCCCTGTACATGTCTGTCAGGCGGGATGTACAGACATCGCAACCCACCCTTCTCAGAAACAGATACCACTGTAATTCTTGTTTTCCTGAGACCCCATCACCGGGTGCTGTTGTTAAGGATTCACCACAACTGGCAACAATGTGCTGCACTGTGGGCAGACCTGGTAGCAACAGTGAATGATGTAGAACACCTGGACAGGAGCTGCGTACAGGTCACACACCATCCTACTGATCCCATACACCATGCACAGCAAAGGGCTGCAGCTGTGGCCAGGGACCATGCTGGCACAGGGGGAGGTCCTGCTACACAAACTTCAATGTCAACCACAAAGGAGTTCCTGGTACACCTGGCTTCAGCCACCGCTCACAGGAAACCATCACTACATATGTCACGGAGGTGGGTGGCACAGATTCCACAGCTGAGGAGTAGCCAGGTAAGCCTCCAGTGGTCATCATGGTTAATACTGTAGCATTCATAGTGGCAGCCTCTGCATACCTACATGCATATGTGAGGTCAGTTCGCATTTCTGGGTGGGGATTTGTAATGCACACATGTGCATACATATTGAGAATGTCAGCAATTTGGGTAGTATCACAGCTTGTACTGTACATGTTAATGAATACACATATCATCTTGTAGCAATGCCACATGTGTGTGTGCCGACAGTACCTCTCCCCCAGAAATCCATAGGAACCTCTGGTGTGGCTGGGGAACATCAACCTGTAGCCGGTGAGTGTGAAACTGTCATGTAATGGCTCACCTATACCCTAGGCATGTTAAGGACTGTCAGTTTGCCATGCACATGACAGTTCAGCCTATCCATGTTGCAATACGTGCATGTTCACTTGTGGTGGGGTTCACTGCAGTCCATTACATTGGTAATCACAGTAGCATATCTGCAGGAGCTATAACATATTAGCACATACTTATCCATAGGTGTAGCCAGTCTGCTATTCAGGGGTACATTACTATTGTGTAAATGGGTGCACTGGGTGTTAGGTGAAGGTCCATTCCATACTCTGACTTTTGATGTATCTCACAGGTTTATAGGACTAGCAACATTAACTGCACATAGCTGCAGTGCATGTTGTTCAGGGCCTAACCAGAGTGTGTCTGTTGTGGTCTGATTGTGTGTTGTGCATGGCATCAGTCAGAAGGTGTGGTGTGTATAATGCCTTTGTGGCACCTCACCTGTATGTGTGTGTGTGTGTGGTGTGTGTGTGTGTGTGTGTGTGTGTGTTTGTGTGTGTGTGTGTGTGTGTGTGTGTGCATGTGTGTGTGTGTGTGTGTGTGTAGATCAGCAAGCATTATAGTGCAGGTATTCATGTAGTCATGTTGTCTTCCCCTCGCAGGTGACCATAGGGGTTGGAGTGTGTCCTCCTCACAACCTGATGTCAGTGTGTCATCAGACTCTGATGATGATGGTGGCCATTGTGAGGCACAGTTGGTGTTGTTGGGTGCTGAATCTGTCACATTGGTTGTTATACCAATTCTACCCCTAATGTCACCACACACGGTCAGTAGGCCCACACATTCCCAGTCCCCAGCAGCCACAGATATTGGGCAGTCAGAGGGTAGTGGCATTAGACAGGGGAGTGTGGGGAGTATGCATCTGTGACTGTAGACACTAGCCATAGACTGAGAGTTGGTGAAAGCCCCACACAGGCAGATTGATGGGGGTGCTCAGAGGAGGTCTGCTGGCCATCCAGCGCCTGTCAGAAGTGTCACAGCACGCGTTACCCGATGCATGTTTCAGTCCATCATGGTGGCACAGGCACATTGTGAATGGTACAACAGACAAATGGTCAAGGCCATGGATGCCAAACTGCCTGGCATGCATTACACCCAATGGCATTGGGGATGCCTTACATAATTTCACTGATGCAGTGGATAGACGATGGGGTGAGACATTGTCAGTCCTGAACCATGCAATGCATGTGCTTGAACATGTTGTGGGAGTAGAGCATTGGACACATGCATGCAGGTCAGCAACAACATCAGCTGAGAGCCCACATGGCTGTGCACAGTCACACTGCAGTAGTGGCAGTACCACCAGCACTACCGACAGGAGGGTGTTGTCCACACCACAATGTGGCAGACCATGGGCACGTAGTCCTGGGTAGTCCCATGAGGGAGACAGACCCAGCAGACATGGGTCACTGTCAGGAAGTAGTACTGCATCTGACCTTGGGCATGGTGTTGCTAGTGCCACTCCTGGCAGAACCAGTTCCCGTGTTCATGGCCAGAGATGGTGAACTGTACATTCTGCCATGTACAGTTCATGGCTGACCAACATACCATCATGTAGAGCTAGCACATGGCTTAACTGTGTGCATGCACACACTCACACATCACTGTCACATGCAAGTCACTGACAGATACACACAGCTCCTCTGTATGGCAGAGCTGACCACCACCCCTCCAGACACACACACATGTTGTGGCACAGCCTAGGCCTTTGGCAACCCCACACCACACCCTGTCTGTGCATGTCACGATACCTGTGCCATATCCCTGTTATCCATACCATCGATGCAGGGACATGCTAATATGTGTCTGATGCACAGGGTGAATATAGTACAGGTAATGGCAGTCTGTATTGTAGTAGTGTTATGGGCTGTCAGGTGCTATCTGCTGGCAATTGTAATGCATGCACATCAAAGTGTACTTTTGTGCCATGATGCTTTATTGCTGTAAGTACTGATTACTAACTGTTGTCTCACAGACTTTATTCTGTTTCTGTTCCAGGTGTCTGTGTGTGTGTGTGTGTGTGTGTGTGTGTGTGTGTGTGTGTGTGTGTGTGTGTGTGTGTGTAAGTCATGGTGGGCTGCTGCCATTACATCAGCAGTGGATTATGGAGTAGCAACACAGAGACCTTTTCATCACCAAGGTACAGCTGTATGCGTCCATGTTTACTTAGGTGCGTATGCGTGGAACAGTGTGTGAGGAACAATGGGGTTAGACAATGTACCTTGCATGCATACCCCTTGATACAGCATGCTACTCTTGATACATGTCACATGGGAGTTCTGTAGGATCACAGGTTCATAGGTGCAGAGGACGTTACTACAGTACTGGTCCTGGGTCCCTTACAAGCCTATCCAGTGCTCTATCCCCAACAGAATCATCTTTCAACACATTTTGCCCCTGCCATTGCTTGACACACTTTGGACCCCTGGGACAAATTTTATTTTGACATCCACTCAATCTTGATGCAGTTGATGAGGGTCTGCATGGTACTCTGACATTTTTGGGGAGTGCATTCCTGAGACAGGGCAGCCTCTGGGAGACAAGCCTGTCTCTCCAGCTGTTTTTTTGCTGTGCCATATGTGATGCAAGCCTGTCATGCTGGCAATACACATAGAGCTATACTGACATATATGGGGCAGTTGTTGAAGGTCTGAGCACAACATTGCAATTTAGGCATGCCACAGCCCATCTGTGTACAACCTGTCCAATACTGAGTCTGGCAGTACTGATTCAAGGCTGTCTGCATGGAACAGGTGTTGAAGGCCATGGATAATGTTTGTAGGTGTTAACATAGCCTTTCCATTTGGTGCAGATGTGTGCATAGGTACATAACCAGACCGGCCATGCTGCTAATGTATTGTACTTACTGAGGATTATACAGAGGTAATGTCCACCTTTCGTCTGGATGCAGTCCCTTTACCTATGTAGTGAACTACATCCAAGCCTTTTCTGACCACTGACACTACTTGGGTGAATGCAACAGTGTTATCAACCTAAGTAACCAAGTCTGTCAATGCAGCGTATGCATTTATGTGGTTGCCGTTGATGTAGGAAATAGTGGGTCTATGTCCTTGTTATATGGTAAGATGGTACTTTTTCTGCATTCATCTGGAGGCCAGGACCTGACCACCATTCCATACCCACTATATGTGTGTTAACATTGATTTGTGGGTCAATGACACACAACACACTACTCACAGTTGCCACAGCTTTAGGCGGTACCTACATATGTGGGAGGTGGCAGCTAGCATTCATGCCTTCATACATGTGGGTCATTGTGGGTGGAAGCTACTCACGGGATGTACACATGTCTACATATTGCACACACATAGGCAACACAGGGTAGGGTTACCACTTTATCAAATGTGGAATGTGGGACATGTCTTGTAGTATTGTGATACTTGGCACGACATACCATAAACCACAGCAAGTGCACCAGACATGACTTCTCTTTGTTTGCCAATATGACTGCTTCTTTGTGTCACATCACCATAGGTTATGCTATTTCTCATACCAGTAAGGTGCTTCTCATGTGAAATAACTGCTTTATGCAGGTAGTAGACAACCTTAAAATATGTTTGTTGTCCTACACTCTGCGGACCTGTGCATTGTTTGTCATTGTCACAGGTCACAGCTGGCTAATCATGGACTCCAACCTGCAGGGTGGGAAAGGTGGTGGCCATAATTCCCACCTCTACAGATGTCTTCAGAATGCCCTGATATTTGCCACATATTTATGTTCTGTTTGGCATAACATTGTGGTTTTCTGGCAAAATAGTGTGAAATCATTAAAGACTGATGTTACACAATAATGACAGATATTTTCCTGTCAGACTTCATACCCTTCAGAGAATGCATGTGAATGCACAACTTGTTTTACTTTCCTTTGTATGTTTGTCAGAGCAATATTTAAAGACTGACCCTAATATGTGTGCTTTGTCCCACTTTTCTGTATGGCTTTCTCCAGATGTCTTTCTGTAAGAGGTCGAGAGGTATGTTTGTGGCCATAACACAGGCACACTGCTGCAAGGGGGTATACATATGTAGACACATATACCCACTCATGAATCACCCTTGTTAATAGTAGATATCCTACCTGGCTAGTTATACATAATATAGTGCAATATACATAGCACATGAACCACAGAGGTTATACAGTTTTGCACTGTCTGCCACTACTATTCAGGTGGTTGACATCTGCAGGTGCTGTAAGGATTACCACTGGGGGATTAACAGGCACTTAAAAATGGTATAATCATGTGGCACACACACACTGCTGCAAGAGGACATGCACTCCAACAGTCATGCAGAGAGAGTTGCCAGTTTTAGACTTACAACACCTATCTATCTAGTTATGTACAGTATAACCCACCATACACATTGCATGTGCCACAGTGGTATTGTGTTTTAAATGTGTAACGCTGCATCTAAGGTGCATGACATCTGTAGGCCATGAATAGGCTGGTGATGGTGGAGTAAGAGGGTGGCACAGCAACACAAAATGCTATAGGCATTGAACACACACAGGCAAGACAGCCATGCTGCTACAGAGGATATGCATACACATACACACACACACACACACACACACACACACACACACACACACACACACACACACACACACACACACACACACACACACACACAGTCACCAGTATTGAGATTACAACCCCTACCTATCTAGTTGTATTGCATATGCCACTGAGCTTATATGCCTGGGGCATACCTCTCAACCTGTTAGAACAATACACGTGGAAACAACCTACAGGCCCAAAAATAGGGACAGTTTTACATACTGCTCTTACAAATGCAGATAACTGATAGTGTGACAGATTTCATATTACCATTACTTTTGTGAAGGATATAAAGTCTGACACTCAGATGTCTGTCATTATTTCCTGACTTTATCTCTTAATGCTTTTCCAATGATTAACCAGGAAACCATAATTTTGTGACACACAGATGAAATATATGAGGCAATCATCTGGACATTCTGCAAAACTGTATATGGTTGACAGGTATGGCCTGCAGAGTGTGAAACAGTGTATCTAAGGTTGATGACGTCAACAGGCCCTGTCAATTAATGCAATGGAGGGGAATCAGCAGAGTGGAACAGGCCTCCAATTGGTATCATACACACAGTTGACAGTCTTGAAATTAGAACCCCTACCTATCTAGTTTATTGTACTATAGTGCTACATATTCATCATGTGTGCCATAGAGCTTATATGCCTACAAAGTGTCCAATGCTGTATCTAGGGTGGATGACAGCAACATGCCCTGACAAATAATGCAATGGGGGGTATCAGCAGGACAGAATAGGCCTCAAAATGGTATAACCAACCCACATACACAGGATATGCTTCACGCACACATAAACACATGCACAGTTGGCAGTCTTGAGATTAGAACCCCTACCTATCCAATTTACTGTACTATAGTGCTACATATTTATAGCATGTGCCACATAGCTTATATGCCTAAAGAGTGTCCAATGTTATATCTAAGGTGGATGACATCAGCAGGCCCTGTAAAGTAGGGCAATGGGTGGCTAACAGGGTGGAACAGGCCTATAAATGGTATAACCAACACACACACACAACCACCCCCACAGGGGATATGCTTCACACACACACACACACACACACACACACACACACACACACACACACACACACACACACACACAGTTGCCAGTGCTGAGATTAGAACTCCTACGTATCTAGCTGTATTTACTATAGTGCTACATACTTATCACATGCACCATGGAGCTTATATGGCTGAGGAGTGTCCAATGGTGCTTCTAAGGTGAATGACATCAGCAAGCCTTGTAAAGTAGGGCAATGGGGGTTTACTGGGTGGAACAGGTCTCAAAATGGTTTGACCTACAAATACACACAGTTGCCAGTGCTGAAATTAGAACTTCTACTTATCTAGTTGCATGTACTATAGTGCTACGTACTTATTGCATGCACCACAGAGTTTATATAGCTAAGAGTGTCCAATATTACTTCTAAGGTGGATGACATGTATAGGCCCAGTACAGTAGTGCAATGGTGAGTTAATAGGGTGGAACAGGCCTTCAAATGTATTGTCATTGCACACACATAGGCATCAAATACATTCAGCCGCAAGAGAATATCCATAAACACACACACACACACACACACACACACACACACACACACACACACACACACACACACACACACACACACACACACACACACACACACACACACACACACACACACACACACACACACACACACACACACACACACAAACTGACTTGCTATTATTGGGATTAGCACCACTACCTATCTAACTGTCTACACTATAGTGCTACATACTTACCATGTGTGCCAAGAGGCTTATTCTTGTGAAGAGCATCTGACACTGCTGTTAGAGTGGATGCCGTCAGTAGCTGCTGACAGGTAGGCCACTGTTGTGGATGACACTAGTACCAGGGCCATAAAGTAGGTGACCATTACACAGACATAGGCCTATTGGGCATGAGTATTCTGCTGTAAATATAACATATACAGAAACACACACACACACACAGACACACACACACACACACACACACACACACACACACACACACACACACACACACACACACACACACACACACACACACACACACACACAAGGCAGGTGATTTGAGATTGCAACCCTACCTCACTACTATTACACAATGGAGCTCACCTTTGTACTTGCATGTGCCACTGGTTACAATTGGTGTGCAAATGGCTGCAGTAGTACGTCACTGTATGTCATTCAGGGTGTCTCTGCCTCTGTCCCTCCCTCTCTCCCTGTCTCTGTCTGTCTCTGTCTGTCTCTCTCTCTCCCCCTGTGCTGCCTGTCTATAACTGATATATTTGTATATGTTGCCTGTATATATGTATGTATATCACACTCATCAGATGAAGATATATTTTATATGTGCCACATACAGATGAAGGTAACCCTGTCTAATGGGGGAGGGGAGAAGCAGTTAAGGTGCACATAGCTGTCTGTATGTAAAGGCATATATTGACAACACAATTCTATAGTCAGATGTGGGTTTACACATGGGCTGTAATTCTCTATTTATAGGAGCATGACCAGTATGACCATTAATAGTAACAGTAGGACTCCATTCCAGAGCTACCCGTACTCCAGTCCAGGAGTTTGTGTGCTACAGCTGATTGGCTGATGAACCTGTGTAAACAGTCCAGCACTTCAATGATATACTGGCTGAGGTACTTCTTGGCTGTGTGCTATCTTTATTATCTGGGTCATATCCTGGTGTGGGTACAGAGTGCATAGGACTGAGCAGAGTTTTCCATAATATGTGTGGTGTATTCTACATAGCACTGTGATTTCCTGGTATGTCAGTGGCAGATCAATATAGAGTAATGAGAGGAATTGCTGATAGACATTTGTTTACTGACTCCATACACTGCAGGGAACTATGTTACAGACGAAAGTGTTCTACTGTGCACATTCTACATTTGTCTGGCCAGTGGTTCCCCTTATATGTGTCTCTTTGTCCTTCTGTAGTCCAGTCATAAGCTTTGTCCACAGTTGCTGCTGTTATGTATTTGTAGTTATGGTGTGAGTGATGTACAAGTCGTAAAATCACACATAGGGTTACAGACTTCACACCTCTGACTGTACCTGTTTAGCAGGTTGTCCATCATTGTTCCCCATACATCTGCTGTGGTTCTCAGATGGTTTGTATTGCACTGCTATTATAAGACTACATGTTGGCCATAGCTCTCAAACTCCTACAAAGACATTGGGGACCTACAGACACTAGATCCTACCCAGTTCGGCTTCATCAAGGGCAGATCCTGCCTTTTGAACCTGGTTGACTTCTTTGAAACAGTCACCAAAGCCATAGATGAAGGGAAGGTAGTCCACACAGCCTATCTGGACCTAGCAAAGGCATTTGACACAATACCCCACTTGGGCATCATAGATAAGCTATCCAGCTTAAATATAAACCCCTATGTCACAAGATTGGTCGTAAACTGGCTCAAAGACAGAACCCACAGAGTGAGAGTTGCTGGAGCCATGTCAGACTCGAAACCGGTCACAAGTGGCATCCCACAAGGTTCTGTCCTGGGACCACTCTTGTTCGGTATATACTTTTCCGAGGTACAGGCCAACGTGGGAGGACTATGGCTCACCAAGTTCGTAGACGACTGCAAACTAGGTGCCATAATCAACTCTACAGCTGACACAAACATCCTTCAAAAAGGTCTCACAGAGACGGATAACTGGTGCCAGAGCCATGGTCTAAAGCTAAATGCCAAAAAGTGTATAGTCATACCCTTTGGCAAAAACAATGTGCCCACAAATTACCACATAGGTGGTAACCCATTAAGTACAGAGAAAGTAATTAGGGATCTGGGGACCCAAGTTGATAGCAATCTCTCCTTTGACAACCACATTGCCAAAGTGGTTAGAAAGACCTTTTACATAGCCTACCTCATCATGAAAGGATTCATATCTAGATCAAGAGAGGTAATCGTGCCCCTTTATTCATCCCTCATCAGGCCCATCGAAGAATACAATGCCCCTTTTGGGATGTACCTTACCCGACACCTGCAGCAATTAGAAAGACCCCAAAAGTACCTCACCAAGAGGATCAAGGGACTCAAACAGATGCCATATGCTGCTCGGTTAAAAAAACTCCAGCTCTACTCAGTTGCATACTGCCTACTTCGAGGCGATCTATGCCTGACGTATAAAGCTATGTCCAATCCAAAATTAATGGACATGCTCCACCTCAGTAAATCTAAATCCCTTAGAGCCACACGCTCGAGGGACTTGAACCTCAGCACTGAAATAAATAGAACTTGCTGGAGGGGCAGATTCATAACCCAGAGGCTCCTTCACTCTGGAACAGAATTCCAATTCATGTTAGGCAGAGCACCTCGCTGAATCTCTTCAAGAAGAATCTTGATGAGTGGATGGAGGATCGTAGGTTTGTCCAGGGGATTACTTCCGTGTCACTATTAGACAGAGGCACAGCAAACTAAACCTTAAAAAGGGCACAGTATACTCAAATCAAGGGGTGGCGTAAGCCAAACAAAATCAGGCTAGGTTTATAATTGCCCCAGGGCAGATAGCCTAGTATGAACCTATGAACCTATATATATATATACAGGCCCAGACATGGGGACAGAGTCTTAATATTGCTTTTCCAAACATAGACAGTTGGTAGAACAGTTTTGTACTAGCTTGCATTTTCTTATGGGTATAGCTTCTGCATCTTAGCTGTCTGTCACTGATGTTTACACATCAACCTTTATTTTGCAATTTGCCAGGGAAATGCAATGTTATGACAAGCAGAACAGATATATGAGGCATATCAGTGGACATTCCTGTCATTCCAGGGGTATGGATGGTGCCCACTGACTTGTTGTCAGTACTTTATATCCTGGCACTAGACTGACTTGTCACAACCTGCTGTTGTACTAGGCACAGTGTAGGTTACTTAGAGCTGTGTACTGTCCATATCTGTGGCTCCCTGCTCTCCATTGTCCAGCTTTCCTGCAGTAACAACTATTGACTTCTGGACAGTGTGTACAACTCCTACCGTAGGTGTAGCTGATATACAAAGTAGTTGACATGGCCAGTCTCGAACCGTGGACCCTGTCAACCACAGTACTGTACTTAGACCACTAAGCCACAACAGTCACCAATAACTGCTGCCTACTTCCTGACACTATTAACCACATACATACATAGCACATTGACCCACTGCATATTGTGGAAATGGAACAAATTATTAAGTTGATTGTGACAGCCCTGAGAATATGTGGTCTGCTGCTATTATCTTACAAACATAAATGTTACAACAGTTCTACGGGAACACGTGTGTGTTGGGGGGAAGGGTCATGCCTCTCAACTGTAGACATTTTCACAGACTGTCCAGATGTTTGCCTCATATTTTGTGTCCATTTTTCATAATATTGTGGTTGTTTGGGACAATACTGGCAAATCATTAAAGACTGAAGTTAGAAAGTAATGACAGACATTTGAGTTTCAGACTTCTTGCCCTTCAGAAAATTCATGCTACTGCAACACCTGTTATTCTATCAAATTTCTATGTTTGTAAGAACAATATTTAAGACTTGTCCCTGTTTTGGGCCTTTGCCCCACATTTCTTTATGGCTTTGTACAGATTAGAGGCATGTGTGAGACTCCAACATTGACATCTGTGCATCTGTCCTATGACCCTGTTGTTTGTAAGTCCCTCACATAGTGCAGTGGATTTTTCTGGCTTGCAGTCTACTGCATATTGTGCAGCAGTCAGTATTTGGGAGAGAGTTCCTGTTGTCCCACATACCTGTTCATTGAATGCTGCTATCCTGGTAACACACTCCATTCCTATGCATACATGCAGCAATATCATACATATGCTATCACAGTCTACTACCCCATTCATTTGTTGTTAAAAAGAATAACTTAACTTGTGCAGTTGAGAGGATAGTGCTTCAGGGCTGACTCTGTCAGATGGATGCAGTACACAGCCTATACATGGTAAGGTATAGGTAGTGTGATGTGGCTGGCATCCATTTTACTGTATGTGAGTCGGAGTGAGGTGTCAGTCCCTGGTTCCCTAGGGTGTCAGTGTATGTGCTATACATCACCTCTTTGCCAAGGCCAGGATGTACGGGGCATGTCTACGTCTGCCTTATAGGGACAGGCTCAGGGGGTTCCACCTCCGAGTCCCCCTGTGCCTGTGGGGACCTTGGCAATAGTGGGGGGGCTGTGTGTCGTTTACCTGTAATGTTCCTGCCGCAGCTGTTTCCACAGGATCATATTGTGTAGCATGGCAGACACTATGAACATGTGTGCACATGTGGCTGGAGAGTGCTGCAGGACTCCACCAGATATGTCAAGGCAGTGGAACCGTGACTTGAGCAGCCCACACACACACTCTATGATGTTTCTAGTTTGTGCATGTGTCTCATTATGGCATTCTTCATTTCCAGTGCATAACCAGCATTCCCCACTAGATGGCTGTATGGGATGTCGCCTTTGGCAAATGCCTGGTACAGCTGTGATGCGCGCCAGATGTGGGAGTTGTGATAACTGCCAGGGCTGCCAGCACACACATTGATGATAATGCCCTGGGCATTGCACACGACCTGGCAGTTGATGGAATGATACCCCTTGCAGTTGACGTAGACTCTACCCTCCTCACCGGTGGTGCTTTGATGTGCACATGAGTGCAGTCTATGACACCCAGTACCTCTGGGTAGTTTGCTACATGATCGCTACATGTAGGATTTATTGAATTACTCCCACTTGTTTTTTCAAGTGTTAAGTAAGTATGGAAATATTGTTTATTTTCATAATTACTAGTAAACAACTAGCAGTATTCCAGGTATAGTGTGATATAAATGGACACTGACAATGGCTTTCCCTGTCACCCACCATGGCATATCATACCATGCCCCTCAATAACACTTAGGGCTTTCAGTTATGAAAATATGAACACAAATATGTAAATACGAATAATAAGGGATAAATAGTGACTCATTTCTGTACTGTAGCCATCCTAGATTAAAACGCTTAGTGTTATTGTGTTAATAGCTCCTTGCCCTTTGTAATACTTCTTATTATTAGCTGGTAAGTTGCTTAGTTAAAGAAGTCAGACCCAAAAATGGTCTGGATACAATAAGGATCTTTGGGTGTAAACTGAAAATACACAAAAAGGCATTTTAGGCTTGAATAAATTAACAAAATGTTTGATTTGCAAAAATAAAAAAAATGTATAGAAGAATGTCAAGCAATCTACTCTCATCTCCCAGCATGCCTCTCAAGTGTACCTCATTACGAGGAACGTACCTCATTTGGGGTCTTAAAAAGTTCATGTTCCTCGAAGTTCCAATAAGTTCCACATTGAAAGGGTCTGTAACAAATTCAGTATTGGGAATTTTTAAAGTGAAATCCATGGTAAATAGAAATAAATCATATTAATTCATTAAAAGATCTTTATAAGTAAAACCAGCATATTCTAACCATCCTATGACCTTCCTAGCTGAAGCTGTTCGTAAGCTGTTAGTACTTGTTCCACATTTTGCCCATTTGTTCCACATTATGAGGGCTAGTGTTCCTCATTTTGGAGATGGAAGGTTGAGAGCTATGTCTCCCAGGACTGGGTGGATCATCAGAAGGCCTGCAGAACTATTAAAGCAAATCTAATTTGTAATTTGTATATAATGTAGAAATGAATGCCCAGGCACCAGCTTCACAGAAACTCTGGGGAAATGTTTTTGAAGAAGACTGCAATATAGCTGCTTGTCTGGATGAATGGACTCTAACCACCCCATTCTGTCTTGTTATATTGGTCAAATAAAAAAATGTAGTCATTTATCCATGTGGAAAAAGTCTGTTTTGAAAAAGGTCAACCCTGTTTTCCTTTCATGAACTACACAAGTAGCTTTTCAGCTTGTCTCAGTAGTTTTGCTGATTTGGTGTAGTTTCTAAATTGCCTGAGGGCATCCAGAGAAGTCTGATGAAGTCTTGTAAAGCTCTTACTGAAGTAATAAAGAATTTGATTCTACTGTCTGGTATTTTAGAGGTTTTCTTCATACACCCATATCATATAAGATCATCTTCCCACCTTTGCTCTGTTGTTTGGGAAAGAAGACAGTTGGTTGAAAAGATTGATTAAGGAAACATCAGACACCAGTTCTGCTGTAAAAGTGTCATTGGTTCCCAGGCAAATGGTATTGTTACAGAAGATTGTGTACATTTCTGTATGCATCACAGACTGTAACTCAAACATCCTTCTGGCATAAGCAACTCATACTCAGGAAATGCTGTTGCAGGAGAGGTTTTCTAGATCCGTTAAAGAAACTGTCTCAGAAAGAGAAAAATGTCAATTTTCTACTACAACTTCAAAGTCTCAAACAAGAGACAGGAGCTTTGAAGGCTTTAAAGGAGGAGCTCCATTCATAAAACGTTTAATTACAATATGAACATCAAATAATGAAAACATTGACACACATATAAAAATGGCAGGCAACTTGTTCTTTCACATATGAATAAGTCACTGTAGATTTAAACATTGCAATGAGGTATTACATGATATGAGGAAGTGAATTGGATGTTGAATATACTTAGGTCTTGGCGCTAACAAGAAAACACACTTATTCTAATACTATATTTTATTAGTTAAGGACAGTGGCATATACTTATAATGAGGATAGATGAGATCTGAGAGGGGCTTACATGGTGCCAGTGGGTGCCAAGCTAAAGAATGTTTATTTAAAATATGATGCATTTTCTTTCTTATTGCAAACTGTTGCTAGTTTTGTAAACTGTACTGAACTCTTTTTTGATCTGTAAAAAAGTGTATTTCCCATGGCCTGGGAATGTGTGACCTTTTCTCTTTTGAATGTAAAAGACATGTAAGGATGCAAAACGTCTTTGAAGTGTTATGATGGTCTCTCAGGAGGACTTGGTTGTTTGCATATTATTAAGCCATACTTGGCTGGAGACAGAAAAAGCCAAGAATCGTATGATGCAATTAAAATGTGCTTCAAAAGAGGTAGTCCTTGGTATGCAAATGCATTGCTTCTGAAATCGTTTCAAGTTGGGATCTAAAGTAAAATGACTTGTTTTTCTGATGTATTCTGATGTAATATAATTATTCTTTTGTTTCCGTGCAAAATAAAATTATTTAATTTCATAATGCTGGGGCCTTGTGGAACAGAAATGAGAAACTGGAATGCATATATTTGAAACTAGTCCGAGTTTATAATCTTGTCTTTCCTTGGAAGTAATTGCTGATACTTCAGTGAATTGGGCTATCTGTTTATTTTAATACTTCTGTAACTCAGTTTAGTCAGGGAAAGTATTTATTTTGTAAGAGATAGCTGGGATATCTTGATATATATAAGATTTTTGTTTACATATCCTGTCTTATTGTTTCATTTGCTTTCTGTGTGTACCATTGAACATCTGCATATTTAATTTGTATCTTTACTTTATTATTTAAGTAAATATAATGTATTTATTTTTACACTCCTGTGACTGGCATTTCTTATTTATATATGTATGGATTACTATTTATTATCTGAAAATGGCACTGGACATTTTTGTCTAACAAGCTCAAGGTATCTGCCTTCTGAAGTGGCTAGATAAGACCAAGCTCTGCACAAGATAGAAGAAACAAAGCATGAATGTATGCTGAAATGTTTCCTGTGTGTGATCAGTCAGCTGAGAAAGTCTATCCTGAACCTTGCCAAGAAAAACAAAATGCTGAGAAACCTTTTACATGGGAAAATCTTTGGTAGTGGCTGCCTGAACAGTAATCAGCATTCACTAGGTTAAAGATGGACTTGTCATCAACATGCCCTCTTCCATTGTATGACCTGAATAAAGAATTGAAAATCTCCACAGACATACCTTCATTTAGACTTAGGACAGCATTGCTACAAAAGTTAAGATGCAAACAGGTTTCCTATAGCCTACGCTTTAATGTCCTTGACCCGCTTGGAGCAGTATTATACTCAGACTGAAAATGAGTCTCTAGCAATCATCTGGGTATGTTAGGGATTTAACAACCTTATTCTAGTATAGCACTTTGGGCAGCCACAATGGTTTAGTGGTTAGCATTGCTGTCTCCCAGCAAGAGGTTCTCCAGTTTGATTCTCAGCTGGGGTGCTTTCTGTGTGGAGTCTGCATGTCCTCCCTGCAGTCATGTGGGTTTCCTCCCACATCCCAAAGACATGCTGCAGATGAACTGGACACTACAAATTGGCCCTAGGGGGAATGTGTCTGTGCCTTCTGTAGAAGGCTGGGTGCCAGGCTGGCAACTTGACACCATAAAACTCCACTGCCAATCTGCTGTGGCGACCCCTAATGGGAAAAACTGAAATGAGAAGATAATTCTAGTATAGTACTTTGAACTGAAAATGGATCACAAGCTATTGGTAACCTTTCTGGGTGGAGAAGCATTGGATATACTTGTGGCTTTGATCCAAATTTTCATATGCACCCAATCATGTTTGCATATACTATATACTGATGAAGGGAGTTTCCTGAAAGCTTTATCTTGTTTGAAATGAACTGAGCATTTCTAATTGATTTGGATTTGTCTGTCTTGGATCTTTTTAAGTATCTGACGTAGTTAACTGCAGTTATTCCGTATTTTTAGAAAACATATAAAATTCATATTTGAAAAAGGCTTCCACATTATATCTGATTGTTTTGTGTGAGCCAGTTCTTTATCAGGTAGCTGGTGCTATTTTCTTTGTTTCTCCAAATACACAGACACAGCAAAATGTGGATCCTCAGTTTTGCTGGTTCATAGATTTAGTGAGCACGTTCAAGATCTATTCACGATTGAGAAGCTTGATCCCCTGGATCCTGTGATGAAACTTTCAGATCATATGTCATCATCAAATTCTTTCTTGAAGGTAAACATTGATGGGGAGGGTTTAATTGGGGGAGCTGTATTCTATAGATGTGGAAGCCTTTTTCAAATATGAATTTTATGTTTTCTAAAAATACGGAATGACTGCAGTTAACTATGTCGGATACTTAAAAGGATCCAAGACAGACAAATCCAAATCAATTAGAAATGCTCAGTTTATTTCAAACAAGATAAAGCTTTCAGGAAACTCCCTTCATCAGTATTCACATCCATTTAAAAAATATATCATATATACCTTAATGAATACAACGTGTGACACAGCCATTCAATAGACAACAAGCAACAATTGAATACTTTCAAGTTTTTAAAAACTACAGCATATAAATGCATTAAAAATAATAACTATTGCAATACTAAAACACATTCATTTTTTCATTTATACTGCTTCTGCTTATTTACTAATTTCCCGAAACTTTTAAAGAAATGGCAGCAGCTAATTTTAAAATTGAGCGCGGCCTATATGGTCTTAATAGGTTCATAGGTTCATAGGTTCATACTAGGCTATCTGCCCTAGGGCATTTATAAGCCTAGCCAGAGTGTGTGTGGCTTTCACCACCCCTTTGGATGAGAATACTACTCCCATTTAGGGTTTAGTTTGCTGTGCCTCTGTCTAGTAGTGACACAGAGATGACCCCCGGGGTAAACCTACGATCTCCCATCCACTCGTCAAGATTTCTCTTGAATAGAGTTAGTGAGGGGCTCTGCCTAACATGGATTGGGATTCTGTTCCAGAGTGTAGGGAGCCTCTGGGTTATGAATCTGTCCCTCCAGCACGTCCTATTTATTTCTGTGTTGAGGTTTAAGTCTCTTGCTCTCGTGGCTCTGATGGATTTGGATTTTCTGAGATGGAGCATGTCCATTAATTCTGGATTGGACATGGCCTTGTACGTCAGGCACAGGTCACCTCTGAGTAGGCAGTATGCAACTGAATAGAGCTGGAGTTTTTTCAGTCGGGCAGCATATGACATATGTTTAAGACCCTTTATCCTCTTGGTGAGGAACTTTTGGGGTTCTTTCCAACTGCTGCAGGTGTCGGGTAAGATACATCCCAAATGGGGCATTGTACTCAATCATTGGCCTGATAAGAGAAGAGTACAGGGGCACAATGACCTCTCTTGATCTAGACGTGAAACCCTTCATGATAAGGAGGGTACTATAGAAGGTCTTCCTAACCATTTTGGCAATGTGAGTGTCAGATGAGAGGTTACTGTCAACCTGGGTCCCTAGGTCCCTGATTACCTCTTCTGTACTTAATGGATTACCACCTATCTGGTAATTTGTGGGTACCTTGTTTTTTCCAAAGGGTATGACTATACATTTTTTGGCGTTCAGCTTAAGGCCATGGCTCTGGCACCAATTATCCATTTCTATGAGGCCTCTCTGAAGGATGTTTGTGTCTGCTGGAGTATCAATTATGGCACCCAGTTTGCAGTCATCTGCGAACTTTGTCAGCCACAATCCTCCTATGTTTGCCTGTACCTCGGAAAAATAAATGCCGAACAAGAGGGGTCCCAGGACTGAGCCCTGTGGGACACCGCTTGTGACTGGCTTGGAGTCTGACATAGCTCCAGCAACTCTGACACTGTGGGTTCTGTCCTTGAGCCAGTTTGCAACCCATCTCATGACATATGGGTTTACATTTAAGCTGGTGAGTTTGTCTATGATGCCCGAGTGGGGTATTGTGTCAAAGGCTTTTGCAAGGTCAAGGTAGGCTGTGTGAACTGCCTTACCCTCATCAATGGCCTTAGTGACTGTTTCAAAAAAGTCGACCAAGTTCAAAAGGCAGGATCTGCCCTTGACAAAGCCAAATTGGGTAGGATCCAATGTCTGTAGGTCCCCAATGTCTTTGTTTATGAGTTCCATAATGATCCTCTCCATAGCTTTGCAGACCAGGCTCGTCAAGCTTATGGGGCGGTAATTTTCAGGGTCTGTAGAAGCACCGCCTTTGTGAAGTGGGACCACTGTTGCCGTATGCCACTCTTTGGGTACGTATCCTGTAGTAAGGCTAAGATTAAACAGCAGCCTTATGTGTGGGTTTAGTTCCTCTTGGAGTTCATGTAGCACACAGCCCGGGACACCGTCCGGTCCCATTGATGCTGTGTTTTTAGCTTTAGAGAGGGCGGCTCTCACCTGGGCATCTGAGATGTTAGGGAGGCTACACTCTGCTGGGATAGTTATTTCTCCTTTTGGAGGGAGTGGATGGAGAAATTTGCACTGAACCTGTCTGCCAGAATGTTGGCAATGTCAGTGGGTTCAGTGTATTTTGTGTCATTTTGGACTAACTCTGAGCATATCTGGGAGTTTCCACCCAGGTTTCTAACATAGCTAAAGAAGGCCTTGTGATTGTCTTTTGTGTCTTTTGCGATTTTTCTCTCAAAGTTGGCCTTGGATGATTTTATGAGTGATCGTAGTTTTTGCTAGTACTGATCAGAGATGCCTTCCCTTTTAGGGATTTTGCTCTGTCATGTAGTAGCTTCCTCCTTCTGTTGTAAAGTTTGTTTATGGCTGGGGTCCACCAGACCGGGCGCCTGCCTTTGGGGAATGGGTCTTGGTTTTATTTGGGATTGCATGATCCATGCATTCTTGAAGGTGCCCGTAGAAGGCATTTGTAAAGGATTCAGCAGTGTGGGTTGTGGTTTCCACTGGCCCAGGGACCTTGAAGGATACCACTTCAGTCTTAAGAAGTGTGAAGTTGGATTTTGAGAAGTTCTTCACTGTGGTCTTTTGTGCAGGGGGTGGGGGCGGGATGTGGATTTCCAGTGAGATTAATTTATGGTCTGATCTTACCAATGAGGGATATACTTCCGGTGTGGAGCATTTTGTCCCCATGTTTGTGATGATCAGGTCTAGTATATTGTCTCCTCTTGTGGGAATAGTGACTAGTTGTTCCATCGCATTTGAGTTTATGAATTCTAGGAACCTTTGGGCTAGGGTGTTGGGGCTTGAGTAATGTTCCCAGTTTATGTTTGGGTAGTTGAAGTCTCCCAATATGATGGTATTTGGAGAGACATTCATACTCTCCAGTGTCTTCAGGAAGGCTGTGTGGGGTTCCTGAGTTTGAGAGGGTGGTCTGTAGCATGCTACAAACTGTAAGGCAGTTTTGCCTATGGTTAGTTGCACCTGGATGGTCTCCGATGCTTCATGCGTTGCCACTAACCTGGAGGTGTGGGTATCTTTGATGAATATGGATACTCCCCCTCCTTTTGTGGTTCGGTCCAAGTTTTGGGGCCGGAAAGCATGATATGAGGTAAAACCTGATAGTGCTGGGGTGCTCTCAGGAGCCTTGAACCAGGTTTCAGTCACTGCACAGACATCAATGTTCTCCATACTGAGGAGGGCTTCGAGGGCATGCATCTTGAGGTTTAGACTTCTGGCATTGAGCAGCATTACCCTTAGTTTTTTTCCACTTGTGTTTTCTAGGGAGGTAGGTTTGTCATTTGAGCCTTGCCTAAAAAAGGCACTATGGGGGTGGCAAGAGCCTTGGCCAATATCCGGAAGCCCAGGGGTGGCAGGTGCAAGCCATCCCTTGCGAATTAGCGTGGCTTGTCGAGCATGTCATCCCAAGCAGACAGACATTGGATCCCCTTAGAATGACACCAGTAATTAAGCCAATTGTTAAAACTGATCATTTTGTCTTTATGCTGTGGCATCATTCTTGGTGAGGGTAAGATGCTGCTCAGGGTCAGGGTCATACCGGCCTGGGCTACATAATCAGAGAGCTCCTCTATGTCTCTTTTCATGTAGTCCAGGGAGGTACGTCTCAGGTCGTTCACACCGGCATGTACAATGACTGAGTCATATTTGTACTTGCTGTGGAGTGACTTGAGTGCTTGTGTTATGTGGCGGATTCTAGCTCCCGACAGGCAGCTTACTGTGACCTTTTCCTTGTTCAGTTTGGTGAGCGGGACGTCAGTGTGTCTGACTATGGAGTCACCTATTACAAGTGTGTCTGGCATGTTGTTTGGCCTTAAGGGCTGTGACTGTTTAGCACACTGACTTTGTGAACTATGTGTTGCATGTGCTATGTCTTGAGGTGGCGGTTGCTTGGGTGTCTGCTTTGGAGGCCTCTTTTGTTTTGGTAGATTTTTAATCAGCGCCTCCGAGTATGTTTTTGTGTGTTTTTGTGTTTGGTTTGCAGTTGTGATAGTTCTATGTGAGACTGGGTTTGTGGTGTGCGTGGTTACCTTCTCCTCCTGACTGGTCTTGCCAGTACTGAATTGAGAGAGCTCAGCCTTCAGTTTGGCTATATAGTTGTATCTCTCGCATATATTTGTATTTGTTGGGAGGAGGAGAGGGTTGTCTGTGTACATGAGGCAACTGTAACATTGCCTCAAGATTCCCAGATTCACCAGCTGAACAGGAGAGGACACCAGCAACTGACCCTTCGACATGCTAGAATAGTGAAAAAGATTGCTGTGTAACTGAGTCAGAAAGGATCTATAGAGAAATGGGTACTCAAGGGAATTTAGGTGAATGAAGTACTTTCTTTTGTTTAAGAGTGCTTTACCTGTATAAAAAATGCTTTAGGAGCAAGTGCTGAGCTTTTCAGTTAGAGTATAGGCTGTTTAGATTGCAAGTAGAGCAGTTCTAAGGGAAAAATTGAAGAGTAGACTTTACGGAGCCAGAAATAGTTTAAACTTGATTAACCGGCGCTGCCCGATGCTGCTCTATGAGCAACTTTGCGCTAATTCGCGCTAAAGCGTGCAAAAACGGGCTTTATAGCAGGGGGTTGAAAAGAGCCAGGAATTGACCCAAAATGGCCAATAAACTACAAGTTGCTGGGCTGGAACCACTCCTCTAGGGACAAATAGGTTGCTCAGTGCTCCCCACTCCCACTGGTGAACAAAGAAGCTTCCTCTTATCCAAATAAGGATATGGATAACACAGGAACTAAGACAAAGCCCAGAGATCAGCAAAATCTGAAGACTGGACTATTCTAGTTCAGAAAAGCGGGAAACAAGGATATATTTTTTTTTTTTTTACAGAGACAGAAGAAAAAGATACAGTAGCAAACAGTAAATGCTATAAAACGGCTAGCGCACTTGAGTGTGTTAGCCTAACAATTAAATTAAACAAAAATAACTTTTTAAAGTGCTAACAGTTTAAAATCTACATAGGTACAGTAAAAACAATATGCAGAGCTGTTTTCTAGGCGAAATGCAGTCAAGATGCAGTAATTTAAGCGAAAGACAGAAAAAAATACTTATATGTCCAGGAAAGTCACTCTTTCACTCTCTGCTGCTTGTAGAACTCTGCAGGACACCACAAGGAGCTGTGCTGAGTCTTTTACAAGTGAAAAAGCACGCAAAAATGGGCTTTATAGCAGGGGGTTGAAAAGAGCCAGGAATTGACCCAAAATGGCCAATAAACTACAAGTTGCTGGGCTGGAACCACTCCTCTAGGGACAAATAGGTTGCTCAGTGCTCCCCACTCCCACTGGTGAACAAAGAAGCTTCCTCTTATCCAAATAAGGATATGGATAGCACAGGAACTAAGACAAAGCCCAGAGATCAGCAAAATCTGAAGACTGGACTATTCTAGTTCAGAAAAGCGGGAAACAAGGATATATATTTTTTTTCTTTATTTTACAGAGACAGAAGAAAAAGATACAGTAGCAAACAGTAAATGCTATAAAACGGCTAGCGCACTTGAGTGTGTTAGCCTAACAATTAAATTAAACAAAAATAACTTTTTAAAGTGCTAACAGTTTAAAATCTACACAGGTACAGTAAAAGCAATATGCAGAGCTGTTTTTTAGGCGAAATGCAGTCGAGATGCAGTAATTTAAGCGAAAGCCAGAAAAAATACTTATAAATCCAGGAAAGTCACTCTTTCACTCTCTGCTGCTTGTAGAACTCTGCAGGACACCACGAGGAGCTGTGCTGAGTCTTTTACAAGTGAAAAAGCCAATATTGAAAATGAATTATCCGATGACATTTTTAGACTTGAAAATTAGATTACTGGTTCTTCTGTGTTTGGGGGATTTTGTGCTTTATATCAACAAATGCTCGATAGACTGAATGTGTTTGATAAGAGACATGAAGCAACTAAACAAAGAAAATTACATAGAGACATCAATGACTTTAATTTGGGCCACATATTTTCATGGCCCAAAGGTACAAGTACTCTAAATAATAATGACCTGAATAATTGAAAGAGAAAAGGGGCAATGCATGAACTGGATACATTTAGTGAGGAAAGTGACCGTTTGACCAATCGACAATCTGCAATAAATGTAATTTCTAATGCTGCTGCAGGGTGAGTAATAGATCAAAGTGCCACAAATGATGTCATCTCAGCTCGTGTGTCAGACCAATGAGGATGCGAGTGTTCAAGCAGGGAAGGAGGTACCAAATCAGCTCTCTAGCTCTACTTGTCCAGCCAATCATGCTGTTTCATCAGGAATGACGGTGCAAGTAACTGCTAGTACCTCCCATGAATCTACAAGTATGGCCTCTGCATCACAAAATGGTGAGGTTTTTTCCAAGTTTACAAAACCTGTAGTGCTAAAACTAGTGGAGAAAGTAGAGGTGCAGAAGAGACAACAATAGCGAGGAAGGTCTCAGCAATGGATAGACTCAAATGGAGTGAAAAGGAAGAATAAGAGCCCTTTACCATACAGCAAGCAAGGACAGAAACAGTAAGAAGTAATTGTAATTGTGTTTTATTGAATTTATTGGACTATAATATGGCTGAAGATGTAATTAATTTATTTGAGGAGTTACAGTTTATACCCACTAAATAGCATACTATTGTTGATGCACTAACAGATTTATGAGTATTTATTAGAAATGTGAGTTTAAAGCTTATTTTTAATGACACAATAAATGAACGTATTACTGTATGTAAAAAAACAAGTATATTTATCCCTAATAATTGTCCTATATTAAATTGTTTTATGAATGTATGTGAGCAGGAGTTGCATGCATTATACGATTGTAGAATGGGTAGAATTAAGAAGATGTTTAATTTATCATGTAAAGAGCATAAGGCACTTTCTGAATTAAGTTGTGACAATAGCACAATTGTTAAACAAGCAGATAAAGGTGATGCTATTGTCCTTTTTAATAAATCTAAATATACTGCTTTAATGAATGAATTTTTGTTAGATTCAACAACTTTTAAGTTAATAAATTTTACTGAAGTTAAGAAATGTATTGCCAATGTTAATATGTTTATTTATAATCTCCAACTTCAGGGAGATATTACGCTTGAACTTTTTAATTATTTTACAGTTTTCTGTCCAGTTATACCAGTAATTTATGATATTCCAAAATTACATAAGTCTGTAACTAAACTCCAATGAGACCCATTGTCTCGGGGAGGGGATGGGTGATGGAGCCCTTGCCCATATATGTACAAAGTGTTTTAAGTAAATATTTACCATTATGCCTTGGTTATATAAAGGATACCGGTAACTTTTTGACTAAACTATATATGTGGTATAGGAGTAGAGATGTGAATGATTTTGTTATGGTTACCCTCGATATTAATTCTCTTTTTACCGTGATCCCCAATGAATATGGTACTAATTCCATATGTGAATTTTTATGTAGTAATACAGACATGAGTGGTAGAGCTGTAGAGAATATATGCAGTTTAATTGAAATTGTTTTAACCAGCAATGTGTTTCTATTTTATGGACAACCATTTTTACAAGTAGCATGAGTAGCCATGAGGACACCCATAGCTAATACATATGCTAATATTGCTTTAAATCAATTTGAATGTCAATATGTTAATGGTGTTTCTAACCCTTATAGAGACCATGTTGTATTTTATCAAAGTTTTGTAGATGAGAGTTTTATAATATGGAAAGGTAGTCTACAGGATCTGTTTAATTTTGTAGAATATTTAAATAAAACAACACCCTTTCTAAAATTTAAAATGAATTATTAAAGTGAAAATATTGCATTTCTTGATGTACTACTCTCTAAGGAAAATGGACAATTGCGAACATCTGTGTTTAAGAAAGAAATATAGGTTAATAGGTATACACATGCTAAGAGTATGCATGCAGAACATGTATTCTATGGTATAGTCAAAGGGCAGTTTTAAGAATTAGTAGACTTAATACTGATGAGGCTAAATGTAAGGAACAAATGGGGGAGTTGGCTGAGGATTTTATCACTAGAGGGTATAACAAAGATTTAGTTTATAATGTTATGAAGGATGTGCTAAGTAATAGGTTAACTACAGCACGTCCATTTTTTGGTGAAGTAGTGTTGAAAGATTCATCAGTTAAAGTGGATTGTACTAAAGGCAACATCATTAGATATGTTAACACTTATAATAGTATGACTAAACAGGTAGAAAATATTATTCAAAATAATTTATATTTACTCTATCCCCTACATCCTCCTTCACCAGCCTGCAGCCGTGGGCCTTGCAACAGCCTAACAAGGATAGCAAACAGTCTCTGCAGTATCCTAACCCTGAGGTGACCCAGCCTGAACACCCTAAAATCAATTCCCTTACGTGAGTATTTCACCTAGGGAATACCAGGAGATAATTTATGATAGCAAACAGTCTCTGCAGTATCCTAACCCTGTGGTGACCCAACCTGAACACCCTAAAATCAATCCCCCTACATGGGTATTTCCCCTAGAGAATACCAGTAGATACTTTATGATAGCAAACAGTTTCTGCAGTATACTAACCCTGTGGTGACCCAGCCTGAACACCCTACAATCAATTCCCCTACATGGGTATTTCCCCTAGAGAATACCAGGAGACACTTTATGATAGCAAACAGTCTCTGCAGTATACTAACCCTGTGGTGACCCAGCCTGAACACCCTACAATCAATTCCCCTACGTGGTATTTCCCTTAGAGTATACAAGGCGATACTTTATGATAGCAAACAGTCTCTGCAGTATCCTAACCCTGTGGTGACCCAGCCTGAACATCCTACAATCAATTCCTCTATGTGGGTATTTACCCTAGAGAATACTAGGAGATACTTTATGATAGCAAACAGTCTCTGCAGTATCCTAACCCTGTGGTGACCCAGCCTGAACACCCTACAATCAATTCCCCTATGTGGGTATTTCCCCTAGAGAATACCAGGAGATACTTTATGCATGTGTAGCCAAGTGAAATTTATATTGTATTTAATACCTGTACTGCTACTCCTGTCCTGGCTGTAACCTAGCACTTTCTCTGGACCGCTACTTGGTGTCTGCCTCTTTTCTCTTTATCCCACTCTCTCTCTCCCTGAATCAACCATCTCTCTCTAGCTCTCTGACAACAGTGCCTTTCCTCTGCACATATCTTTGGTCCCCTCTCCCTTCATCTGCACTTCTCTACTTTTGGTGCCTGGCCCCTGGTTTGGTACTCTAAACTTCTGCTGTACCTCACTACTGACCTACCCTGTCTCTTTCTCCCTGCACCCCTGCCTCCCTGCCTTCTCTAACTCTTACTTTGTCTAACTTCCCTGGCTTTCCTGATTGTTTCTAGTAGCTTTGTTTTCTAGAGTTGCATGCCCCGCTCCGTTCGCCCTCACTATGCTCGGGCTCTCTTCACTCCCCATACCCTACCCCCATTACCACCCACCCTACATCAACTACACTTATACTCTGTATTCCCTCCCCTTCCTGCCTGCCCAGCCTCTCACAACACACTTCCTACCAATACTCCTCCCCCATTCACCTCACATCCATCCCCCCTTCCTGCCAGTCCAGCCTCTCACAACACACTTCCTGCCAGAACTCCTCCCAACTCACCTCACATCCTTCCTTCACTTCGGTTTTACTCCCCATACTAACTGTCACTCATCCCCCAACAATGAAACTCTTCCTTTTCTTTGCCATTTCACTAGTCTTTTACCTATCAGCCTTAACCTCATTTCACTCATACCACTCATACCTCCACAACCCACTTAAAGGTTCCCCCATCTCTACCTCCCACACTAACCTCTTAATTACTTCCTACTCAGCTATCTCCTCATCACTCTTTAGTATCTCCTCCTCTACTTTTCACAAATTTAACCTCCTTCCCAACCATACAAATACCCTCAAACCCAAGTCTAAACTCATCTTCCTTCACCTAGCTTATACTCCACTCACACACCTTACAAATAAACTTCAACTCTCTGGTGACATCCACCCTAACCCAGGCCCTCAGCCACTTCATCATTCCTCCAATCCCACCCCTTCTGCTCTCACCCCTAACCATACCCATACTGACTTACAACAAACACCTGCACATAAACATCTGTCTATATATTCTATAAATATTCAAAGTCTAACAAACAAGATCTCAGAGCTACATTCCTGGATAGCCCATACAAGCTCTAACATCCTTGCCTTGTCTGAAACTTGGTTCAAGTCCCACATCACTAAAAGTGAAATACTGCAACCAGGTTTCAACATCTATTGTGCAGATAGAGTTCCTAAAAAAGGTGGCAGTGTAGCCATACTCTACTCAGACAGCCTAAACCTGTCACCTATCACTATCCCGATCCCCAATTTCTATCCTGCTGAACTTCTCATCCTAAACTGCCATCTTAAACCACACAAGAAATGTTTCTGTCACTTCTATCTACATCCCCCTGGGAATAATATACCTACCCTCGAAAATATCCTATCCTGGTTTAGTCGCAACTTAGACTATGAAACTCTCATTCTTGGTGATGTCAATATAGACTGGTCCAAACTTACTATTGACTCACCACAATCCAGCATCAACTTACATGGTTTCCATCAACTGCTTACATTCCCCACCAATTTCAACAAAGACTTATCTTCCAGTTCCACCATTGACTGGATACTCACCAACTCACCTCATCTCTACCATGGCCCATGTACCCTACCTGACTCCTTAAGTGATCACCTCCCCACCTCTATCCTTAGACACACCTCCCACACACATAAACCACACCTATTTAGAGATTGTCGAAAGCTCTCTAACTTCAATAACACCCAGTTTAATTCCATACTATGCAGTATTGATTGGTCCATCCTTAAACACATCCCTCTTGATGATGCTGTCATTAAATTCAACAACATTTTCCTAGATACCCTTAATTCCCTTGCTCCCTCCAGGAAAATCAAAATTAAATCAAACCATGCTCCAATGCTCTCCAAAGATACTAGAGCACTAATGCATACCAGGGATGGCACCTGGAAGTTATGGCTTAAAACCAAGCATACTCCCCATCTACTTAAATACAGACAATTATGTAACCTAGTTAAGAAACTAGTCACCAAAGACAAGACATCTTACTACAACTCACCTCAACTAGACAACAGGTCCAACCCGCACAACTTCTGGACTACTCTTAACAAAATACTTTACCCTGGCAAGCCTTCTAGCCCCTCACCCTACCCCAACAAATCTCCTCCTGAAATTGCTACCCTACTCAACAAACACTTCATTGACACTATTCAAAACCTTACACCCTCAAATACTAATGCTGAAATGATCACTACTACCAGCAACCCTCATAGCCAGAATCTCTTCTCATTTAAACCTGTCAACTTCCTACATCAAATCCCTTCTTCTTAAGCTTAAACCATGTTCTCCCTCTATCGATAACCTATCTCCTACATTTTTCGAACTTGCTGCTGAATCTATAGCCTATCCTATATCCATTCTCATTAACAGATCTATACAAGAGGCTACAGTTCCTACTATCTGGAAAGTCTTCTATACTATCCCATTGCATAAGGGTGGCAACTTCACCGATCCATCTAACTATCGTCCCATTGCTATTCTTTCTCCCATCTCCAAGTTGCTTGAAAAATGCATGCATTCACAACTTCTCAACCACCTCCTCCAACACAACCTTCTCACTACCACTCAGAATGGTTTCCGTCCCCACCACAGCACATCCACCGCCCTCTTCTCTTTCACTCATACCATAGCCAATGCCCTTGATAACAATCAGCTAATATCCTGCCTCTTCCTTGACCTTTCCAAAGCCTTTGACACAGTCTCTCACCCTATACTACTTTCTAAATTATCTAACCTCAATCTGTCATCTTCCCCCTTTGCTTGGTTCTCCAGCTATCTCTCAGGTAGGTAGCAATCTGTCAAATGGCTCTCCTCCTGCTCTCCCTTTATGTCTGTTCCAACAGATGTTCCTCAAGGCTCTGTCTCGGGTCCCTCTTATTTAATATCTTTACAAACAAACTATTCACCTCTTGCAGACAATCTTCTCTTATACAATATTCAGACGACTCTACACTCATCTCAATCTCAAGTAGTATCACAGACCTTCTCACCCTTACTCAAAACTCCTTTCTATCCACAGAGAAATGGCTATCTGACAATCTGCTTATCCTTAACCATAAGAAGACCAAGCTCCTGCTCTTTCTCCCCCGCTCTCTTTCCAACCACAAATCTACATTTACCATAACATCCTCTAACAACACTATCATAAAACCTGAACCACACACTAAACTGCTAGGTGTCATTATAGATGACAAGCTGAAATTTAACTTATACTTACTGGAAGGAATAAAAAAACACCAGAAACTTGGCTTGCTCTATCGTAACAAAAGATTTCTTACTCCAAATGCTAGACTCTCCCTAGCACAGTCCTTCCTCCTGCCCACACTTCTCTATGCAGCCCCAGTACTAACCAATATACAAGCTACTACCATGAACAAATTGCAACAAGCTTACCACAAAATTGCAAGATTCATTACTAACTCCAACTACAACTCCCATCACTGCCTTGCCCTAAACTCATTACAATGGTTCAAATTCCCTCAACTACTGCTACTTTTTCAGTTTCAAGTTATTCACTCCATTCTATACAGGCCTTCATCCTGTCCTGCTCTCACTACACTTGTATCTACCTATACCCCTTCTAGAACCCTCTGCATCTCTAACCAACAACTTCTGAATGAAAATCATCCAAAGAAGAACACAGGCAAACTACAATATAACTGCTCTATAGTCCACACTTGGAACAAACTTCCTCTGAGCATACGCTCCATCATACACCCTGCACACTTTAAAAATGAACTCATATCTTCTCAACACCAAATCATGTACCTGCTTAAAACCTAACTGATATTTCCCCTTTATACAATTGGTGCTCCTTCCCTCTGAACCCTGAAAGCACTTATACCTTCCTAAGAAGCCTAGGCAAGAAGTCTGATTCACTTGTATATCACTTGTTTGATGACTTGTCTATAACTTGTTTGTACATAAAAAAAAACACATTAGGGGTTCATATACTCATTTCTTTGAGAAAACCCTCTTGCTGTAATCTAAATATGTTTGAGTCATATTTGTATTAATATGTTTTGCAGTTATACCTGGTTATGGTACTTTCTATTTTTTGTTACCTATGTTATCCTAATTGTTTTTGTAATTGGAGCTTTTCTCCTTAGGTCTCCACTGAAAACGGGCTCCTGCCCAGCTGGACCAACCCGGTTAACAAATGTCAAATAAATAAATAAATACATTGGCGAATACTAATGTCAGTGCATGAACTGGGTACTATTTTGGGGAATAGACCGAGATTTACCTATAGGAATAGTGTTAACTTGGAAAGGCAATTATGTTATAAGGATGGATTTTACTATTAATGTAACTATCCTGTTAGTAAATAGGTATGGTACATATCCATGCTATGACTGTAGTTGTTGCAGGAATATTTGTGAGTTGACACATTTTGAGCATCCTGTAACTAATAGGAAGTATGAAATTAGATGTCAAGCAACATGTAACACTACTTGTATAGTATATTTGGGAACATACAAAATGTGAACGTTTTTATGTGGGTAAATGTTCAAGGCGGCTGAAAGACTGCATTATAGAACATAAATCCAAAATTAGAAGGCATATAGTAACAAATGCATTAGCGAAACATATTATGGACAAGGGTGATCAACATGGCTTTATGTTCAAGGTGTTAGAAATAATGTACAAGAACCTTAGAGGAGGGAATCTGAATAATAAGCTTGAGATGGCAGAATGTAAATGAATCACTAGGTTAGAGGCTGATAACCAACCTGGGTTAAATAATATGATTATGATTAAACCTATTTTAGTCAATAAGCAGAAGCAGTATAAATGAAAAAACAAATGTGCTTTAGTATTGCAATAGTTCTTATTTTTAATGTATTTATGTGTTGTGGTTTTTAAAAACTCAAAAGTATTTAATTGTTGCTTGTTGTCTATTGGATGGCTGTGTCACATGTTGTATTCATTAAAGTATATATGATGTATTTTTTAAATGGACGTGGATTCTGATGAAGGGAGCTTCCCAAAAGCTTTATTTTGTTTGAAATAAACTGAGTGTTTCTATTTAATTCGGATTTTTCTGTCTTTAATTTTATGTTTCACAGGTCAGATGATATTAATTTTTAACTGAGGCTCAGTTGTCCTCATGTCTAGGTCATCTGGGATTACTTTAAGCAAAGGGTTTCAAATAGTAACAGATCCTTGTTGTACTCTTTGTCTATAAGACAAGCCTTGAATCCATTTGACTTTAATTGTGAAGAGTCCTTGTGCCTCCTCCAATTGCATCAGATGGTGTGTAAGTAACCAAACAGGATGTAGTATTGTATAACTGGTCTGGTAAGAGCTGTGTAAAGGTAAACAATCACCTCTGTGGCATGGTTCTCAGTGGCAAGGAGGATCTGATGGGCAACTCTCTTTGCTTTATGTATAGTAACTACTGTGTGGATATCAAATGAAAGATCGTGAACAAGAACTCCACAGTCTGTTAGTATTTTGTCAACGTTTATTTGTTGCCATTAGTAGTGTACAAATCTGTTGGGGGGGGGGGCTGCCAAATGCCAGAATACTGCAATTATGGACACTGAAGACAATGTAATTTATACTGCATCATTAATGTGCAGTCTTAAGTGCCATCTGGAGGGAAATTATGTCAGCAGAGTTCAGGATAGTGCTTCTAACTGTGCAGTCCTCTGCATACTTGGTGAGCCAGAGACACTTCAATCAGTTTTGACATCTGACACAAAGATAACAAGAAGGGGTTGCCCAGAACACAGTTTTGAGAGACTCTGCTGATGATGGGGATGGTCAGAGTAAGAACCCACCTTTTCTTATTTGTTTACGATTGTATAGCTAAGTGTGCACCTAGTTATTATGACTTCAATGACCTTTAGATCCCCGAGTTTATGTATGACTCTATCATTGAGATTTATCCATATTAAGGTAAGTGACATGGTCACATGGGTGGGTAACTCATCATCGGTGTTGGTGGTGGTCACTCTGTCACACAAAAAATAGGTAATTCAGCATAAAAGTTCTTCTTATTACAAAACTGCATCTGCTGAGGTCATGGAAAAGGAGTTTTTTTTGACTGTGAATAACTTTCATGATGATTCTTATCAATCATCCTGCAAGTTATGCTTGTGAAGCTGATTCATGTGTAATTATTGGGGGGGGGGTGAAATAAATTAGATCATGGGCTGGGACAACAATAAACTGCTTCCAGATATGAGGGATGGAGCCACTTTATTACACTCTGTTAAAATGTGTGTAAAGTGACTATATAACGCTATTTTTATTATATGAATTAGACTCTCTGGTATCTCATCTTGTCTCATGGAACTGATGGTTGACCATACTGAGGGTGGAGGTGACCATTTCAGGTATAACTTCTGGGATCATGTGGAAGGGAGGAAGAGCATATGGGGCTCTCCTTCATGGCAGATATGTATGTAAGCGTGCTTGTTATCCATATTTGTTGGCTCTGCTAAAGTAATACTCTTTTTTTATCCTTTTTTTTAGCACACTACAGTCTTCTTTCTTCTTCTTCCTTTTTTGAAAGTGGTTCAAGAATACTTTATTATTGTCACTTATCTTGATGCCAAGTTTTTCCTTGAATAAATCTTGGCATCATTTGATTATTTTACTGTGTTCTTTTTTTAGATGGAATTGACCTTAGTTATATAACATTGTGCTGGATAATGTTTGAAGCCTTTGTGTACTCTTTTCTTTTGGTTTAATAATTTGCTGATTTTGTAACAGCACCATAGGTTAATAGGGCCATAGGTATGTACTAAGCTTACACCCACTGGGACCTTTTTTTCAGCCTAGCTACATATTCCAAACCTCTGACAAATTCTGGTACCTTTAGTAAGTTTAAGCAGGGCTTGGAAGATGAAACATTTTAAGTGGGGGCCTGGGAGATGAACCGTTAACAGGGTGTCTGTGTCTGTTAGACACAGGTGCCAAACCAGGGATGACTTTCCTGTTCCCCATCCAATTGTCCAAGCTGCACTTGAATTGGGTTAAAAAGGAACTCTGCTTTACATGGATGTGGAACCTTTTCCAGAAAATAGGCATTGTCTGAGATACATACTTGTCTTTGCAACAAGTACTATTTATATCACAAGCAGGGTTTAAGTCTTTAGAATGGGTAATTCTGATGTTGTTTATTTTGTGGGTATGCAGGCGGTTCATCGGAGTGGGGTCCGGTGATGCCTTGTACACCAGGCAAAGATCTCCCCTCAACTACCTATAGGAGACAGAATGCAGGGACAGGGCTTTGAGGAGGTCTTTGTAGACCATGTTACTTACACCCTGAATTCTTTTGGTGAGGAACCTCTGTGGACACTCTATTTGCTGGGTGTGCTTGGTTAGGTACATACCAAAGGGGGCATTGTACTCAATTATAAGTCTGATGAATGCTGAATACAGTGGAACAATGACCTCCTTGGACCTTGATGCCATACCTGTATTAATAAGTTGCACAGTATATCATGATTTACTTACTACCATAGACATGTGATGGTCAAAGGCTACATTACTGTCATGTGCATCCCCAATTACTGGGTCGACTCTTAGAGGTATGCTGTCAATATGATAGTTACCACAGGTAGATGACTTGCCTATGGATACTATTATGCATTTCTTAGCATTTAGATTTAGCTTATGGCTCTGACACCAGTTATTCATCTGTGTCATCCCTTCTTGGAGAACATAAGTGTTGGTGGGGGATTCTATGAATGCTCCTAATTTCTACAGACCTTGACTTCAGAGAAGTAAATGCCAAAAAGAAGCTGTCCCAGAACCAATCCCTGAGTGACTCCACTGGTGACTGGCCTCTTTGTAGAGATGGACTCCCCAGTTCTTACTTCCTGGGTTCTGTCTTTGAGCCAGCTGGCTATCTACCGAGTGACATAAGGGTTTATACCTAACCTGTTGAGTTTATTAACAATGTCCAAGTGCGGTATTGTGTCAAATGCCTTAGCTAGATCATGGTAGGCAGTGTATGAAACATTTTTCCCTCATCTATTGCTTTGGTGACCTTCTCAAAGAAGTCCACCAGGTTGAGTAGGCATGAACTGCCCTTGATGAAACAAAATTGGGTTAGGTCCAGTGACTGGAGGTTTCTTATGTCATTATTGACCATTTCCATGATAATTCTTTTCATGGCTTTGCATATGAGACTAGTGAGACTTATGGATCTACAATTTCCAGGATTTGTAAATGTCCCATCGTTGTGCAGAGGGATGACAGTTACAGTTTTTCATTACTGAGGCACAAAGCCTGTTTGAAGGCTGCTGTGGTTAAATAGTGATTCTAGATGGCCAGATTAAGTCATGTTTCATGCTCTTCAGAAGGCAGCCTGGGATATTGTCGGGGTCCATTGATGCAGTGCTATTGGCCTTAGACAGAGCACTGAGGACCTGTTCCGCAGTGATAGTAGGGGAAGTTACATTTGATAGTATTTCCTGACGGAAGTTGAGGGAGGAGAGAGGAGAAAGTTAGAGCTAAATTTGTCTGCCAGTAGGTTTGCTATATCTTCTGGATCAGTATAGGTGGCTCCATTACCAATGAGCTCTGCACACAATTGTGTATTGCCTTTGAGGTTGTGGACGTAGCTAAAGAATGCCTTGTGGTCTATTTGTCCTTTGAGCTGTTTGTTTATTTTGATGAGTCCACTTTTATTCTGTTGTGTGCCACACATCCTATTTTTTTTCCATGATTTTCTTCTTTCGGTTATATATATAGCCTACTGATATGATTCCACCAGCGTAGCTTGTTTTTTTTATTCCTGTTGGATACAACTGCCTCTGTGCATCTATTAACATGCCTATATAGGGTTTCTGTGAACAATTCTGTGTAGACAGCAATGTTTTGTAAATTGACGAACCTGGTCACAATAAGAGCAACGCCTCTTAAAAACAACTTTGCAATTTATTATATCAAAAATGAAAGTGAGCGTTTAAAATACATATACGCTTTCGGCAAGTAACATGACCTGCCTTCATCAGACAAAAGTTTAAAACCATTAAGCATCAGTATTTATAAGAACACCACATATAAAGTATCCAATCAATTTAAAATAATTTAAAATAATCTCATTCATTGGTTTCACGTTATCAAAGGAACCTTAAAGTGCTACGCTACTCATTACTTCATAAAATATTAAAACTTTAGTATTAAGCTTCAAGCTGAAATGATTTATACATATTGAAAATTACATATCATGCAATAGTTGCATAAAAATAACCCACACCCATCAACATTAAATTAATAACAATAATAAGTATAACAATTCAAAATTGAGAGTGCATTTTACCTCCTTTCTTGTTGAGATATAAATATACTATATATTAAAAAATACACATTTTTTATTTTCTGTTTTATCTATTGCATGTTAATAATTTTAACACTGGCTTTATAGATAACATTTCATTAATGCCAGGAAAAATATGAGCTCTGGTACGTATTTGCCAGAGCAATTCATTAATTTCCAAATGTATCTGCCATGGGCCACCTCTATTATCAAAAAATCTTTTTTGTAAAATTGCGTAACTAAAGGTGTGACTTTCATTTTCGATAACATGCCTAGCTAGGGCATTATTTGTATCTTTTTTATTTATAGCGTACTGATGTTCGTATATTCTACATTTAAGCTTACGCTCTGTTTTACCAATATAAAATGCTTTACATTGGTTACATAAAGCCACATATACTATTACTTTAGTGTCGCAATTGTAGTGGTCATTCACCCTGTATGTTCTATTATTAATAATCAACTGATTTCCTACCTTAATAAATTTACACTGTGCACAAAAGCCACATTTGAACATCCCTTGCTGTCTATTACAATTAGCTTTATTCTTATTTCTTCCTAATAAGGCCTTTAAATTATCACCTCTTCTATATGTAATTTTGGGTGCATCACCTAACAGCTTTATCAGGTGTCTATCATTTCTTAACAGATCCCAGTTTTTAAGAATAACCTCCCTGATTTCTTTAAAATCCAAGGAATAAGTATGCATGAAGCTAATACGGTAATCATTATTACCTACTTGTCTCCTGCATATTTCACCTTCATGATCATCACCCAAAATTTGATTGCCAACAGGACTTTGTAAACTAATAGATCCTAATAAAGGAGACAGCGAACCTTCCTCGCGTCTGCATGTAACCTCAGTAATTATGTTTGAAATTAATGTGGGGGGATACCCCCTAACTAGAAACATTCCCTTTAATCTATTACATTCTGCATCATAATCTTGTCGGTCAGATACCATGCGTGCTGCACGGACTATTTGACCTTTAATTACTGCTTTTTTCTGAAAAAACAGATGATTGCTTGCAAAATGCAACAGAGAGTTAGAATACGTTGGCTTTCTGAAAATAATAGAACATACAGGGTGAATGAACTCTACAATTGCGACACTAAAGTAATAGTATATGTGGCTTTATGTAACCAATGTAAAGCATTTTATATTGGTAAAACAGAGCGTAAGCTTAAATGTAGAATATACGAACATCAGTACGCTATAAATAAAAAAGATACAAATAATGCCCTAGCTAGGCATGTAATCGAAAATGAAAGTCCCACCTTTAGTTACGCAATTTTATAAAAAAGATTTTTTGATAATAGAGGTGGCCCATGGCAGATACATTTGGAAATTAATGAATTGCTCTGGCAAATACGTACCAGAGCTCATATTTTTCCTGGCATTAATGAAATGTTATCTATAAAGCCAGTGTTAAAATTATTAACGTGCAATAGATAAAACAGAAAATAAAAAATGTGTATTTTTTAATATATAGTATATTTATATCTCAACAAGAAAGGAGGTAAAATGCACTCTCAATTTTGAATTGTTATACTTATTATTGTTATTAATTTAATGTTGATGGGTGTGGGTTATTTTTATGCAACTATTGCATGATATGTAATTTTCAATATGTATAAATCATTTCAGCTTGAAGCTTAATACTAAAGTTTTAATATTTTATGAAGTAATGAGTAGCGTAGCACTTTAAGGTTCCTCTGATAACGTGAAACCAATGAATGAGATTATTTTAAATTATTTTAAATTGATTGGATACTTTATATGTGGTGTTCTTATAAATACTGATGCTTAATGGTTTTAAACTTTTGTCTGATGAAGGCAGGTCATGTTACTTGCCGAAAGCGTATATGTATTTTAAACGCTCACTTTCATTTTTGCTATAATAAATTGCAAAGTTGTTTTTAAGAGGCGTTGCTCTTATTGTGACCAGGTTCGTCAATTTACAAGTTATTCTAGTGGTAGTTTGTGGATTTGTTCGTGGTTCGGATATGACGACTGGGTCCGGAGAGGCTTCTTTGAATCTTTTTTCGCAAGATGAGAATGACGGAGTAACCACAAATGAAGGTACTTCCGGGAACCTTACAGCATTGGTGCAGGCGTTACTCACTCGTGTGGCTTTACTTACACAAAAGGTAGATGCCTTTTCTACACGGCAGTCGGAAGTGAATTTACTTCAAGCTAGTGGTCAACCTACTTTTGCGAGCGTAACGGCTAGCAGTTTACCGAATGGTCAGCAGTCCCCTCAGCTGAACACAAGTAGAGGAGTTCAGGGGAACAATAGTCACCAACCGGGTGGCAATACGGAACAAGATTTCCTACCTGTTTTGGCAAGCACTAGGCAACAATGAGGTAATTTGAATTCAGCAGATACCAGATTAGTTGGGAATAATAATGTGCTTGTTAATCAAACTGTACCTGCTATGGGCAATTTTCTAGATAAAATCAACTTTTTCGATAAAGATGGAGAGCCTAATGGTTTAAGCCCAAATGTCAACATTAATGAGAATGAACATGGTATACTTGCCGAAATAATCGACGAGTTTGATTCAAAGTTGTTTAGATGCAAAAAGTTACAACTCGAGGTTGCTTACCTCGAAGAATGCATCAAGAGCAAAGTAATACCTAAGGGCTTACGCCAGTGGCGGTTTCCCGCTGGCTTAACCGATGACTCTCCTTTTTATCAGGAATTGTTAGACTTATTCGATAGACAAGGCAAAGAGTTTCTGGTAGCCCTTATTGCATATTATTCTAAAGATATTGCTATAATGAAAACTGAGTTGGAACAGTTAGAAAAAGAAATAAAAGACCATAATGAATTTTTACAGTACAAATACGAGTACTGCAGAATATTTGCTAGTATTGAAGCTACAATGGATAAGTTATTGTTACACAAAAAAAAGAAATTAACTCGGGATCTTAATGATTATAGCAATAAATGTGCTTATCCCAGACTTTCAGTACAAGTGCAAAAGACAGCGGTGGCTGTTAATGATAACGAGCACATAAGGGGTCAACCAAATGCACTAAATGAACCAAATTTTAATAAAGTCCAGAACATGCCACGTCAACAAAGATCTGCTCCCAGGAGAAGTCCTAGGCTAAATAAGAATGACAATTCGAATATTAATGCAAATAATTTGGCTGGGCCTAGTACTTTGAATGTCCAGCAAAATGATGATTGGCATGAAGTGATTCAGGAATGTGAATCACAAGACATTTCAAATCAGCAGGTTTTTCACCAAGCCAATTATCCAAAGCGCAACAACCAGAGATATGTTCACCAGCAGTCCAACCCCAGGAACAGGAGGAAAGCTCGGAAGAGATAAACCTAATTTCAGATTTTGGTATACAACCAAAACTTCATGAGAGTTCTAAGGGAGACTTTAAAATTTATAATTATACTGTGTTGGACATACATCAAGAAATGGTCGATTTTTTAGCAAAGGACCTATCCTTTGTTCCAGGCCGTCGTATGGACATTAGTAAAACCATCATTGATCTAAAAATTTTTGTACGTAAGCTTAACCTTACTTCCCTTTTAGGTAATAATTCAGCCTCTATGAGTACTCTCAGAGTCTCCAGCACATATAATCCACCTCTCCATCCTACTTTGAATATGTTTGAGAGAATTTGTGAAATGGATTTATGGGCTATAAAAAACCATGAGATGTTTAGGAATTACACTCATCCTAGTAATATAAATGATTTGGAATGGGATTTCATAAATTTACTAAGGGATTGTAGAATACGGGTAATGAAACCAGATAAAGGCGGTGGCCTGGTCTTCATGGACCATTGCATGTATGTGGAATATATGTTAAAACATCTAGACACTTCTGCATACAAATTGGTTTCTTTAAATGAAATTCATATGGCTTACAAGAAAATAAATAATATATTAAGTGACCTTTTTTTAGAAGGGTCTATTGATTCTGAATTACATACATACTTGAAGCTAGCCGCACCTAGAATCCCGGCCTTTTTTGGAAATCCCAAACTGCACAAGCGATTATGTGACCCCCCCCTTCAGACCAATCATTGATGGGAGGGGTTCAATCACATATGCCTGTGCTAAATATATAGACAGCATTATTAAACCATTCATTGATAGTGAAAATCAAATATGCAAAGATTCCTGGTCATTTTTGGGGAACATCAATAAATTAGAGCACTTACCAGATGCCATCTTTTTGACAATAGATGTCAAAGATTTATATACTGTTATACCACAAGTGACGGGAATTGAATGGGTTAGACAATTTATGCTGTCTAAAGGGGCTAGTGAAGAAATTATTCGTCTCATTGAGACACTGTTAGAGGTTGTATTGACTAATAATTTTTTTGCTTTTGAAGATAAGTTTTATTTGCAAACATCAGGGGTAGCAATGGGCTCCCCTTGTGGAGGTTCCTTTGCAAATGCCGTTATGGCTTTCTGGGAAAATAACTTACTTTTCAATAATGGGTTGTTCCAGAAATATGTCACCTCATACACAAGGTATCAAGATGACATGTTTTGTATTTGGACTGGTAATCAGGACCTGATTCCATCATTTATTGAAGAAGTTTCTGGATTGACTAGTTTCTTGGAATTTACCTACAATATAGGAGTAAATGAAATTAGTTATTTGGATATTCTATTAATCAATGATAAGATCAATGGTAAATATAAAAGCTTGATTTTCAGAAAGCCAAAGTATTCTAACTCTCTGTTGCATTTTGCAAGCAATCATCCATTTTTTCAGAAAAAAGCAGTAATTAAAGGTCAAATAGTCCGTGCAGCACGCATGGTATCTGACCGACAAGATTATGATGCAGAATGTAGTAGATTAAAGGGAATGTTTATAGTTAGGGGGTATCCCCCCACATTAATTTCAAACATAATTACTGAGGTTACATGCAGATGCGAGGAAGGTTCGCTATCTCCTTTATTAGGATCTATTAGTTTACAAAGTCCTGTTGGCAATCAAATTTTGGGTGATGATCATGAAGGTGAAATATGCAGGAGACAAGTAGGTAATAATGATTACCGTATTAGCTTCATGCATACTTATTCCTTGGATTTTAAAGAAATCAGGGAGGTTATTCTTAAAAACTGGGATCTGTTAAGAAATGATAGACACCTGATAAAGCTGTTAGGTGATGCACCCAAAATTACATATAGAAGAGGTGATAATTTAAAGGCCTTATTAAGAAGAAATAAGAATAAAGCTAATTGTAATAGACAGCAAGGGATGTTCAAATGTGGCTTTTGTGCACAGTGTAAATTTATTAAGGTAGGAAATCAGTTGATTATTAATAATAGAACTTACAGGGTGAATGACCACTACAATTGCGACACTAAAGTAATAGTATATGTGGCTTTATGTAACCAATGTAAAGCATTTTATATTGGTAAAACAGAGCGTAAGCTTAAATGTAGAATATACGAACATCAGCACGCTATAAATAAAAAAGATACAAATAATGCCCTAGCTAGGCATGTTATTGAAAATGAAAGTCACACCTTTAGTTACGCAATTTTACAAAAAAGATTTTTTGATAATAGAGGTGGCCCATGGCAGATACATTTGGAAATTAATGAATTGCTCTGGCAAATACGTACCAGAGCTCATATTTTTCCTGGCATTAATGAAATGTTATCTATAAAGCCAGTGTTAAAATTATTAACATGCAATAGATAAAACAGAAAATAAAAAATGTGTATTTTTTAATATATAGTATATTTATATCTCAACAAGAAAGGAGGTAAAATGCACTCTCAATTTTGAATTGTTATACTTATTATTGTTATTAATTTAATGTTGATGGGTGTGGGTTATTTTTATGCAACTATTGCATGATATGTAATGTTCAATATGTATAAATCATTTCAGCTTGAAGCTTAATACTAAAGTTTTAATATTTTATGAAGTAATGAGTAGCGTAGCACTTTAAGGTTCCTCTGATAACGTGAAACCAATGAATGAGATTATTTTAAATTATTTTAAATTGATTGGATACTTTATATGTGGTGTTCTTATAAATACTGATGCTTAATGGTTTTAAACTTTTGTCTGATGAAGGCAGGTCATGTTACTTGCCGAAAGCGTATATGTATTTTAAACGCTCACTTTCATTTTTGCTATAATAAAATGCAAAGTTGTTTTTAAGAGGCGTTGCTCTTATTGTGACCAGGTTTGTCAATTTACAAGTTATTCTAGTGGTGGTTTGTGGATTTGTTCGTAGACAGCAATGTTCTTAGGGTTTAGTGGGGCTTGACATTTTGCCAAGTTAGTTCTAGTAGGAAGTTTGCCTTAGAGTAGTTCCTGAACCTTCCAGTATTACCTGGGGTTCTGGGTTTTATTTTTTGTGGTCTGACCTTACCAGAGAGACATTGCACTAGTGGGATGTGCAGTGCTCTCCCACATTAGTGAGGACCAGATCCACTATGTTTGCACCCCTGGTCAGCATATTGACAATCTGGTCCAGGGATTTTGTGTTTACAAAATCCAGGGATCTCTGTGCTTGCATGTTTAGTGTCATATATGATTCCCAATTAATACTGTGGTAATTAAAGTTGCCAATGAATATGATATTGGGTTGGATGGTGAGTGTTTCCAGTAAGCTTAAATACATGTCACCAGTTTCCTGGTTCATAGAGGGGCACCTATAGTTTGGTATTGGATTTTGCCTATGGTGATTTAAATGTAGAGAAGCTTAAGTGCATTATCCTCTTTAATGAGCCTTGCGGTATATTTATTCTTGATGTAAATCAAGACACCTCCTCCTTTAGTGCCTGCTTGTGCAATAACTGGTCTAAATGTGTGGAAGGCATTATAGTCTTGCACTGCCAGGGTAGTCTCTGTGGCTTTAAACCATGCCTCAGTGACCACACAGATGTCAGCATTCTCTAGGATAAGGAGAACTTGTGGGGAGTGGAGTCTCTTCTTTAGACTCCTATCACTGAGCAGTAACACCTTTAGATTTTCTCAGTTTTGATTTGCTATGTCAGAATTATTTTCAGTTTGTCATTGCCTAAAAAGGCACTATAGAGAGGACTGTTTTAGCTAACATTCAAAAGCCTAGGGGGAGAGGTGCAGACCATCCCTAGCAAAGCAGCATGGTCTGTTGACCACCTCCTTCCATGCTGACAAATATTGCATCCCCCTTAAAATGGCACTAGAAACTAAGCCAATTACTAAAGTCAATCATGTTCTCTTTGTATTGTGGTATCATCCTTGTAGCAGGTAAAATGTTGCTCAGTGCTAGGCCCATACTAGCCTGGGACATTTATTCCAAGTGCTTTAGGATGTCTCTTTTCATGTAGTCTAGGGAGTTATGTCGCAGGTCATTTACACCCAGATGGACTATAACTGAGTCTTACTGGTACTCTTGGTCCAGTGACCTGAGTGAGTATGGAATATGGTGGATCCTGGCCTGAGATAAGCAAATGACTGTGAATTTCTCCTTGCTCAGCCTAGTATGAGGCACATCAGTGTATCTCACAATGGAGTCTCCAGTGACCAGAATGTTGGGTTGTGTTGTGGCTTGCCTTATTGACTCAGAAGTAGAAGTTCCATGAGATATAGCTGCATATGTTGATATTTGTCTGTTGTTTTGAAAGAGTACATTTGGGGATGCTCTGGGCATTTGTTGCATGTTCTTCTTTAGGAGGAATTTGTTGTTTAGGAAGGTTACATTTAAGTGGCTCAGCATATGTGGGTCTATGTGTCTGCTCTGTTGTATGCAGTGAGTGCACCATGTGTATGTATTACTGACAACCTGGTTGACATTGGGATTACTTTTATTTGAGAGCTTTGCCTCCAATGACATTGTATAAATACCTCTTTCACATACCTTATCATTTAGTGTGAGAATTAGCTGGCTGTCGGTGAATATGAGATAACTTCTGCATTGCTTTAGGATGCCTACATTCACCAAGCTGGTAACAGAGATAGTGGGAAAGTTCATATCCACAGCAACAGGCCCTCTTTATTAATTAGATGGTTGCAGTGAGACTATAGATTACAGTGAGGAGTATCTGGTTTCAACTCTGGGGGCAAAATTGTCACTGTGCAAACTAGTTGCTGTGTGTGCAACTAGGTATTGGTGAAATTTCAAGGGTGCTTTTACAGGAAAGTTTCAAGTGAAAGAGCCTGCATCTTCACAGGGCACTGCCAAACATTTGAAGGAAATCTACTATAGTAGACCTTGATGATGTATGAATGAGGAATTTAAGTAGATATTCTGAAGTCATGCTAGACAATAGCTAATCAAGCAGTACTTACTGAAAATAAATAATTAGCTTTGTCAAGAATGGTGAATAGTGGGAATTCACCTATGTGGCTACTAGCTGGCTACTGCTAGTGCTGGTCTCACCATAGCTTCATGTGGCTGAGATATAGTGCCCCTTTGCTTCTTCTCTGATCAGTAGCAACACAGTAGCACTAATCCCAAGATGAGAAGTTGACCCCAGGCTCTTTGGTGATCAGTACTCTTGTCATAGATTATGTAGGGGTCTGAGGGCTTGTTGTAGCATTTCCCTGTTAGATGCCTTGAATAGCAACCAGACCAGTCAGGAAGGGCCCACACAGATACTCACTGCCCAGTCAGAGATAGCCAGGAATCAATGCCCTCTGCTCCTTCTCTCACCAGGAGCAAAACAGTAGCACGAATTCCAAGTTGGCAACTATGAAGCAGTTATCAGGCTTTCTGGTGATCAGCAATCTCTAAGAAATAATGTCCATGTGCTCTTTCCCTCACCAGGAGCAAAACAGAAGCACTAATCTCAAGATAACTTCTGAGATGCAGAATGTGAGGCTCTCCAGTGATTAGTGGTCTTGCACGAGATGTTGCAGATTTTAAAGGTAATGTGGAAAACTGGGTTAATATCCTGAGAGTCACAGTGTGCACTAAGCAGTTAGATATGAAAGAAGGGGTAATTCAAGCTCTAGCAATATAAGGGGATAGCCACTAATTTTAAAAGGGTAACATAGATTGGATGGAGATGGGCACTTAATATTCCGGCTGTATGAAATACAGTGGGAGGACCAATAAATTTAAATAATGGTAGGGGGGGTTGATTTCACAAAATTATACTTTTGTGCTTACTGACAGCCAATAAAAGAAGACTGGGAAGGAATTATGGGGTCAAGTTAACATGAAGGGGAGGAAAACTAGATGGACAGTGAGTTTAGAAGTGCAACAGCATCATGGTGTGAGGGTGGGGAAGATTTAAATTTCTGTGTGACTCACAATACATAGAGCTTTGGCTACTTTCCTAGTTTAAATATGCAGTAAAAACAGAATACAATTAAAACACAGTGTAATGAAAATAGACCACATTATACAAAATAGGAGAAAGGAGTAAAGCAATACAAATTAGAATAAAGTAATATAAAGAAAACAAATTGAGCTTTCTGTCATAGCCATCTTTGGTAAAGTCTCAGTGAGCTTTTCCAGTAAAGTATTGAAATGCTTTATTTTACACCTTAAATTCAAGGTTTAGTTCCTAGCTCCATTTAGGTTTATTGCAGCATTGTCTACTATATTTGTGCCTTGGGGTGATTAATTAAAAAATGCAGTAATTTAAAGTATTGCTTGAATAATTTATCAATAGGTTGTGAGGTGGACATAGCATATAATCACATCCAAGTCAAAAAGATTATTCAGGACACCGTAGTTGCTGTATGTAAAATCCTTACAGATGGTATCATTTTGTATTAGATTTACTTTGCTGTGTATGAGGATTAGCATATTGTTGTGGTCAGAGTGAGAAAGAGACAAGGCAATGTTTATTTTAGTCTCCCTGGCAAGGTTATTTGTCAGGATGATATATTGAATATGTTTTTCTACCATGCCAACATTTTTGCAGTCTAAGGTTGTTAACATTTTTTAAGTTTAATAGTTTTTGCACCCATTTACTGGCTGATGCATGTCCATTAAGGAACTGTTTAAGTCACTGAGTAGAAAAGTATTTCGGTTATGGGGAGAGTTCTAACTTTGTCAAGGAAGTGGTCATGTTTTTAAGGTACAATGGAGTGGAGTACAATAACATGTTAAAAACTTGTAGTTTTCAGCGTTTATTGTAACCTGGGTGTGTATTTTTTCTTGTCTACCATTTGTTTGTATAACCTTATTTTTGAGGGATTGCATTTTGAAAATGGATACACCAATTTCTTGCTCAGTGGTCCAGACCGAGTGGGAAGAATTGTAACTAGGTATTTGTGGAATGCAGGATGGGCCTTTAAATCATGTCTTTGTGACAGCACATTCCCCAATTCCCCCAAAGGCAAAGTATGCCTCTATGCAGCGTATTTATTTATTTTTTTGATTTATGTATGGATGTTGAAGATTTCCGCCTTCACCTTTTTGTTACCTGCAGATTTTAGCTTGGAATATCCATTAATTTTATCTTACATAAAAAATGCACTGAGAAAGAAGAGGCTATTCAGTACAATGACCTCTTTCTAACAGAGAGGTGTAGCCCACCTCTTGCAATTCAGTCTCGACCCTTTACATTGCCTCCCAGTTTGAGAGTTACTGAATCCCTTTGCAGTGATACAATAATCTAAGACAATATTTGAAGCCAATAATCTTTTTTGCATTTCAGGTGCCATACTGAGTGAATAAAGGATCATTTGACCTTCTCTCCTGTTTGACATTTACTTTTGTCCTCATGCAATACCTGTGGACTATAGTCACTGACAATGGACCATAGACGTCAGGGAGGCAATCTGAAGATTTTTCAGAAAAATTGTTCGTGTAACTTGGAGTCCCAAAGCTGAGTTGGCAGTCCAGACAATGAAAACTGTGTTAAAGAAAACAATAGATGAATATTACTTTACATTACTTGCCTAAATAGCAACCCCACTTAGAAACAGCTATAGGACACCTATTGATGAGGTATATACTTTACACTACCAGCTTTTCAGGAGTGTTAGTTCCTGGTCTACTGAAGAGAGAAAAGGTTACCATAGAAGGGGAAGAAGTGGAAAGATGCAAAATGCTTTGACATCAGTTACTAGACACACAGTGAAAAAACATGGAATGATTACACTCTGGGAAGAAGTAGGGTTGTAGAATCAAAGCTCTAAGGTACTATAAAAGCAACACTTGTGACTCTGTACAACATTTAGAAAAATTAGTATCACCTAATCCAGATTGCAGTGACAGAGATTTCCTCACTTTAGCACGGGAATATGGCAGACCAGACTTGGGACAGCTTATAAGTTTTCCCAAATGTCTTCTCTGTTTTGGCCAGCAGCTCAAAGCAAGCCTTTTACTCCAGGAATCTTAAGATAAAGATATGAAAAAATGCAAAACTTGATTGCAGAAACAATAATAAAATGAAACTAAAGTTTTATTGAAGGGGTCTGATATGACAAGTGTGTGACTATTAAATATTACTAATATTTTTATTTCAAGTTATAAGTACAAGTAACTATTTATGTATGTATGTACAGAGCATCCAAGTGCTCCGGATTATCCGTGACGCTCTGCATTTAATGAAGAGTGAAGCCACTGTTCCACTGTTCTGCATTGAACAGCTGTGGCTCCGCTAAAAAGCTTTTGATTGGTTTGTATACTGCAATTACTGCCAATCGGCATTGCAGTATACAAACCAATGCATAGCTCTGCTACACTTCTGCGTTGGCTGTGCTCCGCAGTTTTTGATTGGCTCGTAGATCACATTTACGACCAATCGTGAACTCAGTCTATGAGCCAATCAATTAGATAGTCTGAGGAGGATGGGAGCCAATGAGAGCTCCAAAATCCAGGCCAATCGTGTTCCTGGAAGCCTTTTTGCACCAAAATAATGGCTTGAAAAAGGCTTCCAGGAATCAGAGATTTTACTTCGACCGACTGACTACATAAAAAGTTTGGCTGGAAGGAAGAGTGGCTGGCTGCAGAAGAAGACATCGCGGGAGTCAGAAGTAGAAGTTACCCTGCCTGCCAGGACGGAGAGGTGACTTGGTTGGTGAGAGGAGTCTGTTTGCTGTGTCAGAACAGAAGGGCTGAAGATTATACGCTGCTCAACTTTGTGCCGTGGTTGTATTGGATTATTTGTGACAGTGCTGCCTTCGATTGTATTGCTGAAGTGGTACCGTGTGTATAGGCAGAGCAGAAATAAGTGTTTTAGGCTTTTACACAAAGACTTTAATAGACGTGACAATAGCGAAAAATACTGACAGACAAAATTGAAACAAGTGCTTTCGCCTGGCTGATACCAGGCTTTGTCAAGATGTGTGTATGAGGAACCCTAACCCATTTATAGTACTCAATGGTCATCTGACCTGCACCTAATTAATTAATTAGAGTAAATTAAAGTAATTTAAATTAAATTAAATAGGTTACATTCTTAAAGGTATAACAAAGAAGATTAATATATGAATATGTATGCAACCTTAAAAACAATACATTATACTTGATGAAAACCACTGAAATTCAATTAATGCATTATATTTATATATATTATATTATAAATACTATATAAATATTCTAAAAAAAATATATGTATGTAAACTTCTAAAACTTCTAAAATTCTAAAATACAAATTGCTGTACATATAAACCTTAAAAAGCAACTGCAACAAAATATAAAATTTCAAATTTATACATAGTTAATGAATGAGGTTAATAAATATTTATGAATTCTTTATACAATGAGTACGCCAAACAGTAATGTTATATAACTACAAAAAAACATATATAATGAATCCTATGCTATAACCTGGCCCTTCTAATCTTCAATACACTGTGGATACTAATATTGTCATTTAACCCAGGGGGTTTTGCAGCATTTAACTTTAATTGCCATAACAGTTCCTTATATTCCAATGATGTTTCCCAGTCTCCCCCTCTTGTATTCTGAGTTGCTTGCTCTAGAACCATGAATTTTAATTGCATGTTGGGACATTTTAAAGAATGCTTATAAAAAGCATTAGTTTCTTTCTCTTTCGCAACGTCATATAGATGCTCATAAATTCTTCTTTTCAGAGACCTTTCAGTTTTCCCTATGTAAAAACTTAAGCATTGGGTACATATACCAAGATAGACTACTCCTTTACTTGCACAGTTATAGTGTCCTGTTGATTTAACCTTAAAATTCCTTGCAGTTATATGCAAGCTGTTGTTATTAATTATGTATGCACATTGCTTGCATGCCCCACATTTATATGTACCTAGTCTAGGGGTAGATTGTGTGACAATGTCATGAAACTGTCTTTCAAATAATCCCTTCAAATTAACATTCCTTCTATTCACAAATTTGGGCCTATCCAATATTAACTCCTTAATGTCATCTTGTAATGTTAAAACTGGCCAGTACCTTGTCACAATTTTTTCAACTTGTGACGAGTCCTTACTAAACGTTTGTATAAATAGATTACGTGTCTCAAATTGGGCATCTCTTTGAACACTTCTATTCTCATTTGGCAATGTACCTAAGAGCGGAAAATATTTACTTTTTCTATTAGCAGCAACTTCTTCTGCCAACTTATTAACTAGATGCATAGGGTAACCTCTTTCTAAAAATAAAACTTTCAAAAAATTCATTTCTTGCATAAATAATTGTTCTGTGCTACACATCCTAGCTGCCCTAATAAATTGGCCTTTCAATATACCTTTCTTCTGATGGAAAGGATGTCCACTCTCGAAGTGCAGATAGGAATTAGAAAAAGTCTTTTTCCTATAAATTTTAGATTGAAAGGTGCCAGTGCGTTGATTCTTAAAAAGAGAGACATCTAAATAATTCAAAACTTCATCACTAATATTGTATGTAAACTTTAAAAATTGTGTGGAGGAATTAATATAAAGCATAAAATCCATAAATTCATTTAGGTTACCATTCCATAACACACAGATGTCATCCAAATAACGTTTGTAATGTGTAATAAACTTCGACCAAGGGGTTAAAAATATAAATTTGTTCTCCCAGTAGTGAAGTACGAGGTTGGCATAGGATGAAGCACATGGAGCACCCATGGCAACCCCCTTTTTTTGCTTAAACAGCTCTCCATTGAAATATATATAGTTATTATCAAGTATAATTTCCATAAATTCAACCACCAATCTAATAGTGTTTGGGCTGAATTCAGATGACCTACATAAAACTTCATTAAACCATTCAAGACCAACCACATGAGGGATGCTTGGAAACAATTCAACAATATCTATACTGATCATAAAATTAGTTGCATCATAAAAATTACTTTGGATACCTTTAAGGAATTCCCAGGAATCTTTACAAATACATTCCACGGAAAGGACTAGTTGTTTAACAGTTTCATCAATAAACTTTCCAAGTGGTTCAACAATGCTGCCTGCCCCAGCCACAATCGGTCTAAATCTTAAAGGGTCCAAACCTTTGTGCACTTTAGGTATTCCAAAAATTACTGCTGTAGTAGGTTTATTTACAAACAAGTAATTGTATAATTTTTCATTAATTGCTCCTTGCATCAAATGGTCATATAATACATATTTGATTTTTGAATAAGCAATATTAATCTCGTTAATTGAGACAGTACTATATTGTTCAGTGTCTTGCAACATGTTATACATTTGTGCTTGATAGTCCCAGTTATACATTAGTACCACCCCTCCCCCTTTATCTGGTTTCATAATTCGTATACCTTCCTTCTTTAGAATATTAATTAGCTGAAATACTTCAGTGCTCAAATTTGAAGGTTGAGAAGACATATTTACAGAATATTGGTTTCTTAAGTCATTTTCAACTAATTCTTCGAAGATTTTTAATGCTGGATGTGTTGGAGGATTCAGTGTACTGGGTCTTGTAAAACTTTCATTCAAGTGTGTTTGTCCTTTGAAAAAGACATTTAAATTTAAGCGTCTAACAAACAATTTTAAATCCAAAATAGTATTAGTTAAATCTAATGGGCGCAATGGAACAAATTGTAATCCTCTGGTGAACAGAATAAAATGTTCAGATGTTACTACAATATCAGTATAATTGTAAATACAAAAATTATCTTTCTTTGTGACCAAACAGTTGGTTATGGCAGAGTCCAACATAATTCCTCCATTTTCATTGCTAATAAATACATCAGATACTTCTATCTGCGGGGTTTGCCCCAGCCCTGTTGTTGGTATGTTACTCCCTTGCCCCCCGGTCTGCCCTGGGGGTAATGAAAAACCTGATGAGAATTCTTATTAGTTTTTTGTGCTAGATGCTCACTTCTTCGAGGAATATCCTCTGCTGAGGAAGCTACATTGTCAAAATTATCTAAATCATCCATTCTATTGTATGCTTGATTATTGTATAATCTACCTTTACCTGGCGCAGAGAAAGCCAAACCTTCCCTGTACTCTGTTAGGTCCCGTTCTAACTTTCTAATCTTCCTGTTAACAATTTTGCAACAGTGCTGGTCTACTTCCTGAAACACATTATCATAATCCCTTCTAATACTACCAAAATTTTGATCTTTCACAATAGAATCATTCAGTACATTTAGTTCATTTAACAGGTTATCAGCTTTTGTTTTATAGTCATTAATCATAAGTTTTAACATATCCAACCCTGTTCTATTAAAAAGTTCAATTAAGTCTTTGTGTAAACTAGAACCAGGAACAGCATTGTTGGGGAATTTAAAAAGGCACAACCCCTTAGGTACTCGTTGCACACGTATACATTCTGTGAGATAATCTATCTCAAGTTGTGTCGATTTAAAACCATAAAGCTTGTTACTCAATTCAGAGAATTTTTGTTCAGTACTGCTGCTGTCAGAATTAGACTTAGAAAAAGTACCTTGTTTGAATGAGAATTGTTGTTTAGTCCAGTTGGTAAAATTGAAGTCTCTCGTAGATACATTCTGTCTTTGAACTTGCTGCTTCAAAGGCTGCTCACGCAATTCGGCGTTAACCAATAAGGTTTCACCAGGAACATCCATTTGGAACGCCCCATTCAACCTCGATGCTGACGGTGAACAAGGTTTCGTCAGTGTGCGTTGTTGTTGATTCCCTGGTAACGGAGTAAGCAAATCCGTAGCATCAGGTAACAATATATGGCTAAGTTGTGTTAAGATACACATAGCTTGCCTAAACTCCCCTCTCGTCACTGGAACGTCGTCAGGGTCCTCACGCAGGATGTTTGGTGTATTACCAAAATCAGAATGGTTAGTGCCTTCAGCCATGGTACGAAGCCAACACACGAAATGAAATAAGTCACCAACCAAGAAGTAGTGTAAACCACAGCAGAGACAGCCAACCACGAAATTTCTTCAACACAAAGTCTTTAATAGACTGAATGTAACCTATTTAATTTAATTTAAATTACTTTAATTTACTCTAATTAATTAATTAGGTGCAGGTCAGATGACCATTGAGTACTATAAATGGGTTAGGGTTCCTCATACACACATCTTGACAAAGCCTGGTATCAGCCAGGCGAAAGCGCTTGTTTCAATTTTGTCTGTCAGTATTTTTCGCTATTGTCACGTCTATTAAAGACTTTGTGTTGAAGAAATTTCGTGGTTGGCTGTCTCTGCTGTGGTTTACACTACTTCTTGGTTGGTGACTTATTTCATTTCGTGTTTTAGGCTTTTAGCTGTAATGGTTGAACTTGAAAATATTTCCCTTTAGAAGTGGTATGCTAGTACAGATCCTGTTATTTTAGCAACTTTCTAAGTGTGTAAGTATTAATATTTAGTCTCAGTATTTTGTGTCCCTAGTAGGTCTCTGAAGTGATAGATAGCACCTTTGTATGCCTAAACAGATTCTGTTATTCTAGCATCTTTCTAAGTTTAAAACAGCAATATTTAAAATGTCTGTTTCTACTGCTTGTCCTCCTAGTATGTCTATTTTTTTTTTGGTAGAAACTGTATGCCAAGACAGGTCCTTGTTCTAGCAACTTTCTAGGTTTATAAGAGCAGTTTTTAAACTGTTTGTATGTTTCTGCTGCTTGTCCCCCTAGTACATCTCTGAAAGTAATTGCCTTTTATTTTGAGAAACTGTATGCCAAGACAGGTCCTGTTCTAGCAACTTTCTCGGTTTATAAGAGCAATATTTAAAGTGTTTGTATGTTTCTGCTGCTTGTCCCCCTAGTACGTCTCTGAAAGTAATTGCCCTTTTTGTTTTGAGAAACTGTATGCCAAGACAGGTCTTGTTCTAGCAACTTTCTAGGTTTATAAGTGCAATATTTAAAGTATTTGTATGTTTCTGCTGCTTGTCCCCCTGGTACGTCTCTGAAAGTAATTGCCCTTTTTTTTTAGAAACTGTATGCCAAAACAGGTCCTTTTCTAACAACTTTCTAGGTTTATAAGATCAATATTTCTAAGGTTTTTTGAGGAATATTCTAGCAATATTTAAGTTTATAAGAGCAATATTCTAGCAATATTTCTAAGGTTATAAGAGCAATATTTAAAGTCTATGTGCTGCTTGCCCCTCTTATGTTGGGCTTTGTCCAGTTTTCTTGCACTAAGAGGTTGAGAAGTATATCCAGATGGATGTCAAAAGTGAGTTATAGTAATGAGATGCTTTAATGTATCCGGTTTTGTTTTTGGTAGACCTTTGTGTAACTTTATCTTGAATTCTTTGTCTTAAATGGCACATTATTGTAAAAGCGCAGAGGGCCCTGGTTTTAAGTACCTTTTTAGACATCTTTGTCAGGCCCACACCTTGTTGTAGGACAGGGGTAGAACACATCTAAAGTGGTTAATGTAAAATGCAAATAGTATTGTCATGATGTGTGTTGCAAGTGCCTTTGCTAAGCTGGATGTGTTTATCCTTGGCATGGATTTTGAGATAATCAAGGGTGCTTTGAGTACTGAATGTCATGAAAGTCACTCTTCCCTTCTGCAACACTGGTTAGATGGGCAAGTGATCACCAGAGGATTGAAAGTGTCGTCGAAGCAAGGAAGTGAAGCATGCAGGCCTTTATAGTAAACAAAAGGAGCAGAGATGAGCAAGAGAAGAGGGTGCAAAGTCAGGAAACATCCAGTGATATGGGTAGGTTATGGCCCTATTGTCTTGTATCTTTGCTATTGAGGACATTTTCTAATTTTCCTTTCTACACTATAGCCCCATTTGTTTCATGGTTTAACACCACTGTTTTACATACCTGCTAGGTACAGACTACCCAGATTACAGTGAGGACAGGGATGTAGATATCGATTGTATCCCAAAGAAGAGAAGATACACAAGTTGGGCAAGTGCCTTTGACTGGCTTTCTATGAGTAGGCGCGGAGTGAAATTTGCTTTCTGCAAGACTTGCAACATGGATTTCACAATCCATCACGGGGGCCAACATGATCTGCAAAGACATGCCAACAGTGGGAAACACAGGCAGAATTGCAAGCATGCAGCTGGAAGATCTATGGTGGATTTCTTTGAACCTCAGAGTTTAACAAGTACAAAGGTGGTTGAGGCAGAGGTTGGTTTTGTGTCTCTCCTTACTAAACACAACTTATCATTTGCAGCAGAACACATCCTGAAATTTATGAAGAAGTGTGGAGAGGATCAAGATGTTCTCTGTAAAATGACATGTGGAGTGACGAAGGCATCATGTATTACACGGGATGTTCTAGATTGCACGGGATGTTCTGGGGCCTCATTACCAGAGTGATGCTGCAGCAGCCTGCCAGAAATCACCATCGTGTGTGTATACGGACCAAAGCACAGACATGGGAGATGTCAAACTATTAGTCATCCTTGTTGGTTACCTTGATGAAAAGGCAAGCAAAAATGTGACAAGGTTCCTTGATATGCCAGAATGTGTGTCAGGAACTGGACAAGCAATGTTTGATTCTTTAATGTCCACTCTGGCAAAATTTAACATTCCAGTTTCCAGCATTGTGGGCTTTTCTTCAGACAATGCTGCCTCAATGATTGGAAAACACAATTCGGTGCTGTCTTGTTTAAAGGAGGTGAAGCCCACAATTATAAACATAGGGTGTCTCTGCCACTTGGCAGATCTCTGCAGTAAGGCTGCTGTAAAAGCACTACATTCACCGGTTGAAGAACTTATATCAGATGTGTACTGCCATTTCAGTTCTAGTGTACAAAGACAACAAAAACTGCAGGAATTTGCTTTGTTCACAGATACTGACCCCCCTCAAGATCATTAGACATGCAACTACTAGATGGCTCAGTCTTGGTAAGGTTATTAGCAGAACCCTGGACATGTTGCCAGCTCTAAATTCATATTTTCTGTCTGCAGAGCCAAGTTCTGCTAAGATTGACTTAATTTTTAAAAACCTGCAGAGTCATGAAGTGCATATGATTTTTATGTTCCTTAAGTATGCACTGGAACCCTTATTGGAGTTTAACATACAGCTTCAGAGCAGAGAAAGTCAGCTACTGACACTGCATACCACTGTGCATAAACTCCTGTAGCAGTACGCTGGCAGAGTCCTCAGACCTGCAGCTGCTGTCAGACTAATCAAACACAGTGATGTGTCAGTGTTGACTGACAGTAGCTGTGTTCTACCAAATGGTGAACTGCGGATTGTCTATGAAGTCAAGCAGTACATGAACAGCCATGAGGAGGATATTGCCAGCACAGTCACTGAATTTAACTTTTACAAAAAAGTTGCAGCTTCTTATGCTGCAGTGCTGCAGAAAATGCTGAAAAAGTTTCCCATGCAGGATCACTTACTGAAAGATGCTGCATTACTTATTAATCCAGCCAAAAAATTGGACATTTCTTCAGGACATTACTCAAACCGCTGAATCACTTACAAATGCCTTCTACCAGCACCTACAGGACTGCATGGATCAGGCAATCCCAAACAAAACTAAGACTCTTTGTACCAAAGGCAAGTGTCCAGTCTAGTGGACCCCAGCCATAAACAAGCTCTACAACAAAAGGAGGAAGCTACTACAAGATAGAGCAAAATCCTTGAAAGGTAAGACACCTTTGATCATTATAAGTAAAAAACTAAGAGCTCTCATAAAATCATCAAAGGCAAATTTTGAGAGAAAAATCGCCAAGGACTCTAAAGACAATCATAAGGCCTTCTTTAGCTATGTTAGAAACCTAGGAGGAAACTCCCAGATATGCTCAGAATTAGTTCAAAATGATGTGAAAATTACTGAACCTACACACATTGCTAACATACTGGCTGACAGGTTCAGTGCAAACTTCTCCCCTCCCCCAAAAGGAGAGATATCTATTCCAGAGGATTGTAGCCCCCAAACATCTCCAACGCCCAGGTGAGAACTGCCCTCACTAAGGCAAAAACACAGCATCCATGGGACCGGATGGTGTCCCCGGCTGTGTGCTTCATGAACTCAACAAGGAATTAAACCCACAGTTAGGACAGCTGTTTAATCTTAGCCTCACCTCAGGATACGTACCCAAGGAGTGGCGACGCGACTGCGGTCCCACTTCATAAGGGCGGTGCCTCCACAGACCCTGGAAATTACCGCCCCATTAGCTTGACAAGCCTTATCTGCAAAGCCATGGAGAGGATCATAATGGAACTCATAAATAAAGACATAGGGAACTTGCAGACTTTGGATCCAACCCAGTTTGGCTTTGTCAAAGGCAGATCCTGCCTCTTAAACTTGGTTGACTTTTTCGAGACAGTCACCAAGGCCATTGATGAGAGAAAGGTAGTCCATACAGCCTACCTCGACCTGGCAAAGGCCTTCGACACAATACCCCACTCAGGTATCATCGAAAAACTCATCAGCTTGAATGTAAACCCATACATCACAAGATGGGTTGCAAACTGGCTAAGCGACAGAACCCACAGGGTCAGAGTTGCTGGAGCCATGTCAGACTCAAAGCCTGTCACAAGTGGTGTCCCACAGGGCTCAGTCCTGGGTCCACTCTTGTTCGGCAAAGCAAACACAGGAGGGTTATGGCTGACAAAGTTTGCAGATGACTGCAAACTGGGCGCCATAGTCGAAAACACATCTGACACAGATATCCTCCAGAAGGGCCTCACAGAAACGGATAACTGGTGCCAGAGCCATGGCCTGAAGTTAAACGCCAAAAAATGCATAGTCATACCCTTCGGGAAAAACAAGGTTACCCCTAGCTACCATATAGGTGACAATCCACTGAGCACAGAAAAAGTCATCAGGGATCTGGGGACCCAAGTTGACAGTAGTCTTTCGCTTGACACTCATGTTGCTAAAGTAGTTAGGAAAACCTTCTATATCGCCCACCTGATCATGAAGGGATTCACATCTAGATCAAGGGAGGTCATCGTCCCCTGTACTCATCACTCATTAGACCTATGATTGAGTACAATGCCCGTTCGAATGTATCTGACCAGACACCTGATGCAGCTTGAAAGGCCCCAAAAGTTCCTCACCAAAAGGATAAAGGGTCTCAAAATATGTCTTATGCTGCCCGACTGAAAGAACTCCAGCTTTATTCAGTCTCATACCGCTTGCTCAGAGGTGACCTGTGCCTGACATATAAGGCCATGTCAAACCCAGATTTGATGAATATGCTTCACCTCAAAAATCTAGATCCCTCAGAACCACAAGGGCGGAGACTTAAACCTTGACACGGTTATAAATAGAACGTGCTGGAGGGACAGATTCATCACCCAGAGACTCCCTATGCTGTGGAACAAAATCCCGGTACATGTGAGGCAGAGCACCTCGCTGGCCTTGTTCAAGAGGAATCTTGACCAATGGATGGGAGATCGCAGATATACCCCAGGGATTACTTCAGTGTCACTGCTTCACAGAGGCACAGAAAAATGATAGGCATAGTTTTTATTCAAACTAAAGGGGTGGCGAAAGCCACATAACTATGGGCTAGGCTTATAAATGCCCTTGGGCAGATAGCCTAGTATGAACCTATGAACCTATGAACCTATGAGATGTTGGCTTCCATCTGGGTGTATGTGAAAATGATGTTGAGGCTGAACAACTAATCGATGAGTTCACCCAATATCAGATCGAGGACACAGGGAATCTGACAGGCCCAGTAGATGGGCCCCACTCATGCATGTCACAGTACTGGGCACACCTTCTGAGGGACCTTTGCACTGAAGGGAAACTGCCACTCGCTTGCCACACTCTAATGTACAAGCGGAAAGAGCATTTAGTATGGTGCGGAAAGTGAAAACTGAACTGAGTCAGTCTCTGAGTGTAAAAACACTGAACTGTTTGTTGGCAGTCAAAATGAATGAAGAACTGGATGTCTGTGATATTAAGCTGCCAAAACATGTTTTAGAGGCTGCCAAGAAAGCCACAGCAGCATACAATAAGTCTACATCTGACATATGATATGATGCTGTTTAACTTTGTATAAACTTTATGTGAATTGCAATATGTCTTTAGTAAATGTGATTTTTATTTTTGTAAAGTGCTGTTTCATTTACTTATGGTGTGGTTATGGTATTGCAGATTATCAAATAAAGGTTTTCGGATCTGAGAAGTGTGTGTCATTGAATTTTACAGTTCTACCATGCTCCATGGTGAAGGCACATTTCGCACAGTGCGAAAATAGGTTGTTCCACATTTTGACCATTTGTCACACATTGTTAGGATCTGTGTTCCACATTGGCCTCTTAAGAGGTTGAGACCTATGTGTATGTATAACCAGAAAAGGATAAGGGCAGGTCTTTTTACATATGGGCAGAATAATCCCTTAAGACTTGCAGAGACAAAGACAGTCCACTCCTTGTTGTCATAGAATTGGGATAGGGACTGACCTAGCAATAAGGCAACCTCTTATGATTTTTATTGCTGGAACCTGTGTTCTGAGAGACTGCTTTCCAATCTATCTGCAAATGTACAGAGCTGAGTATATATTTTTTTTTGGTTTCAGAGTTTGTACTGTTAGTTGTTGCTTAGATCTCTGTTGAAACTGGTATCTCCACCCCCATTTTCTGCCGTGTCTTCAGTTGGTATAAATGTTTTTTACAGCTTGTGTATTATCTAACTCAAGGATCACTTGCATAAAATTAGACCTGTTAGTAATAGCCTGCATTTAATTGCTGGAACCTGTGTTCTGAGTGTATTATTTTTGGTTTTAGAGTTTAATTGTAGCTTAGATCTCAGTTGAAACTGTTGTCTCCCAGTTCTACCAGCTCTGAGAGAATGCTTTCCAATCTATCTGCAAATACACACAGCTGAATATATTTTTTTGGTTTTAGAGTTTGTACTGTTAACTGTTGCTTAGATCTCTGTTGAAACTCTTTTGTGGCTTTTGCAGTTACCCGCCCCACTGTAGATTTGATCTGGGACATTCCCCCAGTCCCATCTCTTTACCACATTCAACCTAATAAACTCTTTCTGCATTTGCTTTTAGTCCTTTTTAATTTAATTGCATTTTTAAACTGTGTTTGGTCTAATATTGCTACATACTCAAGTGTGCTAACTTGCACTGCATGTGAATTGTTTTTACTACTGTTTTTGCAACTTTTCTATTAAAAAAAAAAAAAACTGTAAGCCTGTTTCCTACCTTTCCTATAACTAGTGTTCCAGATACAGATCTGCTGTATCCAGGACCGTATGTAAGCTTCTGAGCTCCCCAAGCCTTTCTGTGTTGGAGGGAAGCCTTCTAGCTTATCAGTGGGAGTGGTAAGCACTAGGTAACCTTTCTACCACATAAGGAGTGGTTCTGGCCCAGAAATTGTAGTTATTGGCCATTTGAGCAATCTCTTCCATCTCTCTCAACTTTTTGATTTGAAAGCCTGCATTTGCACTTGTTTCTGTCCTGTAACTCATCTAGTACAGATACAGATTCTTAGTTTTAGCACTTAAATTTGCTTATTCATGCTCAGCACTTGTTCAGAACTTGTAAGCACTAAATAAGCTACTAATTACTATAACACTCAACCTTCCTCATTGGGTCTACTTTAATTAAGAAAAAGCAGAATCCGTAGAATACGAATCTGTCGACACATAAAAAGCAAAATGCAGAAACGTCGAACGCACTAAATAGTGAAATTGGAAATGTCGAATTGTCATAGTTGGCCCGTCTGCGGTATAGCTCCGTAAGGTAAGTGTGCGATAGTTACGGACCTTAGGGTTAGGGTGCAAGTTAAGGTAAGTGCATAGATAGTTAATGTATGTAAGGTTTAGTGAAAGGTTTTGTTAAGTGTATGTGTGTGGAATATTTACTTTGTGTGGGTATAGTTCTGTAGGGTAAGTGTGCGGTAGTTATGGACTTTAGGGTTAGGGAGGGGTTAAGGGTAGTGCATAGATAGTTGTGTATGTGGGGTTTAGTGTAGGGTGACAAGTGGTGTTTTGGTGCTTTAATTTAGGGTTAGTAGTAGGGTTTTGGTTAGTGTATGTATGTGTTTTTTGTTGTTGTGTTTGCGTAGGTAGTATGTTACGGGTGGTGGGGTTGGCCAACTATTGCGGTTTCGATGTTTAAATTTCGTGGTTTTGCATGTTCAACATTATCACATTTCGTTGTTTATGTGTCAACGGATTTGTATTCAATGGATTCCACTTTCGTTTAATTAAAGTAGGCCCCTTCTTCATTACCTAGAGGAAAACAGTTTTTGTACTTACTTTTCTCACTTGCTTAGAGAAAAACAGCTCATGTACTCACTTTCCACAGTTATCTAGAGGAAAATAGTTTTTTTTATTTAGGCATGTCCAAGGGTCAGCTCCCAGTGTTCTCTCCTGTCTATCTGATGAATCTGGGCATCTTGAGGCAATGTAGAAATTACCTCATGTACACCTACAACCCTCTTCTCCTACCACCCAACACTACAACCAGTGAGAGATGCACTTATCTAGCCAAACTGGAGGTAAAGCTCTCTCCAACCAAGACTGAACTTGACAGTCATGAGGAGAAGGTAAACATTTGCACCACACCACACTCATTACATAGTCTCACTAAATCTACACCACCAAAATCCACACATAGTAACACAAAAACATTCACAAATGCTCTCAATAATAATCTGTCTAAGAAACAGAGACCTCCAAAGCAGAAACACAAGCAACCTCCATCCCCCAACACAACCCAAATGACACATAGCCCACAGACTCAGTGTGCCACTCAACCACATACAATAAGGCAAAACAACATACCCAACACACTAGTCATAGATGACGCTATAGTCAGGCACACTGATGTCCTACTCACCAGGTTAAACAAGGAGAAGTTTACTGTAAGCTGCCTGTCGGGTGCCAGGATCCGCCACATAACCCATGCACTCAGGTCACTCCACAACAAGTACAAATATGGCTCTGTCATTGTCCATGTTGGTGTGAATGACCTGAGACGTACCTCCCTGGACTACATGAAAAGAGACATGGAAGAGCTCTCTGAGCTTGAAGCCCAGGCAGGTATGACCCTAGCCCTGAGTAGCATTCTGCCATCGCCCAGAATGATAGTGCAGTACGAGGACAAAATGATTGACTTCAACAATTGGCTAAGCTTCTGGTGTCATTCTAACAGGATCCAGTATCTGTCTGCTGGGGAAGACATGGTCGACAGACCACAATGCTTTGCCACAGATGGCCTGCACCTGTCGTCCCTGGGATTCCGGATACTGGCTAAGGCTCTTGCTGCCCCTATAGTGCCTTTTTTAGGCAAGGTTCAAATAACAAATTCACCACTGTAACAGGAACAGGCAAGCAAAACTGAGGGTAATGCTACTCAATGCTAGAAGTCTAAATCTCAAAATGCACTCACTCGAGGCACTCCTTAAAATGGAGAACATTGTGTAGTGACTGAGACCTGGTTCAATGCTCCAGAGAGCACCCCTGCACTACCAGGCTATAACTTATACCACACTTTTTGTCCATGTAACCTGGACCGAAACACCAAAGGCGGAGGTGTGTCCATATTCATTAAGGATTTCCACACCTCCAGGCTAGTTGTTCAGCATAATAGATTCATAGGTTCATATGTAGGTACTAGGCTATCGGCCCTAGGGCCCATACAAGCCTAGCCAAAAAATGTACCCTGGCTTTCGCCACCCAAGAAAATTATTTTCCTGTGCCCCTGTCGAGCAGAGCCACAGAAGTGATCCCCGGGGTGAATTTCCCATTTCCCATCCAATCATCAAGATTTTTCTTGAAGAGTGCTAATGAGGAGCTCTGTTTGACATAGATAGGTAGTCTGTTCCAGAGTATGAGAAGTCTCTGGGACAGGAATCTATTCCTCCAGCATGTTCTGTTTATTGTGGTGACAAGGTTAAGGTCCCTAGAGTGTGTAGCTCGGAGGGACTGGGATTTCTTTAAGTGGAGCATGTCCAACAGCTCTGGGTTTGACATAGCTTTGTATGTTAGGCAGAGATCGCCCCTGAGTAGGCGATATGCGATATGCGATGGAGTAAAGCTGTAGTTTTTTGAGACAGTCTGCATAGGGCATCTGTTTGAGGCCAGTAATCCTCTTTGTGAGGTATTTCTGTGGTCTTTCCAGTTGTTGTAGATGTCTTGTGAGATACATACCAAAAGGGGCATTGTACTCTATAATGGGTCTAATGAGTGATGAGTAGTGGGGAACAATGACCTCTTTTTCTGGATGAGAATCCTTTTATGATGAGATGAGCCACATAGAAGGATTTCCTGACCACTGTGGCGATGTGATTATCAAAGGAGAGACTACTGTCCACCTGTGTCCCAAGGCCTCTTATCACATTTTTGGCATCAAGTAGACTACCAGCTATGTGGTAGTTCATGGGTACAGAGTTTTTACCAAAGGGGATGACAATACACTTTTTGGCATTGAGCTTCAAGCCATGGCTTTGACACCAGGTATCTGTCTCAGTGAGGCCCTTTTGTAGTTTGTCCACATCATTGGGAGTTTCGATTATGGCTCCTAGTCTGCATTCATCTGCAAAATTTGTTAGCCAAAGACATTCTGTGTTGGCCTGCACTTCAGAGAAGTAGATACCAAACAGGAGAGGACCCAGGACTAATGCATCCGAGGTTATCCAAGTGCAACTAACTCTGGGCAAAACTGCAATCTAAATTGTAGCTTGCTACAGATCCCCCACCATGCCCCAGGATTCCCAGTCCTCTTTTCTTGATGTACTGGAAAATATTAGAGTTCAACCAAACACCCTAATAATGGGTGACTTCAACTACCCCACCATTAACTGGGAAAATTACTCATGTACCAACGCCTTAGCTCAACGCTTTCTGGAATTCATAAACTCCAATGCCCTGGATCAACTTATCCACACCCTCACCAGGGGCAACAATATCCTAGACCTAGTCATTACCAACATGAGTGACCAGTGTTCTACACCTGAAGTCAACTCCTCATTGGTCCGATCCGACCATAAGCTAATCACCCTTGATATCCACATCCTGGCCCCACCCCCCATTAAGGAAACCGCGGAAAAAAAATTCTCCAAAGCCAACTTCATGCTTCTTAAGACAGAAGTGGTGAACTTCAAGACACCCATGCAGATGGACAATACAGTTACAACTGCTGAATCCTACAGAAATGTACTCTATAAGCACTTTGCACGAGTTCATGGATTGTGCTATCCCAAACAGAACCAAGATGCTAGCCTCCAAAAAAAGGAAGCCAATCTGGTGGTCCCCTGCCATAAACAAACTATACAACAGAAGGAAAAAACTGTTGCAAAAGAGAGTAAAATCCCATGAGTGGATGAGCTCCCTGGTCAGCCTCAGTAAGAAGTTGAGATCCCTTATAAGATCCTCCAAAGCTAGCTACAAAAGAAAATTGCCACTAATTCTAAGGACAACCACAAAGCATTCTATAGCTATGTCAAGAATCTCGATGGCAACACCCAGATCTGCTCTGAGTTACACCACAACAGCATGAAAATGACAGAACCAACTGATATTGCCAACATCCTGGCAGATAGGTTCAGTGCTAACTTTACCCCCCCCCCACCCCCTAAAGGGCCCATATCTGTACAGGAAGAATGCAGAGTCCCTGTAATCACAACTACGCAGGTAAAAGCTGCACTCTCTAAAGCCAAAAACACAGCATCCATGGGACCGGACAACATCCCAGGCTGCGTTTTACACAAACTTCAGAACGAACTGGCTCCCCACTTAAGCACCATATTCAATAATAGCCCCGCATCAGGCTTTGTGCCCACTGAATGGCGCACAGCAACAGTTATCCCACTCCACAAAGGGGGAGCCACCACTGATCCCAGGAACTATCGACCTATTAGCCTGACGAGCCTGGTCTGCAAGGCCATGGAACGTATCATCATGGAACTCATAAACAAAGACATTGGTAACCTCCAAACTCTGGATCCCACCCAGGTCGGGTTTGTGAAAGGCAGATCATGCCTCCTGAACCTGATTGACTTTTTTGAGGCAGTCACCAAAGCCATAGATGAGGGTAAGGTGGTTCACACAGCCTATCTTGACCTCGCCAAGGCTTTCAACACTATCCCCCATTCTGGAATTATAGCTAAACTCACTAAACTAGGTATAAATCCCTATGTCACAAGATGCATTGCCAACTGGCTTATTGACAGAACCCACACTGTAAAAGTTGCAGACTCCAAATCTGACTTCAAAGCAGTGACAAGTGGAGTACCACATGGTTCCCTCCTGGGACCTCTCCTGTTTGGTATCTACTTTTCTGAAGTACAGGCTAACACGGAAGGCCTCTGGCTAATGAAGTTCACAGATGACTGCAAACTAGGAGCCATAGTCAAGTCCCCAAATGATGTGGACATCCTACAGAAGGGCCTCGATGAGACAGATGCCTGGTGTCAGAGCCATGGCCTCAAGCTCAATGCCAAAAAGGGCAGTGTCATCCCCTTTGGTAAAAATTCTGTACCCATGAACTACCACATAGGCAGCAATCTACTTAACACCGAATGTGTGATGAGACCTTGGGACACAGGTGGACAGTAGTCTCTCCTTTGATAGTCACATCGCCACAGTAGTCAGGAAGTCCTTCTACATGGCACACCTCATCATAAAGGGGTTCTCATCCAGGAAAAAAGAGGTTATTGTTCCCCTCTACTCGACACTCATTTGACCCATTATAGTGTACAACGCCCTTTTTGGAATGTACCTCACAAGACATCTGCAGCAGCTGGAAAGGCCACAGAAGTACCTCACAAAGAGGATTACTGGCCTCAAACAAATGCCCTACACTGACTGCCTCAAAAAACTCCAGCTTTACTCCATAGCATATCGCCTACTCTGAGGTGATCTCTGCCTAACATATAAAGCTATGTCAAACCCAGAACTGTTGGACATGCTACACCTAAAGAAATCCCAATCCCTCGAAGCTACATGCTCTAGGGACCTAAACCTTGTCACGACAATAAACATGACTTGCTGGAGGGATAGATTCCTGTCCCAGAGACTTCCCATACTGTGGAACACGCTACCCATCTATGTCAAGCAAAGTTATTCATTAGCACTCTTCAAGAGAAATCTTGATGAGTGGATGGGAAATAGGAAATACACCCCGGCGATCACTTCTGTGTCTCTGCTCGACAGTGGCACAGGAAAATAACTTTCTTGGGTGGAGTAAGCCAGGGAACCTTGTTGGCTAGGCTTACATAGGCCCTTGGGCCGATAGCCTAGTACCTACCTATGAGGAATTTCCTCCCTGAGTTTACAGGCAGACATATTGAAAATAGTGGTCATAAAGCAACAGAGTATATTTAAATATACAGGACAGTTAGGGATATTTTTCCCCTTTCAAAATTCAATAAAGGGAGTCTGATTAAAGCACTCTGGCTGTGGAAGCAATTTGGTAAAACACAACTAACACAGAACACACTGGAGGTTGGGAACAAGAACTAGAAAACCCTAAAATGTATATAATTATTTCCTTCTCAAAGTGAAACACATGTAAGGCATTGCAAGTTGTGTGCCTGCATGTGTGCCTGTGTGTGTGTCTGCGTGTGTGTGTGTGTGTGTGTGTGTGTGTGTGTGTGTGTGTGTGTGTGTGTGTGTGTGTGTATGTGTGTGTGTGTGTGCACATGCATGTGAGGGGACACAGTGCAATTTAGCACTCCAAGACCCAAGTAACTCCAAATTCTACCAGCTACATCCTTCTACAGTAAGGTAAACTGAATTTTTGTAAAATGACTTAGAATCTATTTTAATGTGTTCTAGATCATCTTGTACTAGAAACATTTGCAAATAAGCTAATAGTGTGTTACTATCTGGTTACATGTCTTCTTTCTGCTCTTAATCTCTAGGAAATGTAATATGTTTCTACTGGCTTCTGCTGTAAATTTTAGTTGTTGTACCTGAGTTTACACTTTATGAACAGAGCAGTTACTAGCTAGTGTAGTTATTTGTTATTATCAGAGACAGTTTTGGGTGTGAATAAAGCAAGGTCATTGCCTAGTGTTTATTGAATTTGTTAACTTTCAACCTGCTGATTCTAAAAGTACTTACATTTCAGATTACAGGCTGTATTTTGGGGAGCAGAGTGGGAGCTGACTGAGATAGACATTGTACCTCTGTTTTTAAAAACTGAAAACCTCCATCTCAATAATCTCAAATTTACCTATCAAGACAAATCTCTTGTTAGCTACTTTTTATTTTCCTGAGTAAAGGCTGTAAATCTTAAATCCACAACATTGAAATAGCGGTTGGGTGGCATTCGAAAGACATGCGTAAATGGGGCGTGCCTTCGTTGAACGTTGGACGTCAATCTGGCACCTCGGCGTTCGTGAAAATCTACTGCCAAACATTAGCGAACCGGAGTTCTGCTGTGGCGTCCCCTAACCAGGAAAAGCCAAAAAGACAAACAACAACAACTTATGTTGGTTTAATGCTAAGCCGCGGTGGTGCAGCGGTAGCATTGTTGCCTCACAGCAAGAGGTTCTCCCGTTCAATTCTCGGCTGGAGCGTCTTCTGTGTGGAGTCTGCATTTCCCCCCCCGAGGTCGAGTGGCATTCAAAAGACATGTGTGAATGGACGTGCCTTCGTTGAAGGTTGAACATCGAGCTGGCACCTCGGCACTGTAAAAATCTACTGCCAATCACTAGCAGACCGGAGTTCCATTGTGGTGACCCCTAACCGGGAAAAGAAGAACAACAACTTATGTTAATTTAACACAACTTAAAATACTGGTGTTTCATGCCCTTCTGATAGCTGCTTTAATTCAACAACTATACAGTCATAATTATTTAAATGTTTTTCTCTCTCTCAGTGTGCTAAGCAAATAGCTGCCCTAAGATTCCTACTGCAAAATTTATTAGGAAATTCTTCTTGCCGAAAGAACTTCAACAGCTAAATTGTTGTTACATTTCTCAAAGCAGTAAAATTACATTACCATCAGTTACATTAATGTAAGGTAGCAACCACACATTGAATTTGACTGCTGAAATATCTTTAGAGCTGCAGATACTTTCCCACCATCACTTTTGCAATGAGTAGAATGTAATGTTGAGTTAAACTGTTGAATTCCCCCCCCCCCCCCCCCCACCAATCCCCTAGGCCTTATATTGCTCTAGTTTAAGCTAATTTAACACAGTATCATGTTTTACTTTCACAGAGCAAAGCTTCCCTGGTTAAAGTAATTCCAGCAGCCACTAATTTCTGTTGAGACTCTTCTAACCCCCCCCACCCCCATAAAAACCAATACTGTACCAGTGGCTGGCCTCCAACTAAGGGAACGTATTGTTAAATCAGCAGCCTTTTAGTGGAGTGAGCAGGTTTCTGGTACATGCTGCTCCTCAAAAACTAAAATCAAATGCTGTGACTTTGCCTCATGTAGTCAGAGTAGATAGAACAGGCCATTTTTTTACTGCATCAGCCATCCAAAAATCTCATGTTCATTAATCAAATAGAGGTGCTTTTATGTTTTTACTTATTTTAACAGTCTCACTAGACAAAAATTGTATGTTTATTATTCTCCAGTTGTATTTTACATCAAATTTACATACAAATTACCTCATCATTACTTAAATGCATGACAGAGTTTTTTCTTCTGTTTTTCTCTGTTCTACCAGAATCCCCCACTGTGGTTTGGCCTGCTCCATTTGGTTTTGTTGTAGTGTACTGGCTCACTGGCCATTTTGCTCAGGAATGGGCATGGCTAAAGTGATTGACAAGCTGAATGCCTGTGATGTGGTATGCAAATGATTAATGACTAGCATGCCATGCAGATTTGCCAATGACATCATGCATACATTGTTGAGTTGTTTCTTTCTAAAGTAACGTGGTTGCAAGATAGTATTGCATAAGCACTTTGTTTGCCTGTATTCATGTATCTGCTCTGGTCTAGCCCTGTAAGACACTTTATGTATTCTCCCCAATAATGCTGTGAAAATGGATGTTTGGATTTTACCTTCTCATTTGACTTCATTTTTGTATTGTATTTATATATGTGCAGGCAATGCCAGCAATGACTTTAACAGAAATAGTTAATTGGAATTTACAGTGACTCTGCCAAAAGTGATAAAACCATGGGCTGCTGTTGCAGAAATATATTTTTTCTCCAGGATGCAGTGTCCTAGAAGTTCATTATAGTAAGTGGTTGGTCAAAAAGGGGTATGGTTGCTACCAGGTATTACCATTTTGATGTTAGATTTGCCTGTGACAGCAGGAGTATTCATTGTGTACTCTTTGTTTATACTCTTCTTCAATGTAGTGCGATCTTGGAGTTTGTATATTCAAGTAGTGGGGGTGTGGGAGGCACCACTCCCCACAAGGGGGGGGGGTGCAGGGGGACTTGTCCCCCTTTTAAAACCAAAGGGGAAGCAGTAACGTAAGGATGCACATCGCTGGTACTGCCCCTTTAGACCAGTATTTACTAGTGAAATATGTCTTACTTTATGCTTCTACTTCTGTTATTATTAACTTTGATTTCATTAACTAAGTTAATAAAAAGTCACATATCATATATGAGGCAACTGACAAACACGCCTTGTTCAAATGAATGTTGATGCTGCCGAGAACACATGACAATGCTTATTCATGAGTACTGTTTGACGTCAACCTGTTGCTAGGTGTTGGGCAGGGTTTGCTACTGCACATCTAGTCAGCCAGTACAATACAACATTGCCCTTCATTTGCCCTTGCTAAGCTCAGGCTCACTCAACTCCCCTTCCATGCCTCCCATCGCAAATACTTCTCAATCATACAGAGTTTTGTTGAATGCTTAGATTTTTTCTCATATTTTTGGTCTGTTCCTTATAAAGTTTATTTATTTATTCTATATTTGTTAACCAGGAAAGTCTGACTTGGAATGTAGCCAATTTTCAGCAAAGGTCCGGGGAGAAATGCTCCAGACGCATGTCTTTGAACATGGGAGGAAGCCAGAGCACCTGGAGGAAACCCACACGAAAGCCGGCAGGACATGCAGACTCCACACAGAAGGCACTCCAGCCAAGAATTGAACCAGAGAGCTTCTTGCTGTGAGGTGACAATGCTACCACTGCACCATCCAGTTTGTGGTTTTCTGACAAATCACTAAGGACCAAAGTCCTTAACTAATGACATTTGAGTTTCTGACTTCATATGCTTCAGAAAATGTATGCCAAGAAAAATCCTGCTATTTTACCAACTTTCTAAGTTTATAAGAGCAAAATGTAAAATATGTCCCTGTTTATCTGCCTAATTTAGGCTTTGTCCAAATTTCTTGCACAAACAGGTGGAGAGCTATACACCCATCTCTACTATTATACCTTCCTATTCCCACCTACCATCTATAACCACCCAATAAAATTACATAATTTTATACTAATAGCACCCACTTCCTCAACTAGACTCTCTGCATGCTCAGCATTTTTTCCTGCAGGAATAAGCCTTAACCTTTAACCCAATATCTCCTTCTTTCCTACTATAATCTGTCGATACTAAACATTCTTCTATTATTTCTCCCGACTGAGCACATATGCCTATCCTCACCACAGTAGCTACCTTCCTACTTTGAAACATAGTAACATCCTTATAACTCCAACCCTTTATACCCCTTCATATGTCCACCTATTCAAAAACAAGCGTGTACTGCAATCACAATTACAAGGCAGTTATCTTGTCAATAGGAGTTTGGGGTAGGTACAACAGGTACTTTCTCTTGTGGAAAGTGCAGTTGTTGCCAGTATGTAGTAAAAAGTTTTGATAAAATTAATGAAAATTATTTTACATGCAAAGGGAGATTTTCCTGTGACAGTACTGGAGTAGTTTATGATTTGAAATGTCCCTGTGGTAAGGTATACATAGGGGAAAATAAAAGGTTTCAAACAAAGGTTGAAGGAACATGTTAGGGATGTTAAGAAGGGCAAAGAAGAAAGTCCTGTTACATTACATTTTAAAGAATGACACAGTGGAAATATATACGGCTTACAAGCTACAATTTTGGGGCAGGTACAACAAAGGTATGACTTTGATATTAAAAGACAACTTTGGAAGTTAGAATTTGCTTTAATTCTGAAGTTTAACATTTTAATTCCGTATGGAATGAATCAAGAATGTCACTGGAAATGTTTTCTTTAATTAATTTATGTCTATGATTGGTTAACTGTTTGTAATCATGCTATTGAAAGAATATATGAAGTAGGGATATACTCTGTAAAGGCTGAAGAGCCGAGGCACTAGAGGAGTCTACATTTTATTCTTTGTATTTGCTGCTAACCAGATTTTATTGGATCCAGCGTATGCTTATTTTACCTGTTTTGTGGGACTCTATCGTCGATCTACTACTGGACTGGACTATAATTTTAATAAAATATAAAGGCAATTACTGGCTTCTTTCCTTGTGTGGTGGTGAGCTGTTCTGTTTCCAGTTTGTGGTGAAGTAGAGTAATATGGCCCGTGATTCCTTTAAGTCTATCCCTAAAATATTTAGACACTTCTCGGGAAATTTCACAAAAGACTTTGGACACTTTTTTCAATATGACTGTTGAGAATACAGCTTCAGCTAGTCTAAGTAAAAGCCAAGAAGGGGTAAATATTTTAGCTCAGAATTCAAGTGAAGCCATGCCTGCTCTGTGTGCCATGTGGGTAGAAAGCAGAAATCAACGGAATGGTAACCCTTTTGCTGCATTTGGAAAAAGCAAAGAGACAGCAGCTACTCCGGAGTTGCAGCAGCTGTATGATAAGGTGGAGAGACTGTTTTTTAAGGAAATATCAGTTTTCTTTAACATTTTAAGTCTGCAAAGGTATGTGGAGCTTAACATTACCCCTAGAGGTTTAAGAGCTATGAAAAGTCCTTCCTCTCCCTTTAATTTATATGAGGAAGAAGAGAAAAGCTTCCATGTTAGATGGATAGCTACTGCCCACAAATGTAGTACTGAGTGGGTACAGATTCTTATTGAGAGAGACAACCTTAAAAGGAGGAAATTAGTGACTGAGATGAAAGCGGCATGTCAGAACATCATTCAGCAGTCTAACAATTGAGTTTTAGAAAGTTTCCTGGCTGGTTAGGAAAACAAACTTATTGCTTGTAAGAAGGATAAACTGCAGAGGGATATACGTGATTATGAATGGAAGTCTGCATTTAATGTTTCAACTAGCCAGTCAAAGAAACGGCAGAGGGTGAGATTTCAGCAAGAAACAGGAAGAGAAGTAAATAACAGCTACATTTCATCAGCAGGCAGTGAATCTTCATGTGTGAATGATAACAGTGATGAAGGGAACAAGTTTCCAGGACTTCCTGAACCAGCTAACCCGGGTTATATGGCCAAGAATTTTCATGAACCAGGGAGGAATTATGGTAAAAAGAGGTCCAGAAGCTATGAACATGGACAGGACAGTTATGGGGACTATAACCCCAACTACCGGACATATAAAAAAGGCAATTGGTTCTGAGTTAAATGCTGTAAACAATGATTATGTAATGAATTTGTCTGGATGTATTTTATCAGATACTGATGCAGTACTGGTAAATAGAGGTTTAAAGTTTATTCCCACGGCTTTTCCTAAAGGGTATGAACTGAAAATTGAAGTGTTTAAATGTATTAGAAAATTGTATTTAAAATCTTTTTTTGCACAAACTACAAATGTAATTCATGAAAACAGTATGGACAGTGAAGATGATCTAAGTGAAATGAGTTTTCATTCATGTGTTTCTTATTTAGAAACTGATGCTTATTGTAAGTTAAACACTGAAAATGTGACATACAAAAGTGATTTTATTCCTGTGTGGAGGGATGAAAATAGTCATTCATTTTCTTCTGCTTTATAATTTTCAATAGATTTCATTTGAAAACGTGAATAAAAACAAGAAAAAGAATTTAAATATAATTTAAGTAGAGAAGAATACAAAAGTCTATTAAAGTTAAGTGAAAATAGGGAATCGGTGTTTAAACCATCAGATAAAGGAAGTAAATTAGTGGTGCTACATTATAATCAGTATCTGAATATGTGTTATGCTCATTTAAAGAATGTTAAAGTTTATGCCTTGGTGGAGCTGGGATGTTATCAAGAAGCAGTAATTAAATACAAAGAACTGCTAATGAAGGGGTTAAGACTAAAATATTTCTCACAAGAGGATGTATATAAAAAAGTTGCAGTTAAAGAAAACACTATGGCATACTTCTTTTCTGTCCCTAAAATACACAAAAGTTTAGTGGATCCACCAGGATGTCCCATAGTCTCTGCATGCAATTATTTTGCACATAACTTAACTCTTTTTTTACATTCCTACTTGAAAGAAGAAGCAGAGAAGCTAAGGTCTTATATCAAAGATTCCTTTGATTTTTTAAGTAAAATCAGAAATGTTAAGTGTAAGAAGGACATGTTTTTCATCGTTATGGATGCTATCAGTTTATATACAAATATTGAACATGTGCGTGGCTTAGAAGCAATATTATTTTTTATAATGACTTGCCTAAAACACATTTTATTATTGAACTAATACATTTTTGTTTAAATAATAATATCTTTGAGTCCAATGGGTAACTTTATAGGCAGCTTCGTGGAACAGTAATGGGGGCAGGTTTTGTCCCCATGTATGCAAATCTTTTCATGGGAATGTTTGAAAAGAAATATGTATATAGTAATGATTTTTTTAGGAAATATGTCATAAGTTATTATAGATTTATAGATGATTTAATGTTCATTTGTGAAGGGGATGGGAAGAAGTGAATACAGTTGTGCAAAAAATTCAGATAAATCCCTATATCAAGTTTGATGGAATACAGACAGGTGTTAAAGTAAACTTTCTTTATATAACTTTGCAAGGTATTAATGATGGTAGGATACAAACAAGTTTACATAGAAATTTTGAAGGGAGTGGTCATATACTGCATGGAGAAAGCTGTCACACCCCGCACTATTAAATCTATCCCCTATGGGGAATTTCTTAGAATAAAAAAAAAATATGTGGTGATAAAAAAGAGTGTGAGAAGGAAATAGAAAAACAGCACACATGTCTGTAACTAGAGGTTACAAGGAAACAGTGGTGGAAGAAAATAAAAGGAGGGTAGTAGAACAAAATAATACTAAAAACAGGTATAGCATGCAAGGCAGAGTGCATCAGCAGGATATGCAAAAATTATGTTATGTGACCAAATATACAGTGTTTACAGACGTTTTAATAAATTTGGTAAAATAACATTGGGGTATTTTACAAAAAAATAAATTTCTTAATATAAGAGCAAATCTGTATCCCATGTTTTCTTATTCGAAAGGTAAAAGTATAAGAGATTTTTTTGGTACATGGCACGTTTCAGCTGCCTGTTAGTCATAGGAGTTGGGGTAGGCACAACAGGTACTTTCCCTTGTGGAAAGTGCAGTTGTTGCCAGTATGTAATAAAAGGTTTTGATAAAATTAATGAAAAGTATCTTACATGTAAAGGGAGATTTTCCTGTGACAATACTGGAATAGTTTATGGTTTGAAATGTCCCTGTGGTAAGGTATACATAGGGGAAAGTACAAGGTTTCAAACAAAGGTTGAAGGAACATGTTAGGGATGTTAAGAAGGGCAAAGAAGAAAGTCCTGTTACATTACATTTTAAAGAATGTCACAGTGGAAATATACACGGCTTACAAACTTACAAGCAGAATTTGCACCTGGGGGGGATTTAGGGCCAGGTAGATTAGAACTTTATGCAGATGATACTCTGGCTTGAAGCCAGTGCAGCACTGTGTAGAAGAGGTGTAATGTGTGGTGGTGCTTTTCAGGCACCAGTTAGTAGCTGGGTTGCAGAGTTTTGTACTTTCTGCATGTGATTTAAGTTTTGTCAGTCCACAGAATATTTTCCCAAAAGTCTGGGGATCATCAAGATGTTTTTTGGCAAAAGTGAGATGAGCATTTCTTCTTTTTGGTCAGCAGTGGTTTTTACCTTGTTACTCTGCCATGCATGCCATTTTTGCCCAATCTCTTTCTTATGGTTGAGTCATGAACACTGACCTTAAATGAGGCAAGTGAGGCCTGCAGTTCTTTAGATGTTGTTCTGGGGTTTTTTGTGACCTCTTGGATGAGTCGTCACTGTGCTCTTGGGGTAATTTTTGCAGGCCGGCCACTCCTGGGAAGGTTTACCACTGTTCCATGTTTTTTCCATTTGTGGATAATGGCTCTCACCATGGTTTGCTGGAGTTCCAAAGCTTTAGAAATGGCTTTGTAACATTTTCCAGACTGATAGATGTCAATTTGTTTCTTAACTGTTCCATAATTTCTTTAGATCGTGGCATGATGTCTTTCTTTTTGGGATCTTTTGGCCTACTTCACTTTGTCTGACAGGTTCTATTTAAGTTGATTCAACAGGTCTGGCAGTAATCAGGACTGGGTGTGGCTAGTGAAATTGAACTTGGCTTTCCCAAAAATGTGATTTAACCACAGTTACTTCATGATTTAACAAGGGGGGGGCAATTACTTTTTCACATAGAGCCATGTAGGTTTGTATAGTTACTGCATTTTTGTCTAATGTTTAAATTTGTTTGATCTGAAATATTGAGTGTGACAAGCATGCAAAAAAATAAGAAATCAGGAAGGGGGCAAATACCTTTTCATTACACTGTACATATGTGTGTGTGTGTGTGTGTGTGTGTGTGTGTGTGTGTGTGTGTGTGTGTGTGTGTGTGTGTGTGTGTGTGTGTATATATATATAAAATGTGTGTATACATATATACACACATATATAATGTGTGTGTGTGTTGCACTCACACAGACGTGCATTTAAACACAGTTCAGTTCTGATTTCTTACATTTTTAATGCAAGGACACATAGTAAACATATGTTAAAGTAAATTCGGCTGTATATTATGGTTACCATCAAATGGTCACATTTCCTTTGTGGATTAGAAAATGGTCATGCATGCACTGTATCACTGTAAGGACTGACTCAGTCAATGGGAATCTCTTAACCATGCATCTTTGTGTACCTGATATGCATCTGCCTCTGGAAGGAAGTCAAAGCATAAAAGACCTTTTCATGAGCAGTATCAGTGCATCTAGTTGATATGGTTGCCACTTCTTTGCAGTTCTGTCCTGTGTGGGGGAGGACTTGAAAATGGTAAATGTGTTGATACTTCGCAAGAAAAATATTTTTTGATTTTTTTCTCTAAATGTTGCAGAAATCTTTGATACCACATTTAACTTATCTTAACATGTAAACTATTATAAATAAACATTTAAAGCTTGGCATTTTAATACAGTGATGCTGCTTATGTTTATCAGAAAAGGTGACAGCTGCCTTTTAAACCTCTGGCTGATCTAATTGTTTTGCTATGAAAGGGGAGCATTAAGTTATCCACCTCTCTGCAATAAAAATAGTGGAAAACAGTTCCGCAGCTTTGTCTCCCTTTTATAACAGCTGCTGTGCTTCTGATATTAACAGGATTAATTCCCCATGTAAGATTGACAGCAGTACATAAGAGAGTAAACTACAGATTTTGGTATCTATGGTATGCCATGGAGGAGGAAATCACTTCCTCTGCAAAGTATGTGAGAAGTTGAGCTTAAAATAAAGAATAAATTAAAAAAAAAGTTGGTGGGCTTTCCCTTCCTTTGACTCCAATGCAAGGAAATGAAAGTTTTAAAAAGTACAGATATGTTTTTGGTACCTACACAATACTGGAACTACATTGTAGGGAAAAAAAAAAACTATGGATTGAGTTAAACTGTAGGAGAGGGCAGAGTTTTCCTTTTAACACAAATACCTTATGGTTGTCTCTTGCCTGGTTGACTTTTTTGTTTGTTTATTTTCCCCTCATCTGGCCTTGGTTGATTTGATCAAGGGTTGATAGTTTAGTCAGTGTCTGTGACATTTTGAGAATTACTTCATGCAATAAATGTTTTATTGCAGACCCTGTTTATGCTTGGGCTCCATCCTAGGGGGTTATTTTTAAATTTGGTATTGTTTTGGAGGGAGAAGGGTGCATTTGTGCATAGGTTCATAGGTGTGTACTAGGCTAATGGCCCTGGAACCTTTACAAGCCTAGCCCAAAAAAATCTCCCAGGCAATGTGCCACTCGATGTTAGTTTGCAGTGCCATTATCCAGTAGGGCAACTGGAATGATCCCTGGATTGAACTTTGTTACCTATCCACTCGTCAAGATTTCTCTTGAAGAGGGCCAGCAAGGTGCTCTGCTTGACTTTACATGAATGGAAAGCTTATTCCAGATTATGGGCAGTCTTTGGGAGATGAACCTGTCCCTCCAGCATGTTCTGTTAATTGTGGTAATGAGGTTGTGGTTTCTGGACCATGTGGCGTGGGGGGATTGGGATGTCATTAAGGTGTAGTATTTCAAGTAGGGGTGGGTCAGACATGGCTTTGTAAGTCAAGCAGAGATCACCTCTTAAGTAGATAAGAGACTGAGAACAGCTGAAGTTTCTTGAGTCTGTCCACGTAGGACATGTGTTTAAGGCCTAGGATCCTTTTTGTGAGGTACTTTTGTGGCCCCTCCAGCTATAGTAGGGGTCTGGTCAGGTACATGCCAAATGGGGCGTTATATTCAATGATTGGTCTAATGAGGGATGATGACCTCTTTCTTCCTGGATGCGAAACCTTTGGTTATAAGATGCGCCATGTAGGACTTTCTGACCACAGTGGCAATGTGGTGGTCGAAGGTGAGGTGGCTGTCGACCTGGGTGCCCAGATCTCTTATGGACCCTTCAGTGTTCAGTGGGCTCCCATCAACGTGGTAATTCCTGGGAACTGATTTTTTTCCAAAGGGGATGATAACACATTTTTGGTGTTAAGCTTCAGGCCATGGTTCCTACACCAGTCATTGGTCTCAGAGAGGCCCTTTTGTAGGATGTCTGCATCACTTGGGGAGTTGATAATGACTCCTAGATTGCAGTCATCAGCAAACTTGGTCAGCCAGAGTTCTTCTGTGTTGGCCTGGACTTCTGAGAAGTAGATGCCAAGCAGAAGAGGGCCCAGGATCGAGCCCTGTGGGACTCCACTTGTGACTGGTCGACATCTGACTTGGAATCCACAACTTGTACTCTGTGGGTCCTGTCTGTGAGCCAATTTGCAATCCACCTAATGATGTAAGGATTGATGCCTAGTATGGAGAGTTTATCAATGAAACCCGAGTGGGGAATGGTATCAAAGGCCTTGGCCAGGTTGAGGTAGGCTGTATACACTGCCTTACCCTCATCTACAGCCTTGGTGGCTGCCTCAAAGAAGTCAACCAGGTTCAGCAGGCAGGATCTCTCCTTGACATAGCCAAACTGTGTGGGGTCAAGAGTTTGGAGATTGGTTATGTCTTTGTTAAGCAGGTCCATGATGATGCGCTCCATAGCTTTGTATGCCAGACTCATCAGGCTAATGGGGCAATAGTTCCCAGGGTCTGCAGTTGCTCCCCCTTTGTGGAGTTGGATGACTGTAGCAGTGCACCATTCATTAGGGACATAGCCTGAGTTAAGGCTGTGATTGAACAGGACACGCAGATGTGGTGCCAGTTCGTCTTGTAGCTCATGTAGGATGCAGCCAGGGATATTATCATGTCCCATGGACACTGTATTCTTGGCTTTGGACAATGCAGCTTTTAACTGTGCCACAGAAATTGTGGGTACCAGGCTTTCTTCTGGTATTGATATAGTCCTGGGCTGGGGGGGGGGGTAAAGTTGGGACTGAATCTGTCAGCCAGTATGTTGGCTATATCTGTTGGCTCAGTATAGGAGGTGCCATTGTGCAATAACTCAGAGCAAATCTGGGTATTGCCTTTGAGGTTTTTGATACAGCTATAGAGGGCTTTGTAGTTTTTGGTGTCAGCCGCAATTCTGCCTTCATAGCTGACTTTAGAGGGTTTGATAAGGGATCTCAGCTTTTTGTTGACACTGGTAAGGGAGGTTTTCCAGTCTTGTGACTTTATTTTTTTCTGCAACAGTTTCTTCCTTCTGTTGTAGAGTTTATTGATGGCTGGGGACCACCAGATTGGCTTCCTTTTTTTTTTTGTAGGAGAGCGTCTCAGTTCTGTTTGGTATGGCAAGGTCCATGCATTTGTGTACATGCTCGTACAGTGCATTGGTGTATGATTCGGCAGTCATGCAGCTATCTTCCATTGGCATGGGTGCCTAGAAGTTAGTCACCTCTATTTTTAGGAGCCCAAAGTCTGCTTTAGAGAAGTTTTTCAGGGTGGTCACCTTAGTGGGGGGTGTAGGTGAGATGGAGATTTCCATGGTGATCAGTTTGTGGTCAGATTTAACCAGGGATGAATTGACTATAGATGTGGAGCAGCAGTCTCCCATGTTGGTGTTAACCAGGTCAAGGGTGTTGCTTCTAGTGGGAGTCAGAATGAGCTGGTCCAGGGGATTGGAATTGATAAATTCCAGAAAGCATTGTGCCTGTACATTGATACTTGAATAGTTTTCCCAGTTAATGGAAGGGTAGTTGGTAGTCACCCAATATGAGAGTATTGGGTTAGACCTTGATAGATTCCAGGGTGCTTAGGAACTTGGAGTGAGAGTTTATGGACATGTTTGGGGTTCTGCAGCAGGCTATGCCTTGTATCACCATCTTACCCGGGGTTTACCTGAAGTATCTCGGATGCATTATGCTGGGCTGCCAGACTAGAGGTATGTGTAACCTTTAAGAATATGGAGACATCACCACCTTTAAAGCTTCCAGCCTTATTCTGGGGCTGAAAATTATTGAGTTGTAGCCTGGGAGTGCAGGGGTGTTTTTTGCCTCATTAAACCAGGTCTAAATTACATCGGAGATGTCGACAGTCTCCATTCTCAGGAGAGCTTCGAGTGAGTGCATCTTGAGATTTTGACTTTAGCACTGAGCAGCATGACCCCCAGATTGCATTTGTTTGTAGCTGTTATGGTGGAATTTTGGTCTTTGTAACACTGCCTAAAAAGGCACTATAGGGGTGGCAAGTCTTAGCCAGTACCCGGAATCCCAGGGGGTGACAGATGCAGGCAGTCCCTGGCAAAGCATCGAGGTCTGCCGATCATGTCATCCCAGGCAGACAGATATTGGATCCCCTTAGAATAACACCAGAAACTTAGCCAATTGTTGAAGTCTATCATTTTCTACTTGTACTGTGGCATCATTCTGGTTGATGGTAGAATACCGCTCAGGGCTAGGGTCATACCTGCCTGGGCCACATAATCCTAGAGTTCCATCACATCTCTTTTCATGTAGCCCATGGAGTTATGTCTCAGGTCATTCACACCCACATGGACAATGATGGAGTCAAATTTGTACTACTTGTGGAGTGAACTGAGTGCATGTGTTGTGGCGGATCCTGGCACCTGATGATAGACAACTGACTGTCACCTTCTCCTTGTTCAACCTATTAGTGGACATCAGTGTGCCTCACAAATGAGTCTTCTATAATTAGTACATTGGGTAAAATGTTTTGCCTTAAGAGCTTGGGTTGAGGGGCACACTGTGGTGGTGAGGTATGTGTTCTTGGGTTGGTGTTGTGTTCTGGTGGTCGAGTGCATTTCTGTCTTGGAGGAGTGTCCGTTTGGGTACATTTTTGAGAGCCTCCACAAGGGTGGGTGTATGGTTTGTGTTTCTATGTGCGGGTTGTGATGGTTGGTGTTTTGGAGGGCTGTGTGTTCTATGTAGTGAGTTGCAGGTGTTGACCTTCTCCTCTTGACCAGATAGTCCAGTCTTGGTTGGAGCATACACTGCTTCCAGTTTGGTGATACAAGTGCATCTGTCACAGGTATGAGTGTTGGGAGGTAAGAGGAGAGGGTTGTCTGTGTACATCAGACAGTTGCCACACAGTCTCAGAATGCCCAAGTGCGCCAGGTTTGCAGGAGAAAGCACAGGAAATTGCCCTACAATCATACCAGGAGGGGTGGTCATAACTAATACGTACTGGTGCTTATAGTGTGTAGGAACAGCTAGTGCTGGTAGCACCTAAGTGTACTACAATAAATGCTGCAAAAGCCTGTTAAAGTGCTAGCCAATTAAGCTAATTGACATGCAAGAAGTAAAAGAACAAGAACGTTCTAAGGAAAAAATTGAAGAGCAGACTTTTTGGCATCTGTAAAAGTTTGCCTCAGCTGAGCGTTGCTGTGCAGTGTGCAAACATGGGCTGTTAAACCAGAAAGTTGAAAGAGATTGAAAAAAATGCCTAGTTAGAACAATAGCAAAAACACTTTAAATGTAGTACAAGCTAGCACACTTAACTATGTAGCAGTATTAAGGCAAATACAGTTTAAGATAAATACAGATAAATTAAAAATGACAAAGTGCAGAGAGAAGTAAATTATGAAAAGATCAAAATGGAGACTTACAGTATCTCTTTCTCCTTCCTGTTGCTCTTGTAGACTGTAGAATGCCAAAACTGGATCCTCGGAGCTTAAACAAGCATAAACCTACATAAACATGGGTTTTTAAACTAGAAAGTTGAAAGAGACAGAAAAACTGCCCAAACGGCCAATAAACTATAATTTCTGGGCCAAAAACCACTCCTTGTGGTAGATAGGCTACCTAGTGCTTACCACTCCCACTGATGAGCTGGAAGGCTTCCCTTCAACACAGAAAGGTTTGGGGGTTTGAAACTTACAAAACAGTCCTGGATACAGCAAATCTGTATCTGGACTAGACTAGTTACAGGAAAGGTAGGAAACAAGCTTAAAAACATTTTTTTCTTCAGAAAAGCAGTTAGAAACAGTAGCAAAAACACTTGAGTGTGTAGCAATATTAAGGCAAATACAGTTTAAATAAATGCAGATAAATTAACAGTGACAAACATACATGTCAAGCAGAGCACCTCACTGGCCTTCTTGAAGAGAAATCTTGATGAGTGGATGGAAAATAGAAAATTCACCCCAGGGAGCACTGCAGTGGCTCTACTCGACAGAGGCACTAGTAACTAGGTCGGGTGGCATGATGCCAGGATAATCCTAGGCTTGTAAAGGAGTATATATACCCCCTGAAAACAACATTGACACAACTGAGGAACTCCTCTGGTTTGTTTCTTCAACTACCTGTCAATAAAACATCATAATGGGAGATTTTAATATAGATTGCTTAACAGTAAAAATATATCCTTAAAAAAAAAAACATTAACCTCTATGGATTTATTCAACTTATAGATACCCCAGCAAGATTCAACAAAACAGTAATAAACAATGTACCATGGACTAGGTCCTCACAAATTCTCCAGAAAAAAAAAATACTTCCACTGACTCGCTACCAGATAATCTATGTGACTGACCACTCACCTTTATTGTAAGGGTTATACATCCACCCCCAAAACACATCACATCAATCAATCTTACAACACAACTGATTTTGATAAACATACCCTTATCAGTCAGTACCTTAAAGTCAATCATAGGTTATTACTAGGCTCTTGTGGGCCATTTAAACCTAGCCAATTCCCCCATGTGAGAATTAAACCCTGCACCTTGTGTTTGTAAGGTAAACACCATTATGCCAACCTCCCACAATCATTTGGCAACTACTGAAGTGACTTCCACTAGATGAAGCTGTATCCTTCTTCAACAGCACTTTCCTAGCTATACTCAACAACCGTGCACCTGTTAGAAATAAACTATTTAAATTGTACCCAGATCCTTGGTTAACAAAACAAACAAAGTTATTAATGGCAAATAGTGTCAAAGCCTGGAGTCACCGGAAACAAAACAAAAATGAATATAATCTCCAGTTTTACAGACAACTTAGAAATCAGGCCAGAAATAAGGGCAAGTCAGATAAAAGATCTTAATTATACTAGTAAACAAAATACAGGTCATACTAACCCTAAAATGTTCTAGTCATCAATAAATAACCCTGGATGTACAACCCAGTCAATTTCACAGAAAGTAAAGCTAGCCAGTTTAATACTTGTTTTCATTCAAAGAGTTGCTTCACTCTTAAAAGACACAACTACTGCCTTTATACCAATACAAGAGTCTGTTTATTAACCAAATATAATATCTCTCAAACCTATACAAACATTCTTCATCAAAAAACTTCTCAGAGTTAAACCTACCACTCTTCCCCAGATAACCTTTCTCCTGAATATATTGAACTAGCATCAGATACAGTAGCCTATCCACTAAGTATTCTAATTGACTGCTCCATCAAAGAGACCTATGCCCTTCTGATCTAAAAGAAATCCCCTGGAGAAATCCTTTCATCACCAACTACTAAAATCTATACTGGAAAAAAATCTACTTTATCCTACCCAACATGGTTTCCACCAGCACTGCACTCCCCAGTTTATGTACTCACATTAACCAGTGCCATAATGGCAGCAAATTAGTATAAGCAGTAGTCCTTGGCCTGTCCAAAGCCTTTGATATGATGTCCCATCCTTAACTTCTTAACACACTCTTCTCCATTGGACTAGACATGAGCACTAATCAAGTGAAGCTTAAGACTGAGAATTCCAGTACTTTTAGTAGAGTTCTGGATGGTCTCAGGAGTTGGGAATACCTGCCATTTTTTAAAACAGAGAGGGTTAATGTGATTTAGATATGTGCTCTTGCTGTATACAGTACCCTCACAGGATACTGATAGTTTAGTACTAAGGGTTACAATTTAAGGCTATGAACTACTAACAAACTTCATTATGTAGTACTGGGTTTGATTCCCTCAATGTCTACTTGCAAGCTATATGACTCTGAGGAAGTCTCTTAATTAGCCAACATCCCTTGAGGCATTTACGTTTCATTGGCCTTTTACAAGTCATCGAACTAGACTGTGTCCCCAAGGATATTTGTGTATAATTGACCTTCTTTAGTTAAAAAAAAATAAATGAATGAATAAATAAATGAAATAAAAAATAATAAATCCTTCCTTTTTTCTTGCACTTTAACTGTTTCAGCTTCAATAACAAAGCAGTGCAAAAATTCACCTGACAGGACAAAAAGGCTCAGACAGTATTCTGGGTTACCAGGTGTAACATGGTAGATTTGTTTACCTGCATGATAGTGTATCACTGTAAGAACATCCTTTTTAATGGCATATAACTTATTCCAAGCACTGAGTGGGTGTTCATTTGTTTGTTAAAACACTGGATTTGTTATAGCATGGCAGATGTGGTCATTACCCTCTAGTGCATCAAGCCTTATCTCACGTTTGTTTGGGACAAGTCAAATAGGTGACTATTTTAAGCCTGGTTTTGTTTATGGGTCAGATTAAAGGTGTGCACTAACTCAGAACAAGGTCATCAATTGTCAGGGAAACATATATTCAAGCTGGCAGGATATATGCTTTAGAAGTAGTAATGGCCTTTCCTGAATTATTGTGGAGTCAGAACAGTATTGACTGATGGTAGTACGTCAACAGTGTGAACTGTTAAAGAGGTTGTGAAGTCAAAGCACAACAGATTCAGGACCTGTTAGCCTAAGTATAATCTAGTGCTCTCTAGTCAAAGCAGGGCTTGTAGGTTTTGTCACTGATAAAAGGCTTATATTCCACAAAAAAGTGCTACAATACTGTAGGACACATTATTCCAGCTGTTTCTTACTTTTTTAATTCTTCCAAATGTTTAGGGTTTCTAATGCCATAGCAGAAACAGACTCCATTCCTAAGTCATTATTACAATTCCCATTATGTTTCATGAAGTGTTTATTGCTTCACTCTTTGATGTTTGCCAAAAGTGAATTTCTCACTACTCAGAGTGTATCCAGAATGCCTCCTTCTGCAGTTCATCTGGCGATACCTGTATTGGTAACATATTTAAGTATGCTTAAAATTATACTTTTTTTAATCCTGTTGCTCATACTACTATTAGAACTATTTGAATGTCTTTATTTCATATTTCTCTAGTTTCTGCTTGCATATCTGTTTATTTTATAACTTGATGCTCCAGTGAAAGGGGTCATATTTTTGGTTTAATTTCTCCAATTTTTTTGAGTTTCTAATACCATGATGGGAACTGACCCCATTCCTAAGTCAGGATATAATTAGAGTTTGTGAAATTGGTTTTGTTTTGGCCTTTGATGTCTGCCACAAGTGCTCTTCTCAGCACCTGTAATGTACCCAAAATTGCCTTCTTCTACATATCGGGTTACATGTATTAGTAGCATATTTAAGTACACTTGTAAATTCTTTTGTAATAGTCCTCTCACTCCTACAACTACTGGAACTATCTTTTTTCCACACTGCTCTTATTTCCGCCTGCAAATCCTGGTATTTTATGACTTTGTGCCTCTCTGAACATAAGGCACTATAATCAGTGAGTGTAGCAAATTCAATTATCAATGTAAGGTTTGTCTTTTTTTCTTGTACTACTGTATTTGTTTTTTTTGCTACTATATTTTAACTATTGGTGATGGGTGATCTGTGTGATATATACTTCATCACTCTCTTTAATGTTTTGTGGTTCATATTTCCAATGATTTTCCAGTGTGAGGGATCAGATCTTCATTCAGGCAGACAGACTGAATCTGTTTGACAATTGCTGTTGGACAGTAAGAGAACACATACTAACAGATTTGCATTACCTATAATCAAAATCTGAAACAGTGGTAAATTGTTGTTTTCTCACCTCCCTTTTAAAGAAGATTATGTCCCAGTAGCTGGACTTGTTGACCTAAGTGCAGTTCAGGTATTTAATGTACATATTATGATTTCTTCATGTGGCTCAAATGTTCTAATCAGGGAATGAACTCAAAGGTGGGTACTCTGTTAAATAGCGATTGGCTATTTACACTGAATTGTGTTTACTAGGGCTAGTTTATCAGGGAGCTATTAGCTCATGAGACAGAATATTATCATTTATGGCACTATGTCAGGCTTAGTTGTTATTAAAAAGCTGGAATTCAAGTGCTGTTTCCTCCTGTAGATAGTAGATGGAAGAATGAAAAGTAAATTGCAGAAATGATAACATCTTGGTCGATATTTCCAGCTCAGCACAAACACCTCATAGTATATTGTGCATATATACGTAGCAATTAATTCTTACATCATACAATGCAAAAATTAGATGATTATGTGCTGTAAATGCTTCACTTTTAACATAGGAACATAATGAAAGTAAGAGGGGAAAAGGACCACTGAATCATTTTATTTTATGCTTTCATTATGTGGACCCTGTTTAGAATTTGATTTATTACAGTATGAATCTTGTTTATAAAAGCCGTGGACTTCTATTTAATATGTATATATATATATATATATATATATATATATATGTGTTTTGGGATTTCTCTCTTTCTGTAGGGTTCAATTGAGTATATTAAGTTGAAAAGAACTCATAAACAGTGCAGATGATTGCCAAGGTATGAAGATAAAGATACACTAAACAAAGCATGTCAAACATGAGAAAGAAAGAAATAAAAGGCAACAACACAATAACAGAGACAAGATACAAAGACAAGAAATGGATGCATCACAGAAAAACATCTGAGAGTAGAAAAAAGACAGTTAAATATACAGGCAGCAATACAGGCACAGACAAGAGACAGGAGACATATAAGTGAGAAAGTTAGAAATAATGACAAAGAAAGAAAGGAAGAAAGGGAGACAAGAGCAAGGAAGGATGGAGTAAGAGCTAAACATCATACTGAAGAAGCAAGGAAACAGACTGAGATAAAAACATGCAATAAAATAGATTAAGGAAGACGGAAAAGGGACGTGATACACAGATAAAGAGACGGAAGCAGTGAGAGAAACAAATAATAGGGAACAACTATGGTAGGGTGCTGATAAGTAAGGGACAGAGACATATACAAGAATGCCCGAGAAAGAGACAGCTATAGATATATGAAGGCTGAGAGACATAATGAGAGAGATAAACAGACTTAGTAAAATAGGCAAAAGCAAGAGACAATTTAGACATCAAGCACACAGACATGTGCAGAGACAAAGACAGGTAAATGAAAACAGCCTGGGATAGTAATACAAGCAAAGTGTATGAGGGAAAAACTGTGACAGAATGTAGCGATATGCTCTGGTTTGTGATGAGGTCAGGAGCATATCCTCAGCCATCTAGTTGACCCAGCTCTGTCATTTTGATGGAGCACTGTATAACAAAATGTCATCAACAGTCACGCTATCCTTTTTGCAATTACAGTGTTAACAATAAAGTTAGACTAATTATGTAGGGGGTATGAAGTATCAGAATTGGGAGGTCAGGGAGGCTTCACACCATACCGCTCAACTGTCCAGATTTTCACAGTATGTCCAGATTTTTGCCATAGATTTTGTATCTGTTGTCATAACATTGTGGTTTTCTGACTAATAACTGGCAATGAAGTCAGAAAATAATAGCAGACATTTGAGTTTCAGACTATATAACTTCAGAAAATTCATGCTAAAGCAAAACATATTAGTCTATCAGCTTTCTAAGTTTGTAAGAGCAATATTTAAAGGTTTTCCTATTTTGGGGCATTTGTCGCCCCATTATTTGTGACTTTGTCCAGATTTCTTGGTCTAAGCAAGTCAGATCTCGTAATTTATTGTATATGCATGTATGTGTAGTTGCTATTGGTGTGTGTGTGTGTGTGTGTGTGTGTGTGTGTGTGTGTGTGTGTGTGTGTGTGTGTGTGTCTGTGTGCCTGTGTGTGTGTGTGTCTGTGTGTATGGATAGGGTTGGTAAGTGTGCATGTGTTTGGAAACTGATGAGCTGACTGAGTATGTGCTTATGCATGTCATGTCATTACATAACTAAAATCCAAACTTTTTGATGCATACTATTTTGGTTCACAAAACAGAAAATTAGATTGTCATTGCTGATCACACTAGCCATGACAGAAACAATGTGTAGGAAGAAAGGGAGGAGCTAGAAATAAAGAGAAGAGAAGAGGGGACAAACTGAGAAAGAGATACAAACAAAAGTCGAGAAACAGACAAAGCAATAACAAGAAAATTTGAAAAAGAGAACATTCATCTAAAAAAATCTGAGAAAAGACTACATAAATCGACATTAGTTCACAAAGAGGGGTAGACAAATACAAAAACTAGATATGGAAGTTTTGCTTTTGACAGAGAAACAAAACATATACAGGAGGAAAGAGGATGACAGAGAGACAGAGATGAAGTGAAAAATCTGAAAAAACAGTCATACAGACATGACAACTGATATGTAATATCTGAGACAGTGTAAGAGAAAGAGACAGAGAACAAAAGAGAATGGTTATGAAACCCAGGGCTACAGGATGAAACTAATTAGCAACTCAAAGTGTTAACATTTCATTTCATGCATTTGAAGACACTGCAGATCCTGGAGGGAGGGTGGTATAGTGCAAACAAAGGGGATGTCTGGGCAGCAACATATTTTTTCTGTCTTTAGGACTGCCATTGTTTCAGCTTCCTGACTTATGTGTAAGTGTCTTTCTATTTTGTCAACAACTTCCGCTTGACATGTAATGTTACTGAGGGAGAATCATCTGGAGTAGCTAGACTCAACAACCAAGTGCCTGCTTTCTTTTTCTAGGAGGAAGACAGGGGTACGACATATGAAAGCAAAGACTGTACTAGAGGCCAGATGTAGTGTTACTCTGTTTAAATTAACATAGTTGGGTCCCACATACAGATACTCCTGCAGAAGGTCGTGCATGTTACTGTGTACATATCACTGCATATGCTTGCTTCCATGAAAGACTAGGATTGTAATAACAGCTAGCACCCACAGTATGAAGCCATTACTAGCCTTTGGACCCCTTATTTTATGCTCCTGACCACTGACCCCCCGTTCATACTCCTCTCCGACAGTATCTAAACCTTTGATCACAAACATTATTTCCTCTTGGAGATAGGGAACTGCTTAACAAGATGCTACTGCTTTCTATTATTCCCTGATAATGGAAACAGGAGATGGAGGAATAAATGGATATGTGAATAAGGGACTAAAAGACATGTAAGTCAGAAGGACTGTTTCCCCAGAAAGGAAGAAATTGTTAATGACACTGTGTGATCCTCTCAGGTACAGTCTTGGTAACCCTGTAATCACATGAAATAAGAGACAAGCAGTTTATGTGTAATAAAAATCACTTCTTATTCTGTCAATAATTACTGTCACACACATATAAACACACAGACAATTACAGTCAATGTTACAAGACAGAGACAGGAGCCGATAAACTAATTTCATTGCTCATTTGTTGCCAGAATAGAACATCATCTACATTTTGATCTTTGCAGGGAAATCTTGTTAGGGAGCATGCTATAGCTTCCATTTTTGCTATAAAACTGGCTTACTCTATACAGCCCTTAATTAGATCATTTTATTTTAGATGTAGTCCTATAAAGAGATTTTTGCAACCATAGTTCTTACTATATTTGTAAAGCAGCAGAAAGTTCATAGGTTGTTACTAGGCCAATGATCACTAGCATAGCTCTCAACCTTCCATCTCCAAAATGAGGAACACTAGCCCTCATAATGTGGAACAAATGGGCAAAATGTGGAACACAAACTAATGGCTTACTAACAACTTCAACTAGAAAGGTCCTAGGACAGTTAAACTATGTTGGTTCTACTTATAAATAAGATCATTTAATGAATTAATATGATTAATTTCTATTTACCATGGATTTCACTTAAATAGATTCCTAACACTGAATGTGTGACAGACTCTTTCAATGTGGAACTTTGAGGAACTTTGAGGAACATGAACTTTTTAAGACCCCAAATGGGGTACCTTCCTCATAATGAGATATACTTGAGAGGTATGATCACTAGGGCCTTTACAAGCATAGCCATGCAACCCAAACCATTTGGGACCCAAGTATCATATGGGGGGGGGGCATATTAGTAGACAGATAGCTAAGGATTTGTAGGGAGAGTGTTATGATAACACTTTTCTTATTGATGGCCTCTGTCCATAAGGGACATGGAGGCCAGACCATGGGTAAATTTACCTTTTCTCATCCAATTGTCAAGGATTTGTTTGAATAGGGTCAAGGATGAGCTCTGTTTTACATGGATGAGGAGCTGATTCCATAGAGCAGGGATCCTTTGGGACACATATCTGTCTGTCTGTTTGTGAAATAAACAGAATGTGCTGTAGTTCAGATCACTGGAAGCATTCTAATAATTAAGTCAACATGGGAATGAAGAAAGATTTTATCAATAGGGATGACTCAAGTAAGGGCACTGAAAATAGGCAAGAGAGGGCTAGAATGTATTGGCAAAAACTAGCTTAAAACAATGTACTAGGAACAAATAACTATGGAGAGAAAGCTAACAAAGTAGAATAAGGCAATGTGGAAGTTTGTACTGCAGGTTAAAGACTGTTTTCAGTAACAGGAATTGATAGCAGAGTACAGGCAAAGAGAAAGGTATAGGAGAATATTCCGTGGAAAACTAGCTCTGGTTGGGATTTTAACTGAATCTAAAACTGAAGCTGCTGTTAAAAAGGATAATTGGTAAGACATATAAAATTCTGCATGATAACTGCAAGAATCAGTCAGAAGCAGTTAGAAGGGATTATCAAGAGAGAATGGGAAGGCAATATACAAAGCAACAGCGGAAAGACATCTGTATGGCTACCAAATATGCAACAAAGTCTAGAAGATTTAGGATTTTTGCATAAAGGTATTTACACAGGCATTTTTGGCATACTGACATACATCAGTGAGGCATTTTGTCAAAGTAAGGAAAAGCTCTCAGATGATTGAACAGTCCAAGCTTTTGCTGAGTGACATCATTGAGGAGTAGATTGTCAAAAAATGTGTCCTTTTCCACACTATAATAGGATCTCTGAGTTTGTATCTATATTTAGCAGGCAGTGTGGAGGGCACAGTCATCCGTAAGCAACTTGCCCCGCTGCAAAAACAAAGGCTTTATTTTTCTTTGTTTTGTATTCAATCTTTTGAAGGTTAATATTTTGTGGTTGATAATTTGTGGTTCGATGTAACAACATTTCACTGAAATGTCATATACCCATATTTTTGGTACCACAAGCAGACTTCAGTGATTTGTTTTTCTTTTTTCTTTTTTTTTTTGTCAAGTAGATATGAATTGCTGGAGGTGTGAAAGGGAATAGAGGGGAAATTTGGAACATTTTTTTGAATGTAACAAGTTGTCATATTTAAAAAATTCCCTACAGCGTACTACTTTGTCAAAAATAATTGTAACTAAGGAAATTATTTTTTGATCTGGAATATAGTATTTTAATTGCTTAGGCATAGTAAGGCCCTGCTACATTGAAACCAGCCACAATTGAAGAACTGAATATTATTGTAAAGGAGATAAAAGAACCAGAGGTGAGATCTCTATAAAAGGAAATGAAAACATTACATAGAAAGACATGGGATTTGTGGGAGCAATATATACAGAATAATGTTCAATAGGAGGGAAAGTTAAGGAAGGGCAGGATTTTGAGTAATCTAAGTAATACTGGAGTGAATGATAATTGTTAAAAAAGAAAATATATGTATATAATGCATGAAGCTCATGAAAATGTGTACAAAATGCTGTGAATTTAATAAATGTGCTTATAAAAAAAGATAATAATAGTATTATAACCTACCCCTTATTGCAGTACTTTCTCTTACTTGCTTGCAGTGGTAGTACTCAGAACTACTGTTTACTTTGAGCTTCTATTGACACATTATGTCACAGCCAGAACACACCACAGCTATAAGAGTAGAGACAATGCAGGTATGCAAAAAGGAAACTTAGACTTCCATCATATTATTATGTTCAGATATATAGCAATTTACAATTATGTACAAGGCTTTTCAAAGATACATAAAACACAGCATCAAACAATCTCCAACATGAAGTCCAAATACAAAACCCAGCATGAGCCTTCAACAAGCGAGAGGTCAGAAGAAAAAAGAAGAAAACAAGTGGATCACAAAGAGCATGAATGTTTTCTTTTTTTTTTAATCTCTTTATTATATTTTAATTTGAATGTTTTCTTACTTCTATTATGCAATCTCATCTCATGTTAGTCCTTTCTTCCTTCATAGTCGAATGTTTTCAAAATGCTCAACGACAATAATCTTAGGCCTGGATTTAAAAAATGCTACAACACCTCTTACAATTATTTCTGAAAGTTTTATTTATTTGTTTATTTGCTATTTCCTAACTGTCTTAAGTATGCTAAGGCTTGCCAATCATTTCCAGCCATAGCCCTGTCCTCAAGAGCAACAATAAAGATTACAAGTATTGAAAATTTAGAGTAACTGCTGAGTAGCATGTCCTGGCATGTGGGAGGAGTTTGGAATCCTTAAGGAAGCACACGAGGATATTGAGAAAATATGAAAAATCCACATAATTTATTCAACTTTCTAAAACACACTTTCCTTCTAAAACTCCTCCACAGTTTAGACCATTTTCCATGTTTACGTTTCTTCTTGTCCTTACCACCATTTCCCCCATTTTTATGTGACTCTGAAGCTGTGACATGCTTGCAGAATTGTTCTGGTCACACTGCTTCTGTCACTTTTTTCCCTCTTTTAGCCAAAATAAATAATTATTCTGTGCATTTCTTTCTCCACCCTTCCCACACTGAATACAGAAACCTGGTATTTTACTTCTCTGGGATAATTTTGCCCCTGTCTGCAAACACAAGTGTTCTTCTGCCATATCATTGACATGGAAACATTGCATCACAGGTTTGAGTGATCAGAATTTACCTCAGGTCACTGTATCTATTCATATTTTGAGTGTGTTTACTAGTGTTTTTTTTTTCATACTGGCTGAAGTTGACTATTCCACAGGTACTTTTTTATAATGAAGTTCATTTACAGCCAGTGATATGTCCCACATCATCAAGAGAAACAAAAGAAAACACATGGCCATAAGGATTCTTCAAATCAAACTGTGTCTTACCTTTTGTGACAGTAACTAGAACGATATACAAAACCAGATGGTTAGTTCAACCTCACTTTTGGGTTGAGAACCCCATTGAGCACTGAGCAGCAGCTAACTGCCATGAGACCATAACTGGCAAATAGCGTGAGCCATACGAGTGATGCTAATAATACTACACTAGCCATCAGTGCAGAGGCTAGTGACTAGCCACTAGTACAAGGCATGACAGGAAATGTAGCTCACTCCACCAGCAAGACTCATGGCTATTGTAGAAGCAAGAATACAAATAGGAAAATGTCTTGCACTCTACCATACTGTCTCTCAGGCAAATCTTGCAGGTTGTGAAAGACATAATAACCTTATCATAACCCAGTGAGGGTCTCCTTTCAGCCAAATAGAGCCCCCTGGTTTAAGGCTGGTCTTGAGGGTCTACTTTAGTTCAGCGAATGATCAGATGATCGAACACTGTTAGTTCGAACACTAATAGTCAAACCAGTAAAATAGAAAATGGCCGGAACAACAATTTTTTTCCCAGGGAAAGAAATCGCTGGGCCGGCCGTCCAGGTTGTACCATTTCCTCCACTTTAGTGAGATCTTGGAGTTGCTATATTTAAGTAGGGGGTGGGGGGTGAGCCCCCCACTTCATTTACTATTTAGTGTTTTTTTTTTGGGAACAATTGTTTTCCCTGAGAAAAAAAAAATCTCTGTTCTGGTTGTTCGCTATTATGCGTTTTCAAGATTTAGGAGTCGATACAACAAAGTTCTATCATCTGATCTTTTGTTGTTATAATATAGACCCGGCCTTGATTAGAAGGATTAAGGGGCAGCCAGATTTTGGCTAATAAGTGAACTTAATAAAGCCTTTGTTAAAAGGAAGGAAATCTAGTAAATTTGTGAAGCACTGAACAAACTCTCTTCTAAGCTAAATCACTGCTCAATAATATACAAGTGAGGAAAAATTACTAAAAAAATGCCAAAGTTTCTTACCTTTCTCAAAAAAACAAGCATTCTTCTTGATTAACCTAAAATTGTTCCTGTATTAAATAAACAGCCTGGCAGGTAGAACTAATCCCATTCCTAACATAATGGTTAAGCTTAATACTGAAAGAATGAAGCCTTCCCCAACTATCACTGAAGTTTTTTCTCACTTCTTCCACAAACACACTACTAAGGTACTAGTATCTCCCACCCCCTCATGTAGGTATACTCTATAATATCTTTAATGCCTTTACCACCTTCATCTCCTGGCTACTTACTCTAAAGGAAGTAAATTACTGCCTAACAGTACTATCCAGCTATGGGCAGCCAAGCTGATATGGTTTATAAATTCCTAAGCCTGCAGCACCTCCATTGGCATCCCACTTTGTCATGTTATCAATGGCTTTCTAAACCATGGCATCATTTAGAACTTTGCTGATGCTTCTGCATTATTCTGTGTGAGGACCAAAGCATTTTACAGCATCATATATACCTCTTTTCTTGATTATCCATCCAGCTAGCATCTTAGAAAAGACTGTATCCTTACACATTAAACACCTGACAGAATGTGACAGCCTCTCTCCATGTCAGCTTGGATTTAGAAATGGCCTCAGTACTGCCACTGCTTCACTGTCCTTTACTAATGGCATCCAGAAAACAAAGACATATCAGTTTATAAGGGAAGTACTTTTAGATCTAATCAAAGCATGTGTTTCTGTGTCACACTTAAGATTACTACAGGAACTTAACAGTCATGGTTGCTGGTGATGTTAACAGCGACCTGGAAGACAGGACATAGTTAATCCTGTTTCCCTTCTTTCACTTATGACAGGTATTCATCAGGGTTAATATTACCATTGTTTATCAGTCCAGTCTCTTACTGCTACTGTTGTATTAACTAGCTTCTTAAAATTGATAACATGCCTATTTGGCTTGTGAGTTAGTCTACTGTAGTGCCCAGCTGATTCCTCAAGCTTTGCCTTAATATTAATTTTAACAAAACTAAAGGCATGCTTTTCATAATCATAACAAAACTTGCAAAAGGCCCAGCCCTTACCAGTGCTCAAAAAAAAAATCCATGGAATCTGTTTCTTTGTTCAAATGTCTTAGAGTATCGTTCACCCCATTACTGGTATTCAAACCTGCAAACAAAAATTAGATGCTCCTTGTGTCATGCTACAGTTTTATATCTACTAATACAAGTAAGGCTTGCAGTGAGCAAAATATGGTTCGTTTCGACATTGCAATATTCATTACCTCTCATAGCAAGAAATCCTGTCTTTAACACTCACTTGGGTCATCCTTAATAAATAGTAAGTTTGTGGTTAGGTCTTCCGGAAGGGAACATAAATTATCTGTTCCTGAAAAAGTCTCAGTTGCTTTCTTTTAATCACACAGTCTGGCCGTTAATGTGTATTTTCATTTTCAAATTGCTGCATGTTGGCCACTGTCCATAACAACATGAACACTGCACTATAAAACTACTGTCAGGGCCCTTCATTCCTTTTGTGTCTTAGTTTTTACCCTAACCACTCCCAAGTTGGCACTTGAAGGCCATGTTAAATTTTTACTCCAGCTTAGGCTCCAAACTTTGGAACTCACCCCTCTACAACACTATGTGACTTTTCTACATTAAAATAATTAATGTACCAGCTGAAGACATATCTGCTCTGAAATGCACCCTATCTTGTTTCTTGATGTAGTTGAATAGTTGACTCAGTTCACCTGTGGCTGCATTGATCAAGATGGTTTAGGTTAACTGTATTAAATCACTCTTTTCATTTTATTTTCAGTTTGTTTTCACTTTGCCTGTATTCTGTTTAATTAATTCTTGACCAAATGGTATTTACCAACCCTATACTGCTATAATTGCTCTTTGTATTTTTTTTTTCATAATATAACATGTCTAGGCTGAAAAAGGGCCTTGTGGAGTACTCTGGCTCTCTTATCTGCAAATTTAAATAAACAACCAAATAAACAAATGGTTATCTTCTATGCAAGTAATATCAACTGCTGCCTCAAAAACTAAATCCTATACGTATTTTGCAAAACTGTACCACTTTGCAATCCCAGTGAATGGAACAAAACACCTTTCTGCAAATGTCACTTTTCTATTGAAATGAAGTACCAATGTTTGTCCTTTATAGTTCAAAGAACATGACTTAGTAACACAATTCACATGGTTTTATAAGTGAATGTTGTAACAGTCCATGTGACTGGCCACCTTTTGGGATATCAGCTTCAAGTAAGTCACAGATATGGCTTGCTGGTAAACAGGCTTGTGGAACATATAGGTAGAAGTTGTCTGTATCAATTAAAAAAGTGCTTCACCTGTTTCTAGCTGTCTGACAGTACTGTTAATTATGAATGTATTATGGATTTATAATGTATATATTCTAAATATCTGTTTGTGCTATACCTCCTTACATGGATAATACCTTTAAGTACTGAAAGAATTCCAGAAAAGAATATTTTAGTGTTGTGGACCATTTTGAGACAGTTTCAAGTTTTTTCAGGAAGTTTAAACAAAGGCTATAGCTGTAAATTATGTACCCACACAAAAATTGGTTCAGAAGTACCCATATTTATAGGGACATGATAAGATTAAGGCATTTTCTATGGCAGTTAAGGATATGTGGAAAGATACTAAAAAGACATTATGAAAACTAAGAAAATGGAAGCTCTTGTTTATGGATACAGATAGCAAGATACAAGCATTGAAAATGTTTTAGTTCCTCTGATTTTATGTATGGGTCTGGCATATTTTTATCAACCAGAGAAGAGATGGACAATAATAAAGAATTAAAGGAATTTGTCTCTGAGGGGAAGACAGCAAGAGTTAAGTGGGATGAGTCGATCCTTCCAGTAGAATAAGATGGTTTAAGATTACTTTATTTGAAGGGATATTTTAGAGCTACACCATTAAGGTTCATATACTTAATACAAGCAGAGGATTATAATTCAAAATGGAACAGGATTATGATGAAACTGGGTGGAATTCAAGAAATAAAGACAAAGTGGTGGGATTTGGGGTACCGATCCTTATGGAGAATAACAACCATCGAGAACATTATATTCATAAAGTAGCAGAAAGTATTCTAAGAACTAAGTCAATATGAAAATGGAGAAAGGAGATTCTGCCATTAGGGATGACTGCAAGTAGGGGTACAGAAAATAGGCAAAAGGGGGATGAAATTTACTGGAGAAAACTGTCAAAGGAAGCAAAGTATTGGGAGCAAATACCTAGAGAGGGAAAGATAATAAAGTGGATTACGGCCAGGAAGACATTTGGACTGCAGGCCAGAGAGTGCCTTCCCTACCAGGGCTTAATATCAGAATGTAGGCAAAGACAATGGGATAGTGGAATCTTAAGTGAAAGACTTGTTATTGTGTAATTTTTAGTTAAATCTAGAACAGCAGTTGCTGCTAAAAAAGAGATAATCAGTAAGGCATATGACATTTTGCATAATAGAGTCAATTAGGGCAGATTATAAAAGATTAGGAAGAGTGACTAGAAAAGCAATTTATAAAAGAACACATGTATGCCTCCCAGGTTTATAACAAAGTCCAGAAGATGTAAGACCTTTGCTTGGAAGTGTTTGCATATGTATGTCATACCACAAGCAGATTTCAAAGAATTTTCTTTGGCTAGATAGCAAATGTTGGAGGCATCATAGGGAAGAAAGAGTTAACGGGAAATATGTTTTGGGAAGTGTAATGAGTTGGCAGATTTTAAAAATTCTTTACAGACTACTCGGTCAGAGATACTGGCTGAGCAAATGGCTGCAACTAAGGATAGGATTTTTTGAGATGATACACAGGGTCTGAATTTCCCATGACATAGTAAGGCATTATTAAGTTTAATTCTGTTGGCTACAAAAAAAGCAGTCACTTGAAAATAGAAATTAAAGTCTGCACCAACTGTATTTGAAGTATTGAATATTATAAAAGAACTGGGAAATGGATCTTTAGAAAAGGGAAGGAGGAAATTGCATAGAAATAAACATAAATTGTGGGAACGATACATGCAGAATAATGTTCAGGGAGAAGAGGAGTGAGGTTTAAAGGAAGGCAGGAATTCACAATGTATGTAATGTTGGACTGATGGTAATTACAAAACGAAGAAAGGCTATGTGATATATGTAAATGGAAAATATTAATATGGTTTGTTTTCCTTCCTGTTAATGTATGTCTATGTCTTAAGTGATAATTTAATAAAGGTGTTTAAAAAAATAAAAATAAAGCGAAAGGTTAAGATCACAAACACAAAGAAGAATGTTTTTACTAAAATGGATGGCAGGTGGAGGGAAAACATGAAGATGAAAGCCCTTAACTAACAGGGACGGCAGTTGGAGGGATAATATGAAGGTGAAAGTATTTTATATGTATGGCAGGTGGGGAGAACCCTAAGAATGAAAAAAGGAAGAGGAGAAGCACTCCAGCTCCAAAAAGTGGCTGGGGCTTTGGTGGTCCTTTTGTAGTGCACGTATTATCCTGACCAATTTTGTTTCTTTATGTTTTATGGCCTATTAAGTAATTTTATGAATGCAAAAAGTGATTTTATGAATGAAAGAAAATGATGATGGATGTTTGAGCCAAGAATGATCCCATATATAAGAGGATGTGGTGGTGGGGTATTATAATCTGGATGTGGTAGATGTAGCATAAGAAATAAACTGAGTTAAAAAGAAAAAGAAATAAACTTTGTGTCACAATTTGCACAGATCAAACAATAATGAAAGATGTTGTGGTAATACATGTCAGTATGCCTACTGCTTTTATTTTCATACAGCTTGTGTCCCTGTGTGTGATATAACTATAACAATGAACAATGAGGCATTTGACAATGCAAAGAAAAGTGGCATCTTTCTTTTACTTTAGTCAGTGATTTCAATATCTGGAAGGCATGGGACCTAAAGCAAGGGCTGAAAATGATGTTATCTGTTTATTCTCATTTTTCTGTAATATTGTAAAAATATATGTACAAAATTATATATAGATTTTTTAAAAAATTTTGCTTAATATGATTTTAATAGTTAATTGGCAAATGAGTATTTCAGAATGTTCATATGTTCATAGGTTCATATGTTGATACTAGGCTATCTGCCCTAGGGCATTTATAAGCCTAGCCAGAGTGTGTTTGGCTTTCGCCACCCTTTTAGATTAGTTGACTGTGCCTCTGTATAGTAGGTCACAGAAGATAGCCCTTTTAAGGTTAGTTTACTGTGCCTCTGTCTAGTAGGGACACAGAAGAGATCACAGGGGTAAACCTACGATCTCCCATCCACTCGTCAAGATTTCTCTTGAAGAGGGTCATTGAGGGGCTCTGTCTAACATGGATTGGGATTTTGTTCCAGAGTGAGGGGAGCCTCTGAGATATGAATCTGTCCCTCCAGCATGTCCTATTTATTTCTGTGCTGAGGTTTAAGTCCCTGGAGCATGTAGCTCTAAGGGATTTGGATTTCCTGAGGTGGAGGTTGATAAAGCAGACTGTCAACCATACCTTATGTTATGTTATGTTATGTTATGTTATGTTATGTTATGTTATGTTATGCTTTTATCTAAATATACTATTTGAAGAATGCAAAATGGGGTAAGGTGTTAGAATGCTTTTGTATTTTGGTGTCTTTTTTTTTTAATTTATTTTTTTCTTTAATTGAAAGGCTACTAATATGGAAATTAAACTCTAGAAGTATAGCCAGCAGAAAAGAAATCTCAGCTTAAAAGTACCCATATATAAAAGCTGGTTACATCTTGAAATGGCTGCCTGCAGTTCTTTGGTTAGTGTGTAGAAGCCTTTTTGGATTAGATTGTGATTTGTTTATTAATATTAGCATGTAATGTTATTAATGACTTATGTGTTTCTTTCCACAAAGGATATCAACAGTTTAGGTTAATATATACGTTAATTTTATATTTGCTTGAAATGTTGATAGGATGGTTAAATGATGCATAGTAGAACTTAGGTACTTGACATACCTGTTAATAGTTAAATGTTTAGATAGTAGGATTTTAAGTCATTTGCATATGAACTTAGCTGATTATTGGGTTAAATAGATATAGAAGGTCTGCGATAAATATATGGCGCAAGGAAAGAAGTAAAATAGGGAAAGGCGCAATGAAAATATCCAGAGCAGATGGAGGATGGTGAATGGCTGCTTTGAAAAGATAGCTATTGGCTGTTAACATGAACATGCACTAAAAAGAAGAGGGGATTCTGAGCTGAGGTGGAGGAGACATAAGAAAAGTTACGAGACTTCTGGAGCACAGAGTTTCCTATGACTGAAAAAAAAAAAAAAAGAAGACTGCAAAGTTTTTGTAATCACGGCTGCACAGGTAAAAACCACACTCTCCAAAGCCAAGAACACAGCATCCATGGGACCAGACAACATCCCAGGCTGCGTTCTACATGAACTACAGAATGAACTGGCACCCCACCTAAGTACCATGTTCAATCATAGCCTCACCTCAGGCTTTGTGCCTGCTGAATGGTGCACAGCAACGGTTATCCCACTCCACAATGGAGAGCCACCACGGACCTGGGGAACTACCTCCCCATTAGCCTGACAGCCTGGTCTGCAAGGCCATGGAATGTATCATCATGGAACTTATAAACAAAGACATTGGTAATCTCCAAACTCTGGACCCCACCCAGTTTGGGTTTGTAAAAGGCAGATCATGTCTCCTAAACCTGATAGACTTCTTTGAAGCAGTCACCAAAGCCATAGACAAGGGTAAGGTGGTTCACACAGCCTATCTAGATCTTGCCAAGGCTTTTGACACCATCCCCCACTCTGGAATTATAGATAAACTCACTAAACTAGGTATAAATCCCTATGTCACAAGATGGGTTGCCAACTGGCTCACTGACAGAACCCACACTGTGAAAGTAGCAGACTCCAAATCCGACTTCAGACCAGTGACAAATGGAGTATCACAGGGTTCAGTCCTGTGTCCTCTCCTGTTTGGTATCTACTTCTCTGAAGTACAGGTTATCACAGAAGATCTTTGGCTAATGAAGTTCACAGATGACTGCAAACTAGGAGCCATAATCAAAACTCCTAACGATGTGGACATCCTACAAAAGGGCCTCACTGAGACAGATGCTGGTGTCAAAGCCATGGCCTCAAGCTCAATGCCAAAAAGTGCATTGTCATCCCCTTTGGTAAAAACTCTGTACCCATAAACTACAACATAGGCAGTAGTATACTTAACACCGAAAGTGTGATAAGGGACCTTGGGACACAGGTGGACAGTAGTCTCTCCTTTGATAATCACATCACCACAGCAGTCAGGAAATCCTTCTACGTGGCACACCTCATCACAAAAGGTTTCTCATCCAGAAAAAAAGAGGTCATTGTTCCCCTCTACTCATCACTCATTAGACCCATTATAAAGTACAATGCCCCTTTTGGTATGTACCTCACAAGACATCTACAATAACTGGAAAGGACACAGAAATACCTCACAAAGAGGATTACCGGCCTCAAACAGATGCCCTATGTAGACTGTCTCAAAAAACTCCAGCTTTACTCCATCACATATCTCCTACTCAGAGGTGATCTCTGTCTAACATATAAAGCTATGTCAAACCAGAGCTGTTGGACATGCTCCACTTAAAGAAATCCCAATCCCTCTGAGCTACATGCTCTAGGGACCTAATCCTTGTCACCACAATAAACAGAACATGCCAGAGGGATAGATTCCTGTCCCAGAGACTTCCCATACTCTGGAATAAACTGCCTATCTATATCAAACAGAGCTCCTCATTAGCACTCTTCAAGAAAAATCTTGATGATTGGATGGGAAATAGAAATTCACCCCGGGGATCACCTCTGTGGCTCTGCTCGACAGTGGCACAGGAAAATAATTTTCTTGGGTGGCAAAAGTCAGGGTACCATTTTGGATGGGCTTGTATAGGCCCCAGGGCCGATAGCCTAGTACCTACCTATGAACCTATTAAGATGGTGGATAGTTACCTAGGGGTAAGGATGGAAATTGCAAGCTTGGAATGAAGAATAATTAGGTGGCAAGTAGATATAAGTGAACAGAATTTTTGAAGGGGAAATAAAAGGTGGGAGGAAAAACATTTTAATAAAACAAAGGGCATTATAATACAAAAGAAGTAGAGGCAATCTATAGCGGTATGAGGTAATGCAAAGCAAGTCTGAATTAAAAAGTGAGATTGTTTAACTTTGTTGAGCTTTACAGCAAAAATGTAAAAAGAGACCAGCGGTTATTGGTGAGGCGATAAAAAATTTGCAACAAGCAATAATAAAAGAGTGGAAGCATGGGATCGGTAGGATTTACAGAGATCTGGGGAAGTAGAACTAAAAAAGGAACTAGAGAAACTGAATGAGAGGTGGACAGTGCAAAATGAAGTGTGGCAGAAGGAGAGTATCAGGAAGCAAGTCTGGGAGATGTATAAGACTTAAAAGAGCTGGTCAGTACAATGCGCTATACTGAAGACTTTTACACCTATGTATAGCACACCAAAGAAGTTAAGAGAGTGAATGCAAAATGGGTAGAGGCAAAATACTGGAGATGTGGTAAATTACAGGGAGATAAATTATACAGGAATGAGAGCAGGCTGAAATGAGATGGGTTCACATGAGGTAGAATTGGAGAAAAACATGTAGTGAAGAGGAGGCAAATGACTACTTTGGACATTTGAAGCAGAGGCAAATAAAGGTTATTAGAAGAGTACATTAAGAAGGAAACTATTTATGATGGTGGGTGGGTTAGAAGAAAAATATCTAAATGATGGAAATGGGAGAAGTACTGTAGGTTTTAGAGGACAGAACTGAGTTTTGGGTGAGAAAGATGATAGAACTAGGGTGGAAATATGAGAGCTGATTATTAGAAGTAAAAGCAGAAGGGGTGTAATGTCTGGGAGAGGGGGTGTTTGTAATTTAATATATTGAATTGTGATTAATCCCTGGGACAGAAGAGAAACTGGCAAATGTTAAGCAGTTATAGAGCTTCATTAATGAGAAAGAGGGCAGGACACATTAAAATTGTTAAAACCTGATTGGTTGCTTATGACAATATATATTTTTCTAGAGTGTTATAATATTTAACAAAAGTTATTTTTTATAAATTCATTATGCCACAAATTTGTAGAAAATTATATATACAGTTGTGGTATCCTGGCTGTAATCCTTTTATGGAGTTTATTTAAACTGTATGTGTTGTATGGTTATTATTAAAAAAAAATACTAAGTATATAGAAAACTCTTCTTATTTGGCAGTAAAACATGTTAAAATCTAAAAGCAGGAGAAAAAATTATTAGACATCCATTCATTGATGGTGTTTCTGTTCATGAGATTTTTGCAAAACTCTTTTTTTAATAAAAAATGAGTGATAAAATAAAGCAAAGCAAAATATTATGTTCATTTGTATTGGTTTACAAAATATAGTGAATAGGCGGTAAGGGATGGTGTTTAAATTACTTTAAATTTTGAAATGTCTGTCTGTTTTAACCTGACTGGCATCTTTCATTTGGAGTTGTGTTTATCACCAGAATGTGAAGTCTTATATTGTATAAATATAAGGAGAATAAACGTCAAAGATAAGTTGTGGCATCACAGTATCATATTTCCTTATGCATATATAGTTGCACTCCTTACCTGTATCCATCAGGTCAATACCCTCCCTCCTATCTTTCAAAACCACACTGAAAGACTTCCTAGCTAAAATCTGGCTTTGCCCTTGTTCAGAACCAAGATAAGCTATATTCCTAAATGTGAAAAAGCACCTTTTCATTCTGTATACCTCCTTACTCTCCCTTCTTCGCTTACTTCCTGTTCCTCTCAACTGTGCAGATTTTCGCAGAATGCCCAGATTTTTTTCCTCATATTTTACTCCGTTTTTCATAAAATTGTGATTTTCTGGGAAATTAGTGGCAAACCATTAAAGACTGAAGTCTGAAAATATTGACAGATATTTTAATTTCAGACTTCACACCCTTTAGGAAATTCATGCTAATGCAAAATCTGTTATTCTATCAACTTTCTAAGTTTGCAAGAGCAATATTTAAAAATTATCCCTATTTTTGGGCCTTTGTCCTACTTTTATTTATGGCTTTATGCAGATTTCTTGCTCTAAGAAGTTGAGAGTTATCAAATTATCTTCCCTGACATTATATTTAAATATAAGTCTGCATTCCCTCACTTAAAGGAACGAAAGAGCTCAAACACTTGTCCACTGTCTCGTCGTTGGTGGGAAAGTTTGTTATTGCAATTCCCGGTTGTATTAGACTAACTTACCTTTAATTTCTCTACAAATTGTCTGCATTTTCTATAAACGTTAAATGAATGTCATATAAATTGTATCCATTATTAACTAATGTTTTATATTATCACTAATTTGTTATAATTATTTAAATGTTGTTTTATTTTTGAAAATTGTAAAATTATTCTTCTTAAATTGTTTTGTAATAATTTGGAGCTTTTCTCCCCGGGCCTCCGCTGAAAATGGGCTTCTACTCAGTCGGACTTTCCCGGTAATCAGATGTCAATAAATAAACAAGCAAATAAATAATAGTTCTCCTATCTCTCAGCTGTCCCTGATTTTTAATGACGCACCTTACTTTGCTTCAAATGTTGTTCTAACCTTTCTAATCCATCCTAAACCTTGGGAATTTGGGGAGAAAGGGTGGTGGATTACATTCCATATATAATGACAATAATTAGAGTCCCTAGACTTCTTTTACTTTAGAAAATGCATGTTAATTAACATTTTCTCGTTCGGTCAACTTCAAAACTAATAGTACTAATAATATAAAAAATGTCTCTGATTGTCCTTAATGATTTCTGGATTTGTCCCTGACTCTGGGGGCTAGAGGCCGAGAGATATGACTTCAAGAACTCCTTCCTCCCACTATCACTTTCCGCAGGATATGTTATATTGCATGCTTGTTCGTTTAGACTACATTAAAGCACACTACTTAATTTTTTAAGACTTGTCAGCTGCAGTGGAACAGTGAATTAGAAATGTGTGCCCATATGCCCAATACTAATTTGAATAAGGTAGAAAATAAAGGGCTTTTTGAGCCAAATATTCTTTTCCATTAATGGGTCGTCTCTTCTAATAAAAATGTAACGTGTCATGTGCCTCGTTATAATAAACCAATTTCCAGAAGCCTTGTGTGTTTTATTCGGGATGGGATATAGCCACTTCATAGTTCTTGGGTTCGGTTTTATTGAGCCGTCGTTCGACCCCACACCCACTGAAATGGAGAAAGAATGGCATAACACTTTGTGTGGGAAACTAATGCCAAAATAGGACAGAAGAAAGCTGCCACATATCTCGTAATTGTACCCCATTAAAATGAAACATTTTTCATTCTGAGTCTCAAACATTCCTTGCTTCTCAAGTGTTCAGAATGTTATAGAATGTGCCTGATGTTTCCTCATATTTTGCACTGTCACTCCTAAAATGTCTGATTTTCTGGTAAATCACTGGGGATTACAGTCAGTCAATAATGTCAGACGTTACAGTTTCATGCCCTTTGTTCAGAAAATGCACGCTGATAGAAAACCTGTTGTTTTATTAACTTTTTAAGTGAATTAGAGTAAAATTGCCCCAAATTGTGGGCTTTTATTCCCCATTATGTTGTATTTGTCCTTCATTCGCGAGCAAACAAGTTGAGAAGTGTGGGTTTCTCACATATTCATTATTATTTTAATATACATGATAAGTAATGCTGAATTATATGTCATTAAACTAACTTTGCAGGAATATACTAACACATGTAACTCTGATGTGAGATCTCTTGTTGAATAATGTGCCACATTTCCGAGATATAATGGTCGTGCGCTATGAGCCGCGGAAATAATATTATTGTTAATATTAAAGAGTACATTAAGAAGGAAACTATTTATGATGGTGGGTGGGTTAGAAGAAAAATATCTAAATGATGGAAATGGGAGAAGTACTGTAGGTTTTTTTATCAGAAGGACCCCCACAGCAATTTAATAAACAGTGTGTGTTTGTCTGGTCTATATCTGGCGTTGTGATATATATATATATATATATATATATATATATATATATATATATATATATATATATATATTCTAGAAGATGTATCGAAATCACTGTGCCCACAGCTCTCGAGGAATCAGGGACAAATCTCAATAGAATCAGGGACGTATCCAGAAATAATCAGGGTCGGGGACATTTTTAAAATGTTAGTACTATTAGCTTGAGGCATTGACAGAATAAGAAAATGTGAATTAAGTAATGTACTTTTTCGGAAGAAAAAGAAGTCTGTGTCGCGAATTATGATTATTATTATTATTCGTAGTAGTAGTATTTACGTGTAATCCATCACCTTTTCTCCAAATGTAGCCAATTTTCGGAGGGATTAAGAAAGACAGAGCTAAACTGTACTTCAAAATCGGGGACAGTTGAGAGGTATGATTTCACATGGCCACTAAACTTCAGTTGACCACTGAAACTGACGTGTGTAGGCCCATTCAAGCCACTGAGTATTACTTTTCTCTTGGATGTGATTCCGAAGCTCTGTGAAGAAAACCTAACAAAATGAACAAGAAAGAAGGTGTACCTTGTTCCGAAAGAAACGTTTTCTATGAGTATGTATTAACGTTTCTGGCAGCAGGCTGCTAATTCACACATTCCGGAGAAATACAAGCCTCAAAGTGAAATATACTTCAGTGTTACCTGCAATTATATTCCAGTCCTGCATCGCGCTTTTAGATTCTCATACTATCAAATGTCTCAAACAATATACATATATGTGGGCATTTGGGCAAATACTTTTCTATGTTGATCATATTTTCTTCACAATATGAGCTGACTAGTTTTGGTTTCCGTTACATCAGCTCTCTTAACAAAGTGGTTCATCAATAATTCCATTAGTTGATATTTGCGCAATGACACCCGATTTTAGCCCTAGTACAGACGACCTATCAATAAATAGACCGAGTACATGGCCATTATCGATAAAACTGTAGACACTATAGTTCTGACTCCTGTAAGAAAATCCTTAACTGTTCCTGTTCATTCTACAAAACTGTATAATGTTGGTAGAATAGTTGTTAGAACTGTAAATTGCAAAGTTTTTCTTTCTTTTATTTATTTTCATTTGTTTACCGGGATGGTCCACTGGGCTACAGTGAGCCCATTTTTAGTGGAGGCACGGGAAAAAAGCTTCACACTAAGATACACAAAACATAAAATGTGCAACATAACATAAACATAAAATGTGCAACTTTAAATACTTTCAATACAATAGATCAGCGTGATCATGCATACAATGCATATGCCGCAGTTGCTAATAGAATGAGCATGCAAACTGCGTATTTTATATATGCAGTTGCCTAGTGGAATGCATGCTGTTTAATAGCTGTAGCAGAATATGTATGTATTTATTTGCAAATAAAAGCATGCAAACGGAATGTATCAATAAAGTGTTGATATAAAAAAGCCGAGTGTTCTTTGTTTTGGGAATTAATTCAGACTACCAGGGATATATACAGAAATGTATATTTTGCCCTCATACCTCATACTACTGCCCCTCTACTCACCCAAAGGTGCACTTAGCTTGACTATTATTTTCCTATACAATTTAAAAATTGAGACGTTGTTTTCAGCTTATGTCACTTATAACCAAAAAAGACACATTTAGAGATGCACTCCTATCGGATAAGCATGTTTTGTGCAGCTCTACAGGCATTTGTTTAGACAATTCCAACACTTTTAGCTATACGTTTTCTGAAAAATGTTTAGAAAGCATGCACTCACCTGCGCCCACAGATCATGCCTGGCTACATCATCACATACCACTACAGCTTTCATGCTCAAGCTAGCCCATTTGTATGGCTGCATTTTATTTTTCTTGATTACTACCTTTTTTGTCATATGAGAAAAACTAGGTCAATGGCAAAAACTTAGCTTTCATGGTTGTAACTGATACACCCAGTGCCTCTAATTGTTTCACCAGCTCCATTTTGTACGTTTTTGATCAAACCAACACAAATGACAAAGGCGCAAACAGATAACACCTTATAATGGCTATTTTAATATTTAAGAAATTAGTTATTTTAGTTACTTGTCACTTAAGTGTTGCATATTGTTTTGGAGCAAGTCCGTCTGGATAATATTAGCGAGTAAAGCAACTACAGGTATCACAAGAATTTTGCTGACTTACTGTGTAAGTACAGGGTGCTGGATAGAAGAATCTTGGAAGGGGATATGTGATGAACTGCCAGAGGATGCTGTATGGTGACAAACAAGGGGTCTTCAGGGGACCTTTGTGAAAGGGCTTCCAGCCCAGGGTAACTGCGGAGGGGAGTGGGCAAATAAGATTCCAGATTATAAGGGAGAGACACATATAAGGAAGATGGGTTGTTTAAGATATCTATTTTGTAAAACTTTAATGAAAAGAATGGAAATATTGAAATGTTCCTGGTACTTTACTCATATTTTGAAGAAGGAAACTGGGGTATCCTTCTCTTTGTTATTGATAATACTAACTGTTCTAGTGTGTATGGCTGTAGTCATTTTTAAATAAAATTATGCAGGGAATATACACCGTTTCAAACACAGAAGTCATTTTAAACGCACTTTACAAGCTAGACATATGTTCAGATGTGTAGCAGCTGAAAAACGTGATGAATGAAGTCCTGCATTACTCTTGACTTAACCGCGTGTTTTAACAGCAAAAATGACTAATACAATATTTGCTTATAGAGGTGTGACAGGATTGCAGAGGGTGCTAAGTGATAACATTGTTCAAACCAGAGACAATCTGCACCCTAATAAAGAGGAGTAAATGCAGCGTTACAGGTCAAGTTTGTGTAACACACAGTGAAAAGCTTTACATTCTGACAAACATCCATCATTCTGTCACATTGCTATTTTCCAGAAAACAGACTCGAGCATTTGTGGCATGAGTAACATTTGTAACAGAATGGTTATTTGTTACAGAATGGCAATTCGAAATGGTACCATTATCACAGGACGATTCGTTTTCAAAAGGGACTTTAGTTTGATCGGCTTCAAAATGCATATTCTTTATTATACTTAGGGTTCCTTCCGTATAGCTTGCATTATTTTCTGCTTAATACCACACTAGGTACTCCTACTCATAAAGTGATAATAAACAGAGACCTGTGAATTATATCGTACCCTTATTTATTTTGCGATTTCATACAAATAACTTTGTAAATTAATGTAAAGATAATGGCACTTTAAACGATGACAGCTTCAGATGCATATCTGAAACATGTTGTTTGCATAAACTCACAGTAAAATGCTTTATGTTAAACATGTTCTGTATTGAAACAGCCTTCAGAAATGCAAGGAATACTCTGCTGATGGCAGGGAAAAGTTAAGTAAAAATTTCAAAATCTTCAAAGCGTCAGCGAATTTAGAAATGTGTCATTTACAAATAAGGTGCGCAAGTCTGTCTGATTCCTGCACTTGGATTTCTCAAGCAGAAATGACTCTCCTTAATAAAACAACAGTTTATGGAATTAACTATATCTGCAGCATGCTCCTTATAGTGTGACTTTTACATAAACCGTTTTGAAATATAAATGATAACAACAGTGTTGCATTCATTCAAAACACATTCTTTTTAATATGTGTAGAGCACCGTGAGCTTTTGTTATATTAGAAATGACTGAAGTTCGCTTCATTCTAAGTTTTTATTTCCGAAATGTGCACAATTCTAGAAATGTAGCAGAAAGACACCGTTTAAAATGAGCCTGCAAATGAAGCAATATTGCTAATATACTCTTTCTTTTAACTTGGAGAATTTTACCCATCCCAGTCATACCTAATACTTGCACATTTCTGCATTGGCACACCACAGGTCGTTCATTCATTTCTTTTAAACACGAATCGCTGAACACGTAAATAAATTTCAGTTGACAAATAGGTTATTGCAGAAATTTGAAAATGAAAAATAATGCATCCAGTAGCTATACCTATGGCTTTTGCAGTCACTGTACCACTTTATATTTAAAACATAGGCAACTTTAAAGTATGATTTTTCTTTTAACGCACGTGTTCATCTGAATTTCCCCAATTGAAACAAAGAAATAAAAATTACTAGTTATACCATAAGATAGCGGATAAAATTATCAAAAGCTATCCCATATTTCTAACTGCTCAGAATAGTTATATTAAACTTACTCAATTATTAAAGCCAGCTTTAAACAACCTTGCCCTTATCAAGGGGTGCAGGCAAGCCTCCTCATACAGCCGAAGGCGATCTTGTCCTAGTGTGAAATGGTCAATTTTATATATATTTATGAATAAAACACTTCCCCACATCTTCCATCATCTTAGCTTCCCTAGTAGTAGACCTTGGACGTATGACACTGGAGCTGAAAAATGTTTAGCCACCTTGAGTGGCTTTGATGTGATTTTGTTTTAATATTTTGTTTGGTTGTATCTGTAAGCAGAAATGCATTTGGTGGTGGAGTGTGTAGGTTCTATTTTTGTTTTAAAAATGAAGTTTATTATCAAATATATCTGCAATGAATGAGCTTCAGGAACCGAGTCACAAATCACATGCAAGGTTCAACCGGTAGAGATGATCTATAACTTTGTTTCGCCATTTGTACTACCAGTTGATTTTCTCAGAAACTAGCCAGTCAAAGGATAGATCATTTGGATAAGCTAATGATGCAACAAAGTTCCAGCCAACAATTACAATCAACAACACATTTTGAATTACTAGCAAGTAAGGTCTGAGAATGTAAATAATAGTTTGATTATAGCGTATTAGGGATGGCATGAGCCGCAAAAAAAATTACCTGTCCACTGCCCTTTCCACGTATGAGATTTAGTGGATTTCATCCACGGAAAGGGGAGCTGAATCCTACTGCGTTCTTCCAGCGCTGATATCTGTGGTCCTTCTCCAAATCCAGCAACTTGGTGCGGATGATGCGACATATGAATAGGGTGGTGATGATGAAGGTGACCAACACCTGGGTCTTCTGTAATGGGTGGCACTTCATAAGGTGAGATGTCTGGAGGGCTCCCCTGGTCAATACCACCTACAGAAGAATAGGGGACATGCTGCTGTCGCCCCATATACAGACATGCTGGTGGGTTTGGGCTGTATTCCGGTGCTTGAGATCTCTGATAAGCGCACGATTCTTTGTACATTGGGGCAGACGCGTAATAATGGTCCCCAGTGTCCATGGCTACCTGTTAGTGTTACCGAAGCATGCAGTAGTTCAATCTCTGCGTATTATATTTAATGCTTTCCAGGCCTGACAGTCCTATATTGCCTAATAACAACAAGGTCTGGCGCTCTCGGTTAAGCCTTTCTGCAGGTTCACCTGCATGGTCACGTGATGCCGTTACTATTGGTTTATATTAAGATAACGAACACTTGCTTTGCTTCACGCGCTTCCCTCACTCCTTTAGATTATGCACTGTTTTAGCAGAATGGAAAATAGCACAAGATGGTAGTAGCTGATTTATTTTAATTTCACGAGTAGTTTTATGCCATAATCATATTGTAGTAATTTTTAATAGATTAGTCTCTTTACGCAAATTAACAGGAAAATTGTCCTGGCTTTAAACATTTACCTAAAACCTGAAAATGTAGTAGTTGCGACTTTTTTTACCAATCAAGCTAATAAATAAAAAAAAACTGACACATCCACAAAAACGCTGCCCACTTTCTCAGAGAAATAGAGATGTTAGTAAACACGTTTTATTTAATGAAAACCAGAGCGGCGATTTCCTGTTTTCCATTGTATGAGCAACTTTAATATTCTAATATACCGTTTTTTCCCTTTACATATTTAATATTAAATTTCCTGCTGAGATTAAATAGCTATCGTTGTTTGTTGCATTGCTCTTTTATCAGCATTGCTTCTCGGTAGCTTGCAGACGCTGATTAATAGAATATAATTGAGCATAATTCCTAACAGTATGTTTTCTTAACAGATGTTCTAAGCAGTTTCACAATTTTCCTCCCCTGTTCTTATTTATTTAATATTTACTTTGTTACTGCGCGAAATGGCTTTATATTTCTGCATTAGCATTATTTATCTATTTATTTTTTACACTGATGTATACTGCTATACATTCGATGTCAGGGAAGGAAGCAGCAAAGGGACATTTGCTTCCAGATAGCTGGTAGAACCACCTTTGCCTTTTCGCCTTGCGAGTGAAAAAAAAAAACAACTCAGGGCATTATCAATACCTTATGAAAACAACTGATTAACTGATTACTTGGGGGAGATTTCTCCAGAATTCCTAGCAGCTTGGTGAAACGTATTGACCCTTGGAGATAATCTACTTCAGGTTGGTGCTGGTTGACTTGGTGACCGGGATATGAGGAGGCGGAGAGCTACTGAAAAGGACAAAGATCAGTTCACTAGCCTTGTTCACTCATGCTTTCTCACACACTTTGTATTTACTTTGCACTCTTTATCTAATTGCACATTTCTGTAAATTTGTGCTGATTTGAATGCCCCATTTACTCCCATTTAACCTTTCTTGAGCTAGAGCAGGAGAAAAGAGCAATAAAGAAATGTACCGTAATCTAATCGAGGATGTTTTATAACCCTTGGGATAAAAATGTTTCACCCTTAATACAGGTATCCCCTGCATAATATCTACATTTGAATTCTTACCTCATCTTTTTGTATGATCTCTGAAAAACATGAAAGACGCACGTGGAGTGTGCAAAATGCATATTTTAAAATATATCGACAGCACAAGCCAGCTTACTTAGAGTTGTGTAATGACCTGGGTTCATGCAGGTATCCCTTGTGGACTAAAACGTAAAACTTATTATATAGCCCATAATTGTACAACTCATTGTGGTCATAAAACCTACAATCCATTAAGACTAAAATGTGTTTCCGCGCTGGATACGTCTAACTCTCCCTTAAAACAGGGACACTGAGCTTTTGACAATATTGAGCCATTAGGCAATTGCTTTCCCGAGCCATTTAACAGCAGCTCTTATGGATAAATAAACAGAAAGGGCTGTAAACCAATTATAGTGTGGATAGTGAAAAAGTAGTTTATTAGCAAGAATTACTTACTGATAGCGAATGCCATTTTCTTAGCTCAGAAGCATACACACAATTGGTATATAGTTTAACATGTTTGTTTGCCACCTGACAGATGGAAAAAACACGGGATGGAGGTCTACTTTCATGAAAGCTGCTTACTAGACACGGATTCTAATTCACATACGTAAACACAAACATTCACGGTACTTTCTGTCAGTTTTGCTAACGCCCACTATTATTATTTTTTATTTGGAGAAATCACATTCCATATATGGAAGACCACTAAATGAATAACTAAATGCAGAGACCACTACCACCCAAACCTGTCTTAAAGTGCTGTTTGCCATGCACCAGGGTAACAAAAATTACGTCTAAATATTTAAATGTATCTGTAATTATTTTTCTGTGTGGAGCTTTTCTCCCCGGGCCTCTGCTGAAAAAGGGCCTTAATTTCGGCTCAGTCAGACACCCTTGGTTAACAAATGCAAAATAAAAAATAAATAAAATAAATAACACCAAAGTTAATCTAGTTAATATTAGGTTACAAAGCGGCATCAGACTTCATTCAGATCTATATATTTGCTAAACACCGCGTTTAAAAGGAGAACTCCTCCCAAAAGTCAAGTTTTTCTTTCGAAAAAGTTTTTTTTTCTTCCCTGTAATATAAAACGTAACACTTTACATACAGAAACAAACATAATTTAATAAATTATGTTTGCCTTTCTTTCCTGCAACTGTTTCATCTGTTACATCACAAGAGCTACTAAGAGCGGCACAATAATTGTTGGGTCACTTATCCCAACAACACAGCCATTAAGAAAACAATGACATTTAAATGTGCCTTATCAGTTACAGACTGCCAGCATCACACCACAGATAAATAGTGCAACCTGGAGTCTGAACAAATATACAAATGTCTTTCCCTCTAATAAAACTCAGTGCCACAAAAAGAAAACATATATGTTAATCTAACTTCTTACTTTCTGTCAGTATATGATTTTGCATTTTTTTCTACACTGAATTTCTGCAACAGTACATGTTTCTTCTGGAGGTAGGGAAAGAAGAATAACATCAAAGACTTTAATGCTAGGTACAATATTTAAAACTCTGAAACACTGAACTACAGTTGTTATGTTGGAAAGAACAATTGACTCAGCTACATTTCAAGCCTGTCATTAAAACATTCCTTAAAATGCTGCAGCTGAGATGGCCTCTAATGAAAATCAAATGAAGCAAAGTAATTACAAATGCAGATTGATGCTCACAGTGAAAAGTAAGCAGTCACAGCAATGTCAACTGATGAGAGAGAAAACTACACTAAATGATCCCCTCTTCTTACGGATTTCTTTCTGTCCATCTAACATGACATCAGGAAGACAATGCATTGACTGTAAAACAAAATAATGCTAGCCATGGCGGCCTCCTTCAGATCATTTTGGGGTATATCAAATTCGAAAACAACAGTAACCATTTATTTTGATACAGAGGCATTAACGATGCAAAAAAGTTCAAGATTTGCTGAAAAACATATGTTTTGTATCTTCAGTTTTTGGGTGTGGTTCTCCTTTAACGGAAATACTTTTTAAATGGATTCTTCTTTATTGATCATGTCAACATGAGCCATAGCTCTCAGCTGTAATTCAGGTTCTTCATTTTGAGTCTTAAAAATTCTTTGTTTCACATTGTTCAACATTGAAATGATATGGCACACCTTCATTGTTAATTTTCTTTTTAACGAATATTCATGGTAAACAATACTGAATATTAAATCATATCAGTTTATCAAAAACTCTTTCTAAGTATGAAGAGATGGGAGTGGTAAGCACTAGGTAGCCTATCTACCACAAGAGGAGTGGTTCTGGCCCAGAAATTGTAGTTTATTGGTCGTTTGGGTTTTTGAACTTTCTGGTTTAAAAGCCCGCATTTGTGTGGGTTTATGCTTGTTTAAGCCTCCGTCTAGCAGTGCCGAGCTAAGGTAAACTATTACTGGTGCCAGAAAGTCTGCTCTTCAGTTTTTCCCTTGAATCTTGCTAGTTCTTTCTCTCTTACACTTCACATAGCTTAACCGCTTTGCACTTCAACAGGTTTTTGTAGCAATCATTGTAGCACAACTAAGTGCCATCAGCACTAGTTGTTCATCATGGAAATAGCTCCAGTACTTAGTAGTTATGATCACCCCTCCTGGCATGATTAAAGGGCAGTTCCCTGTGCTTTCTCCTATTAACCTGGTGCACTTGGGCATTCTGAGGCAGTGTAGCAACTCATGTACACAGACAAATCTCTCCTCTTACATCCCAACACTCAAGACTTGTGAGAGATGCACATATATCACCAAATTGGAAGCTATGCACTCTCCAGCCAAGACCAGACTAGCTGGTCAAGAGGAGAAGGTCGACACCTGCACCACACCACATAGAACACATAGCCTTCTAGAACACCCACCATCACATCTCTCACATAAAAGCACAAACCACACACCCACCTTTGCAGAGGCTCTCAATAGAAATTTACCCAAACAGCAGAGACCTCCAAGGCAGAAATGCACTCAACCACCATAACACAGCACAAACCACAGGACACATAGCTCACTTCTACAGTGTGCCCTAAACCTAAGCCCCTAAGGCTAAACACCTTGCCCAATACACTAATCATAGGTGACTCAATAGTGAGGCACACAGATGTCCCTCTCACTAGGTTAAATAAGGAGAAGGTAACATTCAGCCGTCTATCAGGTGCCAGAATCCAACACATAACACATGCACTCAGGTCACTCCACAACAAGTATGACTCTGTCATTGTCCATGTGGGTGTGAATGACCTAAGATGCACCTCCCTGGACTACATGAAAAGAGACATGGTGGTGCTCTCGGATTATGTGGCCCAGGCAAGTATGACCCTAGCCCTGAGCAGTATCCTACCATTACCCCACAATGATACTGCAGTAAAAACAAAAAATGATTGACTTCAACAACTGGCTAAGTTTCTGGTGTCATTCTAAAGGGATCCAGTATCTGTCTGCTTGGGATGGCATGATTGACAGACCTCAATGCTTTGCCAGAGATGGCCTGCATCTGTCACCCCTGAGTTTCCGGGTACTGGCTAAGGCTTTTGCCACCTCTATAGTGCCTGTTTAGGCGGCGTTTCAAATACCAAATTACCACTGTAACAGCTATAAATAAATGCAATCTGAGGGTCATGCTGTTCAGTGCTAGAAGTCTAAATCTCAAGATGCACTCGCTCAAAGCACTCCTCAAAATGGAGAACATTGACATTTGTGCTGTAACAGAGACCTGGTTTAAAGCAGCAGAAAGCACCCCTGCGTTACCAGACTATAACTCATTCCACACCTTTCAGCCCCAAAACATGGACCGTAGCTCCAAAAGCGGTTGTGTCTCTATATTCATTAAGGATATGCACACCTCCAGACTAGTAGCCCAGCATAACGCATCTGAGATACTTCAGGTACAACTAACATTGGGTAAGATGACGATCCTGGTCATAGCCTGCTGTAGGTCCCCAACCATGTCCCTAGACTCTCACTCAACATTCTTAAGCACCCTGGAATCTATCAAGGTCCAACCCAACACTCTCATACTAGGAGATTTCAACTTCCCTTCCATCAACTGGGAGAACTACTCAAGCACCAATGCACTGGCCCAACACTTCCTGGAATTCATCAATTCCAATGCCCTGGACCAGCTCATTCTGACCCCTTACTAGAGGAAGCAACATCCTTGACATAGTTATTACTAACATAGGTGACTGTTGCTCTACACCAGTAGTCAATCCCTCCTTGGTCAGATCTGACCATAAACTAATCACCATAGAAATCCACATCTCACCCATTCCCCTGAAAATGTAACCACCTTGAAAAAACTTCTCCAAAGCTGACTTTGGGCTCCTAAAAACAGAGGTGGCTAACTTCATGGCATCCATGCCAATGGAAAATAGCTGCATGACTGCCGAATCATACACCAATACACTGTATGAACATGTACAGAAATGTATGGAACTAATCATACCCAACAGATCCAAGATGCTCTCCTCCAAAAAAGGAAGCTAATTTGGTGGTCCCCTGCCATTAATAAAGTCCACAACAGAAAGAAGAAACTGCTGCAGAAAAAAATGAAGTCCCAAGACTGGAAAAACTCCCTTATTAGCCTCAACAAAAAGTTGAGATCCCTCATCAAATCCTCTAAAGCCAGCCATGAAGGCAGAATTGTGGCAGACATTAAAAACAATCACAAAGCCTTCTATAGTTATATCAAGAACCTCCATGGCGATACCCAGATTTGCTCTGAGTTACTGCACAATGGTACTTCCTATACTGATCCAACAGATATTGCCAACATATTGGCTGACAGATTTAGTGCCAACTTTACCCCTCTCCCCCTCCCTAAAGGACCAATAACAATACTGGAAGAATGCCAGGCACCCAACATTACTGCACCACAGGTTAAAGCTGCATTTTCCAAGGCCAAGAATACAACTTCCATGGAACCCAATAATATCCCTGGCTGTGTTCTACATGAACTACAAAGCAAACTGGAACCACATCTGTTTGCCCTGTTCAGTCACAGCCTCACCTCAGCTTTGTCCCTACTGAATGGTGCACTCCTACAGTCATCCTTCTCCATAAAGGGGCAACAACTACAGACCCTGGTAATTATCTCCCCATTAGCCTGATGAGTCTGATATGCAAAGCTATGGAGTGCATCATCATGGACCTGATTAACAAAGATATAGGAAATCTCCAGACTCTAGACCTCAAGCAATTTGGCTTTGTGAAAGGGAGATCGTGCCTGCTCAACCTGGTTGACTTATTTGAGTCAGTCACCAGGGCTGTGGATGAAGGAAAGGCAGTGCATACAGCCTATCTCAATCTGGCCTAGGCCTTTGATACCATTACTCACTCAGGAATTATTGATAAACTCACCAAACTAAGCATCAATCCCTATATCACTAGGTGGGTTGCAAACTGGCTCACAGATAGAACACACAGTGTGACAGTAGTAGACTCCAAGTCAGACTGCTGACCAGTCATGAGTGGAGTCTCACAGGGATCGGTCCTGGGTCCTCTCCTGTTCAGCATCTACTTCTCAGACATCCAGGCCAGCACAAAGGGACTCTGGCTGACCAAGTTTGGAGATGACTGCAAGCTGGGAGCCATTATTAACTCTCCAAGTGATCTCCTGACATCCTAAAGAAAGGCCTCACTGAGACCAATGACGGGTGTTAAAACCATGGCCTTAAGCTTAATGCCAAAAAAATGTGTCATCATCCCCTTTGGTAAAAACTCAGTTCCTACTAATTACCACATTGATGGAGTCCACTGAATGCATTATAAGAGATCTGGGATGCAGGTTGACAGCAACCTCTCCTTCAACCACCACATTGCCACTGTGGTCAGGACATCCTTCTGTGTGGCACATCTCATTACCAAGGGTTTTGCATCTAGGAAGAAAGAGGTCATTGTCTTTCTCTACTCTTCCCTCATTAGACCAGTCATTGAGTATAATACCCCATTTGGCATGTACCTCACTAGACACCTGCAACAGCTGGAGAGGCCACAGAAGTACCTCACAAAGAGGATCCTAGGCATTAAACACATGTCCTACATGGACAGACTCAAAAGACTCCAGCTATTCTCTGTCTCATATCGCCTACTTAGAGGTGATCTTTGCTTGACTTACAAAGCCACATCTGACCCAGCTCTGTTAGAAATGCTACATCTAAACAAATCCCAATCCCTCCACACCACACACTCCAGAGACCTCAACCTCATTACCACAATCAACAGAATGTGCTGGAGGGGCAGGTTTGTCACCCAGAGACTGCCCATGCCCTGAAATAGACTTCCCATACATGTCAAGCAGAGCACCTTGCTGTCCCTCTTCAAGAGAAATCTTGATGAGTGGATGGTAATAGAAAGTTCACCCTGGGGATCACTCCAGTGGCTCTAATTGATAGAGGCACTGGGAGCTAACGTCAGGCACATGATGCCAGGGCACATCTATGAGCTAGGCTTATAAAGGCTCCAGGACCATTAGCCTAGTACACACCTATGAACCTATAATCACATGGTAAGTTTCTCTGCTGCAGTCATTAGTAAGTATCCCACATTTTGCCGCTGTGTCTCATCCTGTGAGAGGTAGAGTTTCACATTGTTGAAGCTGGATGGTAGAAAACTACAAGAGGAACTCACCTGGAAAATAATTTATCACTAACTATACAAATACATCACCGGGCTTTGAGTTCAAAGGGAACTTTACTCTTGCAAGTAGTACCCCCCTACATGCGGTTTAATGCTGAACATGAAAAGGGAACTTGTCCTTATGCTCTAGCACACACTGCAGTTTGTGTTAAAACTTTCTTGATTGTAGTTTAATTGCAAAACAGATTATTTTCTCAATCTTGCAAACTTCTGTCCTGAAAGTCTTTAAAATCTCAGCATCTCTTGCTAATCATTAAACAAAATGAGTGCTGCATAAATGATATGCTACTTGAGGGGGAGGGTGAAATTTAGTGTCTAAAATTCATCATGTTTGTTCTTGCCTTTGGTTTCACATAAGAAAGGAGAAATACAAATACCCCCTTTTTTCCTTGTGCAAAATCAAAAATGAACTTTTCCCTGTGTAATGCTTACCGGAGAGGCAATGGATGTGAATGGCTTGAGAGGCTTGCCGATTCATTAAAATACTAATTTCTGACAAATTGTTTCGGATCCAATTTTTGTAAATGTTTATGGAATATTCTCCATTTTTTTTTAATTCTGAAACCTGTGGCTGGAAATATGAAGAGCCCCTTACCCGTTTGCATGTGATTGGAGATCATACATGTTCATAGGTTAATAGGTATGTACTAGGCTATCAGCTCTAGAGCCTATATACACCTAGCCAAATGAGGTTCCCTGACTTCCGCTACCCAAGAAAATTATTTTCCTGTGCCCTTGTTGAGCAGCGCCACAGCAGTAATCACCGGGGTGAATTTCCTGTTTCCCATCCAGTTGTCAAGATTTCTCTTAAAGAGGGCTAATGAGGAGCTCTGCTTGACATGAATGGGTAGCCTGTTCCAGACCATGGGAAGTCTCTGGGACAGGAATCTATCCCTCCTGCATGTCCTGTTTTATTGTGGTGACAAGGTGTGGGTCCCTGAAGAGTGTGGCTCAGAGAGATTGGGATTTCTTTAAATGTAGCATGTCCATCAGATCTGGGTTAGACATGGCTTTGTATGTTAGGCAAAGGTTGCCTCTGAGTGGGCGATATGCGACAGAGTAGAGCTGGAGTTTTTTGAGATGGTCTGCGTATGGCATCTGTTTGAAGCCGGTAATCCTCCTGGTGAGGTATTTCTGTGGCCTTTCTAGTTGTTGCAGATGTCTTGTGAGGTACATGCCAAACTGGGCATTGTACTCTATAATAGGTCTGATGAGGGATGAGTAGAGAGGAACAATGACCTCTTTTTCTGGAGGAGAACCCCTTTGTGATCAGGTGTGCCACATAGAAGGATTTCCTGACTACTGTGGCAACGTGATTATCAAAGGAGAGACTACTGTCCACCTGTGTCCCAAGGTCTCTTATCACACTTTTGGTGTTTAGTAGGCTGCCGCCCATGTGGTAGTTCATAGGTATGGTGTTTTCCCCAAAGGTGATGACAGTGCACTTCTTGGCATTGAGCTTTAGGCCATGACTTTGACACCAAGTCAACTTTATTTATTCAAGAACTCTGGACAAAGACAAAAATAATTTGGAGAGAAAGGCCCTAAATAATGGCCAATTTTTTTAAATATCACTACAACTCACTTAAACAATTAGTAGGACTGCAGGCTTTGCATTGACACACATTTTCAGAGCAATGAGCAGTACAAAAATCTAAAGTTTAGGATTATTGAATGACTGTGATCTCAAGTAATTTACCTGAAAATTAGATATTTTATGATGGACTGGGCAAAAATATAAGGCAAAATCAGGAACAGTTGAGAGGTATGTTGCAAATACATTAAAATGTATATCTGGGGTAGATTTTAAATGTGGGGAAATTGGATTGCTCTATTCACAATGTCTTGTTCAACAATCTTGTTTTTCATTGGTTAGCATTCTAACTAAAAATTGAAGTTTCTCTGAAGGAATGTATATAGACAACTAGAATCACACCTTTCATCTTCCAGATTTTTGCAGAATGTTCAGATTTTTGCATCATATTTTCAGTCTGTAGCTCATAACATTTGTGGATATCTGGCAAATCACTGAGGACTGTAGTCATAAATTATGACAGATATTGGAGTTTCAAACTTCACATCCTTCAGAAAATGCCTGCTAATACAATAGCTATTATTCTACCAACTATCCAAGTTGCAACAGCAGTATTTAAAATCTGTCCCTGATTTGGGGTATTTGTACCATTGTTATTTTTGGCTTTGTCCAGAATTCTTGCACTAAGAGCTTGAGAGGTCTGGCCATAAGGTATAAGGGATGAGTGGAAAAGCATATTTTTGTCCTGTTCTCTGAAGATGACAGAAGTAAAGTGGTACAATGGTGCAGTGGTGCAGCAGTTTGCATTGTTACTTCACAACAAGAGGTTGTCTGGTTCAGTTCTCTGCTGGGGTACCTTCTGTGCAAATCTTATCAGGATTCGGAGGCAAACCTTCTAGAAATTGGAGGCTCAAGTGCCAGAGCTCTAAAAAACAAACAGCAAAATGGGAAATTTGCCATCACACATAAAAAAAGTACAGTTGTGTAAAATGTTACCATAACAGTAGATGTCCTTGCCTTCACTGCTGCAGTATTCATTACAAACGGGATTCCCTGCCATGAAGCCCACTGTCTAGCCAGTTTACTAACGTCTACCATTGCTTTAAGGTATGCTGAATGTCACCTATAGACTCCTTGCATAGTGTAGGGCATAAAGGTGACATTCAGGCGTACTATCCTCAGAACTGATTGCCCCAGTAGGAACAGTAGTCCAAGGAAAACCAAGGAGAGCCTGCGAATCCAGGAAGGAAAAAAAATAGGGGGATTGAGGGAGGGAGTGAATACTGCAGCCGTGAAGGCAAGGACATCTACTGTTATGGTAAGATTTTGCACAACTATACTATGTCCTTACATTCACTGCTGCAGTATTCTTTATGTTTGGCAGACTGCCAAAGCTCAAGAAGAAACCTGGGAGGAGGAAGCAACAGCAGAGCCTTCTAAGAAGCCATGAAGAATAGCATCGGCAAAACCAGCCCTAGCTCTGGGGATACCATCCAACTGGTAATGTTTGGTAAAGGTATGCACAGAAGTAAGGAAGAATGGCAGCAGCAACACCAGCTCTGGGGATACCATCCAACTGGTAATGTTTGGTAAAGGTATGCACAGAAGGCCAGGGAGCAGCTTCAGGAATAGAATTAGTGCCTAAGCTCTTGAAAAAAGCACCAGAAGAAGCCACTATAGTAGAATGAGTTTTTATAGAAGAAGGAAGGTTTTTGCCATGAAAAGTGTAAGAAAAGGAAATAGCCTTTGAAATCCAAGTGGAAATAGTTTGCTTGGAAACAGACAAACATAAATACCTAGGATGAAAGGAAACAAACAACTGGTCAGTTTTCTGATAGCTTTAATTTTAGCCAAATAAAATCTGAGCTGTCCATGCACATCTAAGGTATGCAGCACCCTCTTACTGTCAGATTGCTGACAGGGGAAAAAAGTAGGCAAATTAATAGACTGATTAAGTGGCAACACTAGCCACCTTGGGCATGAAAAAAGGATTACTACACAAGGACACCCTGTCCTCATGAAATATCAAAAAAGATGGACAAGCTATAAGGGCTTGCAACTCAGAGACCCGTCTGGCAGAAGTAAGAGCTAACAAAAGAACTGTCTTCTAAGAACAATGTTGCAAAGAAGCTGAAACAGCAGATTCAAAAGGAGCCTGAGTCAATTTTTCCAGAACGAAATTAAGATCCCAGGGAGGAGGAACAGGCTTCCTGAGAGGTCTACTATTAAGGATGCCTTTAAGAAATTGCTTAGCCTCAAATGTAGAAACTAATAGGGGAGTTAAAGACAGACAAGCAGAAAAAGCTGATGTGGGCCTTAATAGAAGAATAGGCCCAACCAGCATTGAGCAACTCACACAACTAAGAGAGAACCAAATGAACAACCACAGAAAGTGGGTCCAGGTCTCGAGAAATACACTAAATAGAAAACCTCTTCTATTTAGACAAGCAGGATTTCCTAGTAGTAGGTTTCCCTGCCTCCTGCAGGACCTGCAGCACAGCCTCAGAAAAAAGGTATCTATGAGGAATCAAAACCCTATTACTCACAGTGTCAGTTGAAGCGTGGACAGGTGGGGATGGATGAGAGACCCCTTGTCTTGTGTGAGGAGATCCACCCTGTGAGGTAACTTGTGATGATTGCCCTTGGCTAGATGCAGAAGTAAATGGAACCAGTGCTGTCGCTGCCAAAAGGGAGTCACCAACAAGATTTTGGGAGCATCCTGTTGAATCTTGAACAGGACTTTCGGAATTAGAGGAATGGGAGGGAATGCATAAAGAAACATCCCCTTCCTAGAAACTGAGAGGGCATCCATCTTCCAAACCAGAGGGCCTGGGACTCTGGCACAAAATAGAGGAAGTTGTCTGTTCAGAGGAGAGGCAAAGAGATCTGCTTGAGGAGTACCCCACTGGTGATCAATGTCCGGAAACACATCCCTGTGAAGCATCCATTCATAGGATTGAGTGAAGGACCTTCTCAGATTGTCTGCCACAACATTCTAATCTGAAGGAATATAAACTGCCCGAAGAGTCACTTAATATTTGACAGTCAGATCCCATACCAGAAATGCCAGCCGGCAAAGACAGTAAGATCTCGTACCCTCCTGTTTGTTGATATACCACATGACTGTGGTATTGTCTGTGAATACCTTGAGAGGCCACAGACAGAAGAGAGGATGAAAGGCCTGAAGAGCCAGCATAACACTCTTCATCTCTTTGATGTTGATATGCATGAGGCGACCACACTCCCTGAACCCTTGGGGAGCCAAACACTGGCCCCCATCCCACATCTGAAGCATCTGTGAACAGATCCTGAGAGAGAAGAGGAGGTTGAAAAGGGAGCCCTGGATTCAGACACAACTGCTGACTCCACCACAGAAGTTCTTTTTGAGACACAGGAGAAGATGAACAGGAAAGTCTACAGGATGTGCATGCTGAAGCCACACTGACTTCAAAAACCACTGGAACTTCCTCATGTGGAGTTTGGCCAGAGGGAGCATCAGAAAGGCAGAAGCCATGAACCCCAGAGTTCTCAGTAACTCCCTGGCTGTAATGGTGGCCAGGGGAAGACGAGTTTGAAAGAAAGAAAGAAAGAAATGAGAGCTAATGCCTTTGGAGGAGGCAGGGATGCCAGCATTGGCACCATTTGAATCCTGCAACCCAGAAAGCATGATTCTGAGAAGGAGTCAGGGAAGACTTTTTAAAGTTTATTGTGAACCCCAGGCTCTGAAGTAGAGAAATGGTAAAATGAAGATTTTGCAAAAGGACCTCTGGAGAAGATGCCCAAATCAGGAGGTCATCCAAATAAGGAAAGATTTGGATCCCTTGAAGCCTGCAAAAGGCAATCACAGGAGTGAGGCATTTGGTGAATACCCTTGGGGCAGTAGAAAGGCCAAAGGGCAAAGCACAGAACTGAAAATGCCAGGAAGCAACAGAGAAATGCAAAAATCTCCTGAAAAGAGGATGGATCGGAATATGGAGATAAGCATCCTTGAGGTCCAGAGACACCAGAAAGGCCTGAGGGAGCAAGAGAGGAAAAAGGGACTGAAGGGACAACATCCAAAAGGAAGGCACCTTCAGAAAGGTGTTTAGATGGGAGAGGTCTTCTTCTTTCTGGGCACTAGAAACATTCTTGAATAAAACTCTTTCCCCCTTTGGGACACAGGCACCTCTTCAATAGTACACTGAGACAAGAGGTCTCAAAGAACCTTTGGGAAAAATGAAGTTGTTCCCAAGGAGGCTGAGAAATGCCCATAAAAGGAAGGTGGGAAATCCAGACCATGAAGTATCCCTGTCAAATGACTGACAGAACCCAAGAATCCTGGGTGATTCGGAGACAAACACGAAGGGAAAGAGAAAGGTAAAGAGAAAGAGGAATGTGGCTGGGAACAATAGTCAGACAGCACCTGGTTTGTCAGGAAAGGAAGGCTTAAGAATCCCTGCAGTCTGAGTGGCCTTAGCAGGAGAAGTACATTTACTACCCTTTTTACCTTTAGTAGGAGGGCGAGATTGTCTATGAACAAAGGTTGGCTTAGAAGGGTAGTTTTGCTAAAATTTAGGCACAAGAGAAACAAAGGCATGCTTAAGCTCCTGTAAATCCTTCCTCTTGTCCTGAAGAGACTTAAATAAACCAGCAGCCACTTAACCAAACAAAAGTTTATTATCCAGAGGAGGATCCATCAACTTACCCTTAATATCATTGAGCAAAAGTTGAAGCCTAAGCCAAGAATATCTCCTCAGAACTGAACCAAAAGCAGCAGCCCTAGAAGAGGCATCTGCTGTATCATAACTACATTTGATAGAATGACAAACTACCTGAGAAGAAGTCCCAAGCAAGGAAAGATCAGAATATTTACTCTCAGAGTCTGAAAGATCAGAAAGAAGCTGACAAGCCTGAAAAAGAAGAGCCAAGACATACCTAGAGATATGAGTTTGATAATTAATAGCCCTAAAAACTAGGGTAGCCCAAATAGAAACCTTCTTACCCAGCCTATCCATGGTTCTACTGTCCTTCTCAGAAGGCAGTAACATGGACAAAGGAAGCAATTGAGACAGCTTATCAGAGGCTACATACATCACAGAGGGGTCAGCAGCAGGACATTTAAACAAAAGGAAACAATCCTCGGGCACCCTATAAAACCTATCAGACTTCTTGGGAGCAGAGGCAGAGAATCCGGTGCTTTAGAGGAATTGGAAAAAACATCCAATAAAGTAGCCAAGACAGGAGGAATGGCTGCAGGTTTAGGAGATTCCTTCTGTAGTAACTCATAGTACCTCTTATGGATATCCAAAACCTGTACAGAATCCCACTTAAAAAATGCCATCATCCTAGAGATTGTGTCCCCAAAGGAAATTTCCTCAGAAGGATTATCTAGAGTATGAGACTCCTCCTCCTCAGACCCGTAGTCTAAAGGAGAAGGAATCTGGGTAGAATAAGTAAGGGATTCATTATCAGAATCCACCTCTTCCACAGAAGAATTCAATACTTTGGGCCTTTTAGGGGAAGAAGAGAACCAAGGAGGAGCAAGAACCAAAACCCCTTGAGGAGGCCTTAATGACAGTAAAGCACTAAACAACCCCTGAGTAAAGGCCTACCACTCACTTTGTGGATCCCTAGGAGCAGAAAAAACATGATTAGTTTTCAGTTTCTTTTTTAAGGGGACACCCATCCTAGAAACCTGAGAAGACCCAGAGTCAGGATGTCAGTCCACAACTGTAGTAGGAATCTCTCCCCTAAAGAGAAACTGCAGAACCCCTCTAGACCTCTCAGAAACAGTCCACTATGGTTTCCCCTGAATGGCCAAAATGGACTCCTGCAAAGCCTCATCAGCATACCTCCCAACCATGCCGAATTACTGGGTTTTTACCGAGCTTTAGGGTTCAAATGAAGGGGTGCCACGATTCCCTAGTGGCACCCCTTCATTTCTGATTTTTTCTTTTGTTTTTTAATTTTCGTGCTGTTAGAGCTGACGTCATCATGTGCGGGATGACATCAGCTCTGTTACAAAAATTATACAAGCAATGTTTAAAATGTGTCCCTGATTTTTGACCTTTTGCCCCCCCCCCCCCCCCCCATAAATGAAATTGAAAATAAGTGTGAGAATCTGTGCAAGATGCCTATGGCTTACACTGCTATCATTCTATTTATAGTGTGGTTCTGGAAGTAGACTTTTATGATGGAAATGTTCTGAATTGGGCAGTTTTGTCATTATTGGTTCATGCATTTTTTCATTGCCTACAGTACAGCCTACTGGAAAAATGTTCAAACAATTTAAAATGTGCTCTGTCTAACAAGTGTGTTGTATTATACAAGGAATATAATTTAATAAAGTCAGGAAGGTGTATCAAAGAAAAGAACACACGTATGTTTCTTGTTTGGTGTGCAAGGGGCCAATGATTTGAAAACAGCCCTAAGGTAATCTTTATCCACCACTGGCCAGATGCATTTTCTTTGGATGTGGTGTGGATTTCAATGCTGTTTCAATGAATGTGAGTTTCAAAGGCAGAGAAATTTTAATTTCATCATTTTTTAATAACTCATTCAATAATTTATTCTGCTGAACAGAAAAATTATAGTACCTATACTCAGGTTTATCATTAAATAATTCTATCATTTGCTGTTCACATATCATTAGAAAAGGTTCTAGAAAATGCATTGGGAACATTATTATCCTTTAAAAACAAAAACTTTAAATTAAGTTTTCTAACATACTCTCTCAATGAATTCATTACATCACATTTGTTTGCCCTCCTGGCTTGTATAAAATTCCAGCCTTTTTTCAAGACATTACACAAATCATCACTTATAACTAAGCTGGAAAGATTAATTATTTTAAAAGAAACATTGACAGTACCTAATGTCTCCAACTTCACTTGTTCTTCTTTTTCCAGTTCCTTCTGAAATAATTGTTGTTCCTGGATGAAGTGGACACTACTTGGCCCAAGTCCTGCTCTGGTTGCCATTCTGCTGGTTAACTCTTATCGGCTGGTTGCTTTGTTCCTTCTGAAAACCCGGCGCATTACTAATAGCAGGATTTCTGACTTCTTGACTATTATTTGTAAAGCTATCTTTGTTTTCAGTGCTGGAAATTCAATTTTTCTGTGCAATACACTTATATCTGTGTATCGCATTCTCCTCCAGTGCTTCTTCCTCTGCTCCAGCACTTCCTGCTGCCGATAACTGTTTCTGTGACATAGATGACACACCTCCTTCTGCCAATTAGTTATACACTTCCCCTCATTTGTAATCGGCTTGTCTCTCAAGAATTTCTTGGTCTTATATTTTTTTAGCAATTAGTTTTCTTTGCTTAGTTTGTCTTGAATCAAGGCAAACTTAGAGTCAAAGTTTTTGGATGTTAATTTATCCTTCAATTTAAAGAATGCTGCCCTAATTTTGCTATTATGTTCCTCAATCTTCTTGTTTAGATCAACGAGAATCTCAGCATACTGTAATCCAACTTTTTGGTTAAGGGCAACCCATTTATTTAAAAATTCTGGTGGAAAGTCATTGCCAGTTGGCATAACTGATATTCTTAGCCCCTTTGGAACTCTCTGCACTCACAGACAACTTTGAAAATATAAGTTGTCCCAATGCAGTCTCTTGAACTTAAAAAGATCTTTCTCCAGTTCATTCTTCTTCTTCTTCTTTTGGCTTTTCCCAGTCAGGGGTCGCCACAGCAGATTACCTGTCTGCTCATGATTAGCAGTGGAATTTTTTTACAGTGTCAAGTTGCCAGCCCAACACCCAACCTTCCACAGAAGGCACGCACATGCACACACTCACACCTAGGGCCAATTTAGAGTGTCCAATCCACCTACAGCATGTCTTTGGGATGTGGGAGGAAACCGGAGGACCCGGAGGAAACCCACGTGACCACAGGGAGAACATGCAGACTCCGCACAGAAGGCATCCCAGCTGAGCCATGTATGCACAAGCACCAAAATGAAACATTTCTCCTAACAACCCTCTCAGTAGTCTGTCCATGTATGCACAAGCACCACCAAATGACATCAAAATGAATAATTTCCCCCAAGGTTCCCTTAATTACTTTTCCATGTATGCACAAGCCCAAAAATAAAACATTTTTCCCAGTGACTTTTTCAGTAGCCTGTTTGTATGAGTAAGCACAAAATTACATCAACATTAATCATTTCACCCAAGGATCCCTTACGTAGTTTGTCCATGTATGCACAAGCACAAAAATTAAACATTTTCCCCAAAGACCCCTTCAGTACTTTGTCTATGTATGCACAAACACTAAAATGAGAACATTTCCCCAATGACTTCTTCATTGCCTTAGACGCAAGACCCTCACCCAGTGCCAATGACTTCTTCATTGCCTTAGACGCAAGACCCTCACCCAGTGCCTTTTCCTTCCGGTTACCAAATAAAAAATAGATAAAATAGATAAATGCTGGCTGCAGAGGCTGCAACTGTCTGCAGAAAGACAGTAATACATTTAATATACCACCACCAGGGCACAACAGCAATGGACTTCACTTCTTCATTTCAAAAAACAAACTTCAATCACTCTCGATTGAGGAGTGGAACAAGGACTGCTCATGTTGGTCTGGCCAGCAGATGATTATCACTTGAGAAAAAGCATGGTAAGGTCACACAAACACAATGATTTTAACTGCCAGTTTGTACACCTGTGTGACCTGCCGCTGAACCCTGACCAGACTGAACTATTAAGTCAGTCAGGCAGGGGAGAGGCAGACCAATGCACCTGCTTAGTGGTGCTTGCAGTATAGCCCAGTCCCCAGAATCTAAAGTTGAACCCCCCCACACACAAGTGGAAGTCGAGGATTCGGAAGGCAAGCAGCAACAGAGGCAGAGCACAACAGTGCGAACTATTAGATCCTAATCCGATTTTAATTAAAAGAGATTCGTGTTTTCAACTTTTTGTGTATTTTTTAATGCTTGCTACTTGTTAGCAATTGCAAGGATGTACTTAGAGTAATAGGATGCAAAAGTGGGGGGTGCCTCTTCCCCATCGGCGCCCATGCCTTCTGCCATTAATATGTCACAACCAGCAACGAGGTGTGCAACTGTTTCCAATTCTGTTTTGCAAAACCTTTATTTGTCTGTTTCTCTCATATGTTCAATGGACTTTGCAAACCAACATGCACATAGCCCACTATCTTGTGCTGCCAATATTAACCTTTCATCTCTTGGTTTGTATTCGCTTCTCCTTAACCATTCCTGCATTCATTCCTCATTAACTTGAGGTTCTTACAGAAGTTTTCTATACTTGCAGCTATATTTATGCATTTTCTACATTTCTTGCCTTCTCATCTGGTTATTCACCTTATATACTTTCTTTTGTTTTTTTGCACATTCAGTTACTGCCTGGTTTTTATCTACTTCTAGTTTGATTTCCATTTGTGCTCTATCACAATATGCTTCTGCTAGATTAAACAGAGAAGTCATCTTAGATTTATTCTTCTCATGTTTCAAAACTGTCACTACATTTGGGTCTTGTGAGGTCAGCAGATATGTGTGGAGTCCCACAATTGCAGATCTATACATGTAATCAATTTCAATCAGACCCATCCCTCCTTCAGAACGAGGAATATATAATCTTGGTATGCACTGATTTTTATAAATCATTTGGTGAGCATGAAGCATCCTTCTTGTTTTCCTAACTAATCTATCCAATATGTATTGCGGCCAGTCAATCACTCCAAAACTGTAAGTTAGGACAGGAAAAGTAAATTGGTGTATAGCTTGGATTTTGTTCCTAGATGTCAGTGCTGTTTTCAGGATTAAAGTCTGAAATATTCCTTGCTACGTTTTATTCACATTTGTTCATGTTTTATTGTTGATCCTTCATCAATTCCCAAATATTTATACACTCTTTCTTGCTCAAGTTTTTTTATAGGGTCTATATCACATAGTCAAAGTGCCCCCCTGCACCCTCCACACCCCCCACTACTTAAATAATCCAACTTCGAGATTGCACCACATTGAAGTGAATGGAAACCTCTGCTTCTGGAGATTTCCATTCACACACTCGAACATTTACAAATTCGAATATATTGTCTCGACCATATGTCATTTGAAATTGTAAATGTTCTACTACTTGATAGGAACCCCTTTTATATCACATTCTTGTCCCAAACTGATGTCTTCCTGCTGTTGCAGTTTTCCTGCTTTAAAGGTTGCTTTTGCACATTTATCAAGACCAAATGACATTCTTATACCACCTGAAAGAGTTTTGACAACTTGCAGTTGTGCTTTCAGTTCCTTATCTGATGGATTATACAGTTTTGAACCATTGACAAATAGATGATGAGAAGTATTTACACTTTGTTGTTTTCTAGAAGCCAAATTATAGCCACGGCCTAAGCTGTTAAGTAGACAGCTTAGTGGCTTAAGGGCAAGGCAGAATAGCAGCGGTGACAAAGAGTCACCCTGGAATATCCCCCTTTGAATTTTTATCCCTGGGATAATAATTTGTCCTTTATCATGGCTTAATGGCAAAGTGGTGTACCACTGTTTTATGGTCACTGTAATGTAGTCGATCAGTGTAGAATGTATCTTATACATTATTAAGCACTCTTTTATCCATGAATGTGGGGTACTATCAAATGCTTTTTTGTAGTCAATCCATGCCATACTTAGATTCTTTCCCTTTTAACAGTTCTCTACTATGACTTTATTTAACAACACATGATCCTTTGTTCCATATGACTTTCTTTTATTGCCCTTTTGTTCTACTGCTATAATTGAATTTTGTTCTAAATGACTATAAATTCTGTCAGCATCAATTCCTGTGTATAATTTACATGTCGTTAGAAGGCAATTTATGATCTATAATTTTTAGCGTAGCTTGCAGGTTCATTCTTAAGTAGGAGCATTGTTTTTCCTGTTGTTAGCCAGGTTGGTGTCAGTTTGGAGTGCGCATATATGTAGTTTTTACTCATGGCTAAATCTTCATGCAAACATGTTAATACTTTTAGCCAAAAGTTAGGTACTGCATCTGGACCTGGGGTTTTCCAATTAGAGGCTTTTCTTAGATTTATTTCAATCTTTTTGGCTGTTACTTTACCCCATTTCATATTATATACCTTTAAACTTCTTATTCTTTCTTTAACTTCTTCTATCCATTTAGCATCTTTGTTATGTTCCACAGGATCTTCATAGATGTTTCTCCAAAATGTATTTATTTCTTCTTTTTTTTTGTTGGTCTTTCAATTCCTTTTACCTTGTTTCCCAATTCTCTATATAAAACTTTTTTGGGTCATCAATAAATTGCTTATTTTGTACTATTCCTTTATATTTATATTCATATCTTCTAAGTTTTTCCATCTGTGATGAAATTTTTAGGTTCATAGGTTCAAAGGTAGGTACTAGGCTATCGGCCCAAGGGCCTAAGTAAGCCTAGCCAACAAGGTTCCCTGGCTTACACCACTCAAGAAACTTATTTTCCTGTGCCCCTGTCGAGCAGAGCCACAGAAGTGTTCCCCAGGGGTGTATCTCCTATTTCCCATCCACTCATCAAGATTTTTCTTGAAGAGTGCTAATGAGGAACTTTGCTTGACATAGATGGGTAGCTTGTTCCAGTGTATGGGAAGTCTCTGGGACAGGAATCTATCCCTCCAGCATGTCCTGTTTATTGTGGTGTCAAAGTTTAGTTCCCTAGAGCGTGTAGTTCAGAGGTATTGGGATTTCTTTAGGTGTAGCATGTCCAACAGCTCTGGGTTTGACAAAGCTTTATATGTTAGGCAGAGATCACCTGTAGGCAATATGCTATGGAGTAAAGCTGGAGTTTTTTGAGATGGTCAGTGTAGGGCATCTGTTTGAGGCCAGTAATCCTCTTTGTGAGGTACTTCTATGGCCTTTCAAGCTGCTGCAGATGTCGTGAGAGGTACATTCCAAAACGGGCATTGTACTCTATAATGGGGTCTAATGAGGGGAACAATGACCTCTTTTTTCCTGGATGTGAACCCTTTTGTGATGAGGTGTGCCATGTAGAAGGATTTCCTGACTACTGTGGTGATGAGATTATCAAAGGAGAGACTACTCTCCACCTGGGTCCCAATGTCTCTTATCACACATTCGGCATTAAGTAGACTGCCGTCTATGTGGTAATTCATGGGTACAGAGTTTTTACCAAAGGGGATGATAATGCACTTTTTGGCATTGAGCTTGAGGGCATGGCTCTGACACCAGGCATCTGTCTCAGTGAGGCCCTTCTGTAGGATGTCCACATCATTTAGAGGCTTAACTATGGCTCCTAGTTTGCAGTCATCTGCGAACTTCATTAGCCAAAGGTCTTCTATGTTAGCCTGTACTTCAGAGAAGTAGATACCAAACAGGGGAGGTCCCAGGACTGAACCCTGTGGTACTCCACTTGTCACTGGTTTGAAGTCAGATTTGGAGTCTGAATCTTTTACAGTGTGGGTTCTGTCAATAAGCCAGTTGGCAACCCATCTTGTGACGTAGGGATTTATACCTAGTTTAGTGAGTTTAGCTATAATTTCAGAATGGGGTATGGTGTCGAAAGCCTTGGCAAGGTCAAGATAGGCTGTGTGAACCACCTTACCCTCATCTGTGGCTTTGGTGACTGCCTCAAAGAAGTCGATCAGGTTCAGGAGGCATGATATGCCTTTCACAAACCTGAACTGGGTGGGGTCCAGAGTTTGGAGGTTACCAATGTCTTTGTTTATGAGTTCCATGATGATACATTCCATGGCCTTACAGACCCAACTCATCAGGCTAATAGGGAGATAGTTCCCGGGATCAGTGGTGGCTCCTCCTTTGTGGAGTGGGATAACTGTTGCTGTGTGCCATTCAGTGGGCACAAAGCCTGATGTGAGGCTATGATTGAACATGGTGCTTAGGTGGGGAGCCAGTTCGTTCTGAAGTTCATGTAAATCACAGCCTGGGATGTGGTCCGGTCCCATGGATGCTGTGTTTTTGTCTTTAGAGAGTGCAGCTTTTATCTGCGTAGTTGTGATTACAGGGACTCTGCATTCTTCCATACGGCCCAGACCGCAGAATCCTTTATAAACGCATTCTATGAACACCTTCAGGAATGCATGGATCATGCAATCCCAAATAAAACTAAGACCCAATCCTCCAAAGGCAGACGTCCTGTCTGGTGGACCCCAGCCATAAATAAACTATACAATAGAAGGAGGAAGCTACTACATGATAGAGCAAAATCCCAAAAAGGGAAGGCATCTCTGATCAGTATTAGAAAAAAACTACGGGCACTCATAAAATCATCTAAGGCCAGCTTTGAAAGAAAAATTGCATAGGACACTAAGGATAATCACAAGGCTTTCTTTAGTTATGTTAGGAACCTGGGTGGGAATTCCCAGATATGCTCAGAATTAGTCCAAAATGACAAAAAATACACCGAACCCACAGACATTGCCAACATCCTAGCTGACAGGTTCAGCGCAAACTCCCCCCCCCTCCCCACCAAAAGGGCAAATATCTATCCCAGCAGAGTGCTGCCCCCCTGACATCTCAGATACTCAGGTAAGAGCCGCCCTCTCCAAAGCAAAAAACACAGCATCAATGGGACCAGACAGTGTCCCGAGCTGCGTCCTACATGAACTCCAAGAAGAGCTAAACCCAAACCTAAAACTACTGTTCAATCTCAGCCTTACTACAGGATATGTACCCAAAGAATGGCGTACAGCAACAGTGGTCCCTCTCCACAAAGGTGGTGCCTCAACGGATCTTGGAAACTATCGCCCCATAAGCCTGACTTGCTTGGTCTGCAAAGCTATGGAAATGATCATCATGGACCTCATAAATAAAGATATTGGGGACCTACAGACACTGGATCCTACCCAGTTCGGCTTTGTTAAGGGCAGATCCTGCCTCTTAAACCTGGTCAATTTCTTTGAAACAGTCACCAAGGCCATTGACGAGGGGAAGGTGGTCCACCCAGCCTACCTGGACCTCTCAAAAGCCTTCGATACAATACCCCACTCGGGCATTATAGATAAGCTCACCAGCTTAAATATAACCCCCTATGTCACTAGATGGGTTGCAAACTGGCTCAAGGACAGAACCCACATGGTTAGAATTGCTGGAGCCATGTCAGACTCCAAACCAGTTACAAGTGGTGTCCCACAAGGCTCAGTCCTGGGACCTCTCTTGTTCGGTATATATTTCTCGGAGGTACAGGCCAACACAGAAGGACTGTGGCTGACCAAGTTCGCAGATGACTGCAAACTGGGCGCCATAATAGACTCTCCAGCCGACACAAGCATCCTCCAAAAGGGCCTCATAGAAACAGACAACTGGTGCCAGAGCCATGGCCTCAAGCTAAATGCCAAAAAGTGTATAGTCATCCCCTTTGGCAAAAACAAAGTGCCCACAAATTATCACATAGGTGGTAATCCATTAAGTACAGAAGAAGCAATTAGGGAAATGGGAACCCAAGTTGATAGCAATCTCTCATTTGACAACCACGTGGCCAAAGTGGTTAGAAAAACATTTTATATAGCCCACCTAATCATGAAGGGATTCACATCTAGATCAGGGGAGGTCATCGTGCCTCTTTACTCATCCCTCATCAGGCCCATAATTGAGTACAATGCCCCTTTTGGGATGTACCTTTCCAGACACCTGCAGCAACTGGAAAGACCCCAAAACTACCTCACCAAGAGGATCAAAGGGCTCAAACAGATGCCATATGCTGCCCGGTTAAAGAAACTCCAGCTCTACTCAGTGGCATACCGCCTGCTCAGAGGCGATCTGTGCCTGACGTATAAAGCCATGTCCAACCCGGAATTAATGGACATGCTGCACCTCAGAAAATCCAAATCCCATCGAGCTACATGTTTGAGAGACTTGAACCTCAGCACTGAAATAAATAGGAAATGCTGGAGGGACAGATTCATAACCCAGAGGCTCCCTTCACTCTGGAATAAAATCCCAGTCCAGGTTAGGCAGAATCCCTCATTGACTCTCTTCAAGAGGAATCTTGATGAGTGGATGGGAGATCGTAGGTTTACCCCGGGTATCACTTCTGTGTCACTGTTAGACAGAGGCACAGTATACTAACCTCGAAAAAGGGCATAGCAAAATTAATTTAAAATGGGTGGCGAAAGCCAAACACATTCTGGCTAGGCTTATAAATGCCCTAGGGCAGATAGCCTAGTATGAACCTATGAACCTATGAATTCTGTATAGATATCGGCTATTTAGGGGGTGAGTGGGGTGTAAAGTTAGCACTGAACCTATCTGCCAGGATGTTGGCAATATCAATTGGTTCTATAACTTTTGTGCTGTTGTGCTGTAACTCAGAGCAAATCTGGGTGTTGCCATTGAGATTCTTGACATAGCTATACAATGCTTTGTGGTTGTCCCTAGAATCAGTGGTGATTTTGTTTTCGTAGCTAGCTTTGGAGGATCTTATAAGGGATCTTAGCTTCTTACTGAGGCTGACCAGGGAGCTCCTCCACTCATGGGATTTTACTCTCTTTTGCAACAGTTTCTTCCTTCTGTTGTAGAGTTTGTTTATGGCAGAGGACCACCAGATTGGCTTCCTTTTTTTGTGGGATAGTGTCTTGGTTCTGTTTGGGATAGCACGATCCATGCAGTTGTGTAAGTGCTTATAGAGTGCATTTGTGTAGGATAATGTAGTCGTAACTGTATTGTCCATCTGCATGGGTGTCATGAAGTTCACCACTTCTGTTTTAAGAAGCATGAAGTTAGCTTTGTAGAAATTTTTTACCGTGGTTTCTTTAATGGGGGGTGGGGGAGGGATATGGATATCTAGGGTGATTAACTTATGGTCGGATCTAACCAATGAGGAGTTGACTTCAGGTGTGGAACACCAGTCACTCATGTTGGTAACGACTAGGCCTAGGATATTGTTGCTCCTGGTGGAGGTGTGGATAAGTTGATCCAGGGCATTGGAATTTATGAATTCCAGAAAGCATTGAGCAAAGGAGTTGGTATATGAGCAGTTTTCCCAGTTAATGGTGTGGCAGTTGAAATCATCCATTATTAGGGTGTTTGGTTGAACCCTAATATTTTCCAGTATATCAAGAAAAGAGGAGTGGGAATCCTGGGGCATGGTGGGGGATCTGTAGCAAGCTACAATTTGGATTGAAGTTTTGCCCAGAGTTAGTTGCACTTGGATAACCTCGGATGCATTATGCTGAGCAACTAGCCTGGAGGTGTGGATATCCTTAATGAATATGGACACACCTCTGCCTTTGGTGTTCCGGTCCAGGTTAGATGGCCGAAAAGTTTGGTATGAGTTATAGCCTGGTAATGCAGGGGTGCTCTCTGGAGCCTTGAACCAAGTCTCAGTCACTGCACAGATATCAATGTTCTCCATTTTAAGGAGTGCCTTGAGGGAGTGCATTTTAAGATTTAGACTTCTAGCATTGAGTAGCATTACCCTCAGTTTTTGCTTACCTGTTCCTGTTACAGTGGTGAATTTGTCATTTGAACCTTGCCTAAAAAAGGCACTATAAGGGCGGCAAGAGCCTTAGCCTGTATCTGGAATCCCAGGGGTGACAGGTGCAGGCCATCTCTGGCAAAGCATTGTGGTCTGTCGACCATGTCGTCCCAGACAGACAGATACTGGATCTCCTTAGAATGACACCAGAAACTTAGCCAATTGTTGAAGTTAATCATTTTGTCCTTGTACTGCAGTATCATTCTGGGCAATGGCAGATGCTACTCAGGGCTACGGTCATACCTGCCTGGGCAACAAGATCAGAGAGCTCTTCCATGTCTCTTTTCATGTAGTCCAGGTAGGTACATCGCAGGACACCAACATGGACAATGACAGAGTCATATTTGTACTTGTGGAGTGACCTGAGTGCATGGGTTATGTGGCGGATCCTAGCACCCGACAGGCAGCTGACAGTAACCTTCTCCTTGTTTAGCCTGGTGAGTGTGACATCAGTGTGCCTGACTACAGATTCACCTATGACTAGTGTGTTGGGTACGTTGGTTTGCCTTATGGGCTGTGTTTGAGTGGCACACTGAGTCTGTGTGCTATGTGTCATTTGGGTTGTGTTGGGGGGGGGTGGAGGTTGCTTGCATTTCTGCTTTGGAGATCTCTGTTGCTTGAGCAGATTATTATTGAAAGCCTCTGCAAATTTTTTTGTATTTCTATATGTGGAGTTTGGTGGTGTAGGTTTAGTGGGACTATGCGATGAGTGTGGTATGGTGCAAGTGTTTTCCTTCTCCTCTTGACTGTCAAGTTCAGAGTTGGTTGGAGAGAGCTTTACATCCATTTTGGCTAGATAAGTGCATCTCTCACAGGTTCTAGTGTTGGGTGGTAGGAGGAGAGGGTTGTCTGTGTACATGAGTCAATTGCTACATTGCCCCAAGATGCTCAGATTCATCCAATAGACAGGAGAGAACACTGGGAGCTGACTCTTGGACATGCCTGAATAAAAAAATATTTTCCTCTAGCCAAGTGAGGAAAGTGAGTAAAAAGCTGTTTTTCTCTAAGGAAGTGAGGAAAGTAAGTACAAAAACTATTTTCCTCTAGGTAATGAGGAAGGTTGAGTGCTGTAGTAATTTGTAGCTTATTTAGTGCTCACAACAAGTTCTGAACAAGTGCTGAGCATGAATAAGCAAATTCAAGTGCTAAAACTAAGAATCTGTATCTGAACTAGACTAGTTATAGGAAATAAACAAGTGCAAATGCCAGCTTTTAAATCAGAAAGCTGAGAGAGATGGAAAAATTGCCCTTGGTCTGATGAAGCGGATGTTATTCCGAGAAAGCGCTTACCTACTACAATAAAGGACATATTGATTTTCACTGCTGTGTGGAACCAGATGATTTTTCTTTTTCTTGTATTCCCTGGTTTTTGCATCTGATTCCTTAGTTGGTTCAAGGACTGTTTTCGTTTGGTAAATCTGTATCTGGACTAGACTAGTTACAGGAAAGGGGGGAAACAAGTGCAAATGCAGGCTGTTAAATCAGAAAGTTGAGAGAGATGGAAAAACTGCCCAAATGTCCAGTAACTACAATTTCTGGGCCAGAAACCACTCCTTATGTGGTAGATAGGTTATCTAGTGCTTACCACTCCCACTGATAAGCTAGAAGGCTTCCCTCCAACACAGAAAGGCTTGAGGGGGGGGGGCTCAGGAGCTTACAAACAGTCCTGGATACAGCAAACTTGTATCTGGACTAGACTAGTTATAGGAAGGGGGGAACAAGTGCGAAAGCAGGCTTTTAAATCAGGAAGTTGAGAGAGATGGAAAAACTGCCCAAATGGCCAATAACTACAATTTCTGGGCCAGAAATTACTCCTTATGTGGTAGATAGGTTACCTAGTGCTTACCACTCCCACTGATAAGCTAGAAGTCTTCCCTCCAACACAGAAATGCTTGGGGGGACTCAGAAGCTTACAAACAGTCCTGGATATAGCAAATGTGCATCTGGACTAAACTAGTTCCAGGAAAGGCAGGAAACAAGCGTACCTTTTTTTGTCACAGTTAAGCAGAACACAGGGAGATTCCAGCAAAGTTTTTTTTTTTGTAAAGGAAAGGGAGAGAGGAGAAGCAGAAGATAATTCAAGGTTAGGAAACTAAGTGAGTTGGCCTTCTCAAATGTTCTCTCTGTATTAGGTAGAATGAGCTAATGACACTAGACTGGGAGGAGTGTCCCAGATCAAATTTACAGTAGGGGCGGGCAACTGCAAACCACCATTACTTGCGATAGTGCATGATAGATCCTGGTCTGTTCTAATACTGCACATTGCTTTTATCACATCTATCTTTTAGTATTTTTGTTGATCTGTTTCCTCTTCTATAGTCTACTAACAGTGACACTTCTTGTCTTAACTGCTTTATAGTTTTCTCTATTTGATATTTTGATGATGGCATTCGATTTCTCCCCTTCCTTTCTCTCGTTACCCTGTGTTCTTGTGGTAGAACTTTATCAGTTATTAATTTAGCTGCACAGTAATATATCCTGTTTACTTCTGTTATATCGCATGGATCTCTATGAACAGTCCCAATTACTGTGTTCATTTGTTTTATCAGTCTTCTGACTTTTGGGGTTTTATTAACTTTCTGCAGTCTATTTCTTTCATTGATCTTGATATATCTGTCTATGTCTATTAAATCAAGCCACTCTTCTCTTAGCTCATTATCTTCCACACTGAGGGCACATCCCTTGGTTTCCATTTCCTGCAGACATTCTATAGAAGATTCTATGGCATCTTCCTGTGGCACATTCTCTTCAATTTCATCCTGTGCCATCCTTTGCTCTGTCATATGGGAACTCACTGGCCTATCACTCCTCAACATTGACTGCGTCAGAGTTTCCACAGTTTCATGTTCCTTCCCTTGCTGTCTAGCTTCAAGTGAACATTTATACTGGTTTTATGTGGAAGGCTCCAAATTATATTCATATAGCACCTAACCAATTGCTTCCTGTTCCACTGGTTTCCCCTTAATGTGGATAGCCGTTGCTCTATCCTATTGTGGTGCTTTCTGAATTAGATATTCTGCACTGAATCCTTCACTTCGCAGGTACTCCATAACCTCAGTTTCTATTTCTTTAACTTCTCCATTACTAATCTCCTTTTCTACTTTTCCTCTGTCTTATTTGTTTGTATTGTAAAGTTTTCCATATCTGGATTCCTTTCTCTGTATTTCTCTTCAAATATCGTTGGTGCTGCTCTTTTTGTATTTCTTACTTTTGCTTTCTTCTCTGCATAAATATTACACCATATTAGATCTTTTTTCCTTTCCCATGTCCATATTTCTTCTTCAAATGTTTCCTGATCTTCCTGCTTCTCCTTACTTTGGGGACTCACTCCATCATGCTGTGATGTAACCTAATTTAGACCTTCTATATCAAATCCTTCACTTTGTAGGCATTCCATAACTTCAACTTCAAATTTTTTAACTTCTACTTTACTAATCTTCTTTTCTACGTTCCATCTTTGTCATATTTTTTTATTGTGAAATTTTTCATAGCCGGATGCCTTTGCCTGTATTTCTCTTTGAATACCTATGGGGCTGCCTTCTTTATATTGATTAATTTGGCTTTCTCCTTTGCATAAATACTGCACCATATATTATCTCTCTTTTTTTCCCATGTCCATATTTCTTTTTTTTTACTTTTCAAATATCTCTTGGTTTTATTGTTTATATTTTCACACTTCCTCAGATGCTTCTTTTTCCAAACAGATCAAAGTTTCTTGATCTATATACTATTTTTCACAAATCTGTTGTATTAATGAATGCAAATTTTCATTTGAAGCTTCTGACAGTTTTTCTTGTGGAAGTATTTTTCTTTCCTCGAATTTCTCTCTTAATCGTTTTGTATATCTTGTGTTTGGAAATTCTGAGCTTTTTGCATAATAGTAACAATACATAATTTCTTTCTTATCCTCAATAGTCCGCTCTATCATCCTTATGGCTCTTCTTTGGCTTATCAGTTTTTGTGATTTTTGTGGACTGCTACTTCCTTCTACAACAGGGGGGTGCATCCTCCCCCTGGGTCTGGCCTGGCCCCATTGTAGGAATGTTTCCGTATTTTGAGGATTCTACACGCTGTCATTTTTTCCAGTCCTGGCACCAGTGCACCTACCAGGATTCGGTACTTTTGTATCCTGGGTCTTGTGCACCCAGCTATCTCTTTCAATTTTTGACCTCCTTCAGTCCATGATATATGCTATATAAATACAGTCTATATATCACTGTGGCCTTGATGAGATTTTGTAGAAAATGGGTCCACCTTGTGAAGGTACTCACCAAGACTTGAGGATTAATTCAATTTAAGGACTACTACTACTCTCCTTTGCTTGCTGAATTTCATCTCTCCCACATACAACAGCCTATTTTTTTCAGATTATTTTAGTCTCTTATAGATTCATAGGTTCATAGGTAGGTACTAGGCTATCGGCCCAAGGGCCTAAGTAAGCCTAGCAAGCAAGGTTCCATAGCTTACACCACCCAAGAAAGTTAATTTCCTATGCCACTGTCCAGCAGAGACACAGAAGTGATCCCAGGGGTGTATTTCCTATTTCCTATCCACTCATCAAGATTTTTCTTGAAGAGTGCTAATAAAGAACTTTGCTTGACATAGATGGGTAGCTTGTTCCAGAGTATAGGAAGTCTCTGTGACAGGAATCTATCCCTCCAGCATGTCCTGTTTATTGTGGTGAAAAGGTTTAGGTCCCTAGAGCATGTAGCTCTGAGGGATTGGGATTTCTTTAGGTGTAACGTGTCCAACAGCTCTGGATCTCTGGATTTGACATAGTTTTATATGTTAGGCAGAGATCACCTCGGAGTAGGCGATATGCTACTGAGTAAAGCTAATGTTCCCTGAGGCACTGCCACATCTTGCTTTTGAGCTGCAAATGTCCGTCTTTCTCTGCTTTAGGTCCTTTGACCTACATTTGTTTCTCCTACCAGACTCATCACATTTCTAGTTGTGCCACTTTTCTACTCTTTATATGTTCTCAGTCTCTTATAGCTTGTTTACCTTGTTCTTCAATGTTTTATTTTGGATTTATACCACTCCTTTTATTGTTAGTGTTCATGTCTTTGAGATATTTTTGCATATGCTTTCTACAACCACATATTCCCTCAATTTTGTTGTGAAGCCATGCTTCTTCACCCCTTGCTGTTTCTTGAAGGTGCAAAGTATTAAAGAAAAAGGAGAGATATATAAACCCAGGAGATACAGTGTGATACTTTTATATAAAAGTAAGGTGGCCAAAATACATATTAACGGTGATCTCCTTTTTTCCTGAAAACTGCAATTTGTGAGATGTTAAGTCGGTGGCTCTATAGCTTGTATGCAGTCCCTTATGACGATAAGATCAAAATTCATGGGTTCTGCCCCCATACATGCAGGTTCTTGGATTCATGATCTTATACTGACACTGCAATGCAATATTAGGGGTGATATAGCCCTTCAAGTGAAATGCAAAAGGTAGTTCTAGTTTAGGTGGATGTTAAGCTTCCCATAACACTTACTGAAAATATTACAGGGATTTTTCCTGGCTTTTTTGCTGTATTTCTTAGGTATGTACAACACACCACCTCAGGTCTTCTCTGACTAAATTGGTCAACAAAATCTAAATGTTTTCTTCATTGCAGTTCTTTTTCATCCTATTTTCAGCCTTTATGAACTTAATTTAGTTTTTCATGCCTTAAAATAAACAAGTATGAATGCATATGGAGGTTCACCAGTACTTTTGTGATCCAGGTTCAAGACCATATTGCCCTTCCCTTTCTTTAATTCCAAATCATTAGTGTGCACATTATCATGAAAACAGCCGACTTGCTTCAGGAGTCAGCCGTGGAGCTGTTAACCCTTGCTCTTTGACAATTTCTACCATCTTTAGAACAGAACATGTGATCATGCTTTTTGCCTTTCCTTCCACCACAGATATATTATGATTGCTCCTGTTTGTCCCTCACAACATACAGATGCAATGAGGACGTGAGCTCCATACCTTCATACTACCTTTTGAGAGGTTATTGATCATCATTCCGTCAGACTTTCTGCATTTAGTGCAGCTCATGCATTTCACTGAATTAAGTAGTGTTTCCATTCCTTTAATTAGTTTGTTTCCCACTCTGGCTGTGGGTAACCCTACAATGAAATCCACTGATAAGTGCTTGCCACCTCCATCAGTTCTCTGTTCATCATTATTTTCCTAGGAATGTTTTCCCTTTTTCCATAAGCAGTTACTAGTTTGTATTCTTGTCTTTTGATGGCACTTTTACCCATGACACTTCAGCCAGTCTTATTTATGTCGGTGGACATAAAACACTCTATCAGCTCCTTTCCGTTAGTTTCTTTAGAGTTAAGTAACACCACGGCTCTTTTAGCCTAGGATAGCAAGGGTTTGTTCTTTCTGTATTTATCTTTAACCCTACCCAGTACAGCCTTGGGTACTCTACTATAGTATTCTATTCTTCTCTACAGAAACCAAACTTCTTTTTCCTTATTCAGTCTCCTTCAGAACATTTCCTTTATTCCTCAAGGAGTTAAACAGTGCTGCAGCCAGACTTGCTAATAAGCATCTCTCATCTGTTTCCACACTGGGACATCTCTTTTCATTTCTCATCACTTCAGCTCGAAAGTTGTTAAAGAAGGTGACTGTATTGCTTCTCTCAATTCCTTTTGCTACACCAAATAACCTTATATTGCAGTTCCTTCTGCAATTTTTAAAATCTTCAATTTTCTCAGATGGCACACATGCTTCTTAAGCTGACAGTGCTATATTTTTTAGTAAGTTTCAGCTTATTACTATGCTCCGATACCATGCGTTCACTACTGGCATCACGTACCTATTATGGCAGAGTGGTTCACCTGCCCACGTAATCTCAAGAACTATGTTTTATGGATTTTTATTACCTTAGTATGATCAGCTCTGACAAAATGGCCTGAAAGCTAGAACCAGACAACACTTATCTAAAAGGTGAGGCCCATGGTGGCTTAGTTAAAGAATCAGAGGAGTTCACCCAGAGCAGGGATGCTGGTACCCATCTCTGGTGCCAGGTCTGGAGGTGATTTTGGTGCCAAGTGCTTATGGCTGTGTGATCCATGTAGCTTAGCTAGGCTTATCTAAAAAGAAGATGTGCATTGCAGACATGGGTCCTTAACATCAGTAAGGAAAGGAGATAGGTCAAGTACAATGCCAATACATTGGAAGGCTGGAGCAGGATTAATTACGATGTACCATACACTGGCAATGGAAACTACTTCTGGGATAATGGATGCCATTTTACTGCTGAAGAAAGGCTGGATCAAATGTGTGAGGTTTAATTGTACCAACTAGATTAAGTTGGACTTTTCTCTATATGGAGCACTGGTTCTAGAATCTAGCTTACATAACCTCTATAGTTCTGTAAAAAAATAGATTAAATTGAATATCTGACTATAGTCTCAAATGAGTGCATGCAGTTTATCTAGGCCATTCACAATAATTAATGCTGAACATCAATGGATGCGATCTGCTTCACCTAGAACATTCTGCGGGTTCTTCTGAAGTTCAGTTTTACTCTTTTGTGTCCTGGCATGCTACATTTCAGTTTAAACTGCTTACATAAATTGTTAACAAATTTATACGTTCTCAAGATAAACTATCGTTTTGGTCTCACAAGCGTTAAATCATTGCTATGCAGCTATGTAGCAGCATATGACTTATGTTCAGTTACTACAGTTACACTGCAGATGTTACATTTAAAATAGTTGTTGTAAGACAAATGGGGGCATGAGCAAGGTTATGTAACCATCCATTACTTAAATATATCAATTGGTTTTAATATATTTGAGGGAGAGGAAGATTGTGTTAAGAATCTTATTATTTTTTATTGGAGCTATAACATTTATCTTTCTTTGAAATGGATTTTGTATGCTTTTTTCCTAACTGCAATTACAAGTCAGGCTGATACAGAATGATTTTGCAATGAGTTCAAACCACTATAGAATAATTTTGAGACTTAAGGAATATAACAATGCAGTTTTTAGGAGAATAACAAAACATTTGAAGTAAACATCGTGTTTACTTCTTGGAATGAACTATAACAGCATGATTTAATTTTGCCAGGTAACAAGAAGTGAACATAGACACTCCCTTATTACTATTAGTCTAGCATGAGTAGTCATGTCTGAGTCATCTCTGATTTGTCGTATATTGTAAATATATGTAGATCTATCATAGGGCAGGCTAGGGTTACATTAATGCTTTAAGCACTGCATTCTTGCTTTCAGCCTGTGCCACCTTGCCTTCTGTAATACCCATGTAATTAAAGGTTTAGTGTGAAAAATGTCTTATGCTGAATAAACTGGCCACATATCTGAAAGCTTCAGTGTCATTCTCACTGATGTTCAAGAAATTATTAAAAACTTTTAACACTTATAGTCAGCATTGTAAACTCATGCATATGCTTTTTAACTGCGCACTTTTTAAACAAAGAAATGGACTCTTAGACACAACAAAATTAAAACCACTTTGACAAGAGGTATTTAGTTTGAAACATTTCATTAACAAGACATACTTAGCATCTTCTAACCATATATGTAATATATTTTAGTGAACTCAATGCATTTTTAAAAATACAATACCGAGCAAGCAAAAAAAAAAAACAAAAAAAAAACAGATCATCATTCACATCATGTCTTGCTTGCAATCAGATTTGACAAAACAGCTGAAATAAATCCCAGTATGGCCCCCTTAGAATCAGACATAATAATTAACATTGTTCACTTTTGCAGTAAATTACATTTTAGCTACTATTTTTCTCATACTTTTCATGACAATTTAGCTGACACTTATAAGAAAACTTTGATAGACCTGAGCATAATGGATATCATTATACATGAGATGGAATTCAGCTTTAAAATAAAAGAATCACAGGCTATTGATATGCACTTTTCTGTATTAAACTTTAGAGGTAGTCATGTCTGGATACCATCAAAACTACATTATGCCCTGGCCACTTTTGAGAAACTCTTGATTTAAAAAAAGTTCAAGATGCAGTCTTCAGATGACCAAAGAAAAACTGTAGCTTGTCTTATGTTCAATGGCAGGCTTTGCAAGAATTTAAAAGACTGAGAAGCAATGTAGTGCAGTGGTTAATGTTGTTACCTCACAGCAAGAGGTTCTCTGGTTTGATTCTCTGCCAGGGTGCCTTCTATGTAGAGTCTGCATGTCCTTCCTGCATTTGTGTCAATTCCTCTGGGTACTCTGGTTTCCTTCTACATTCCAAAGACATGTGTCTGGAATGTTTCATTCTGGGCCTCTGCTGAAAATAAGCTCTGTCCTAGTTGGACTTTCCTGGTCAACAAATGTTAAACAAATAAATTGCCTTGTACCCCCCAATGTGAAGGTAGAGACCTAGTTGTTTGAAGTATCTGAACATGTGTTACAAGCTGTTAAGTACTACCACTACTGGCAACTAAGTAATTCCCCTATAATGGAATATACTGAGGTAATACAGCTACTTACTGAGGGCACATCTTAGGGCATTAAATCAGTAGCACATGCAGTCTCCACACATGAAATTCCTAGTTGAGCCATATTTCTGTGCACTTCTTAAAGTGCATAAAGAGTTTGTGGAGTACTATGGACGGGGTTAGAATAGTATCCTTATATGTATACATTGAGCACAAACTAGGCATATATTCTGTTGCTCATTTTTTTATGGGAAAGACCATGGCAAAGTTTTGTACTAAATTTGATATATCAGATTTTTGTACTAAATTTGATATAATTTTATCTCAATAATAACTATTTTACATTTGACATGAAAAAAAAAGAACTTGCTTTAAAAATGGTATTCACATCTATCTATGCATGTATGATTATGGAGCAGTTTGAACTTGCTTACATTTGCTCTATACAGTCTTATAAACACCACATGGTCTTGCTCATTTTATATATATATATATATATATATATATATATATATATATGATTTGTTCTTTATTTGTTCTTTATTTGCATGGGCTCATTGAGGAATTTAAATACTTCTTCCATGACCTAGATAATAATTAATTTGTCTCCAGTTCACTACTTTTGTTTTCAACAGTATGAGGTTAATCATTAGGATATTAAGTTAAATGGCAATTGCGAGCAATAACTATGTTCTATCGCTTCACATAAATCTATTATAGTGAGTATATATTCCTGCAGATAGCATCCTGACATTTAATTAATTGACAACAATACCATAAGCACAAAATTTCTTTCCCAGGATTACATTTCTCTTCCACAGAGAATTATTTCCATGCATTCCATACCTTCACTTATTAAAAAGAATGACTTTTTCTATCTCCAGCATTTCTTTCTTAGTCAGTTTATTCACTGCTAACCATGATAAGACTGAAAAGTCTCATGAGACTTTCATTAGGATTTTTTCTCCCTTGCTGTTGCATCACTTTGCCTGTCAAATATGAAAGTATTTTGCTAAAGAATACAGACACAGCAAGGTACCTGTAGCTCCTTTTCATTTTACACCCATGAAGTTATAAAGCTCTTCAAACCCAAACTCGTACCTCTTTGACTCTGTGCTGTCGTATAAAGTGTCATTCTTTTCCTTTCCCTTTCCTGGTGCTGTAACCGATTAACTATTTCATTGTCTGAACGTGAATACACCTAATAACCACTGAGAACAACTTTGCTAATTAGCTGAGTTTTGCAAGTTGGAAAATATGATACTCTGACTCAAGGAAAGAAGACAGAATCTGAAACGCAAAAGTTTCAATTTTAAAAAAGGGCAAGTTCTCAGTAAGTTCTTTGCCTTTTTTGCAAGAGCTTTATATTGGTGGTTTAACATGTAGGAAAAACATATGTAATTATACAACTCAACTCTACAGGTTTTCGCATAATGTCCAGATTTTTGCCTCATATCTTTGGTGTGTTCCTCCTAAAATCTGTTCCTTTCTGGCAAATAGCTGAGGATTGAAGTCATTACATGATGACATACATTTGAGTTTAAGACTCAACATCCTTCAGAAAATCCATGCTGATGCAAAACCTATTATTCTATCAACTTTCTAAGTTTGTAAGAGCAATATCTAAAATCTGTCCCTATTTGTCCCCCCATCATTTTAAGCTTTGTCCAGATTTTTTGCTCTAAGAGGTTGGGGGGTATGGTGTAAGAGTCACTGGAATGTTTTATGAGGATTGCCAAACTTGATAATATTTATCGCTACTGGAATTCTACGGAAATAGCACTGTGATTTTTCAGCACTGAGTAGGGCATTAGAATCTCATCAGCTGTGCTCTTATAGTGTATTATAGACAAGAAGTAGTTTCGGAGAAAACAAGATCATATCAGCATGTCTGCCCCCATGAGGATATTGACACTTAGAAAAATAAAAATAGTAATAACCAGTTATTATGGTTTTGGTCAGGTTTGGACTGTTTAGAACTTAATGGTAAAATAAATATATGTACTTTTTCCTATTTCTGTCTGGAGCATTCATTTAAATCTTTGCTTTGCATTGAAGTATGTGTAAGGAAAAAACACTAGAGCCAGTGATTTCCAAATGTTAAATGAAGGGGTACAGCACACATTTCTTAACAGAGGATATGAGGCAAATGTGTTACAACAGTGTCTTACTAATATAAGTAAAATTAATAGAAATAGGCATAGGAGTAGAAAATAAAATGTTATGAATTCCAATGATTTTCAGGGCAATTTATTTGTCTTGTCTATTTACAGTCTGTGTAGTACAATACTGTGTAAATTGGAAACATGCAGCTAGGAAATACTATTGTGTGTGAGAATCTAAAGAAAATGTTACCTAGTAAAATACTTCTCCATACGGGAATGCTAGGGGTTTGCAGTCCACGCTAGCAACCGCCATTTATTTCATTTTACAAGGGAAAAAAATGATTCCATGGAGGAGATGCACAATTTGCAGGTATATCTTGCACGTTATTTAATATAATATTAGTGTCCAACAACATAGTAGTATGAATATATTTTGTTCTTGAATCACCTGAAATGTGTTTTATGGTATCAGTTGTGGTGAATCTTGTGGCATGGTGCGAATAGACACAACAATTAGAATAAGATCAGAATGTTGGAACCTTTCAGACATATTCAGTACAATACTTCCTTAAGCCCCAGTGCTTGGTATATGAATGTAGAACATAGCAGTAGTATTTCTTCATTACACTCTAAGTAAGAGTGGTATCATGTTAAGTTACATAGTTTTGCTTTAAACCATGGATTGATTGTTAATTGCAGGTCAACTATGTAGTAGCTGATGGCTTTTATAAGGTGGATACATTTCATTCTCAGTAACTCCTATGAAGACAGTTGTGACAATCCACTAATGTTTTCACAATAAAGAATATGTTTGATATTTTTTTTGTTTTGTTTGTTCATTAGTACGTTTTTACAAGATGCCGCTAATTGTTAAATTATCCCTACCACATGATGGGTTGCGTCAGGAAGGGCATCCGGCATAAAACTTTGCCAAATCATTTCATGCAATCACCAGTAAATATTTCCATACTGGATCGGTCGAGGTCCGGGTTAACAACGACCGCCACCAGTACTGTTAGCCAACAGGGTGCTGGCGGAAATTGGGCTACTGTTGGCCGAAGGAGGAGAAGAGGTGGAAGGCATGGCCGAAGGCAGGAAGAGAGGTGAAAGGCTAGGACTGTGGTAGTAAGGGTCGGAACTTTGAATGTTGGCAGTATGACTGGTATAGGGAGGGAGCTAGCTGATATGATGGACAGAAGGAAGGTTGATATATTGTGTGTGCAAGAGACCAGATGGAAGGGGAGTAAGGCTAGGTGTATTGGAGGTGGGTTCAAATTGTTTTATCATGGTGTGAATGGGAGGAGATATGGCGTAGGAGTTATTCTGAAGGAACAGTATTTAAAGAGTGTTTTGGAGGTGAAAAGAGTGTCAGATAGAGTGATGTTTATGAAGCTGGAAATTGATGGTGTAATGATGAATGTTGTTAGTGCATATGCTCCACAAGTTGGGTGTGCAATGGATGAGAAAGAAAATTTTTGGAGTGAATTAGATGAAGTGGTGATGACTGTACCCAAGGGTGAGAGAGTGGTGATTGGAGCAGATTTCAATGGGCATGTTGGTGAAGGCAACAGAGGGGATGAGAAAGTGATGGGTATGTATGGTGTTAAACAAAGGAATGCAGAAGGTCAGATGGTAGTGGATTTTACGAAAAGAATGGACATGGCTGTGGTGAATACGTATTTTAACAAGAGGGAGGAGCATAGGGTGACATACAAGAGTGGAAGAAGATGCACACAGGTGGATTATATCTTATGTAGGAGGGCCAGTCTGAAGGAGATTGGAGACTGTAAAGTGGTGACCAGAGAAAGTGTAGTTAGGCAGCATAGGATGCTGGTTTGTAGGATGGCGGTGGTGATCAAGAAGAGGAGGAGGAGTGTGAGGGCAGCACCAAGGATCAGATGGTGGAAATTGAAAAAGGGTAATTGTGAGGTGGAGTTCAGGGATGAGTTAAGACAGGCACTGGGTGGCAGTGAAGAGTTACCAAAATAGATGGGTAACTACAGCAGAGCTAGCAAGGGAGACGGCTAGAAAGGTGCTTGGTATCACATCAGGACAGAGGAAGGACAACAAGGAGACATGGTGGTGGAATGAGGAAGTACAGAAGAGTATACAGGCAAAGAGGCTGGCAAAGAAGAAGTGGGATTGTCAGAGAGATGAAGAAAGTAGACAGGAGTATAAGGAGATGAGGTGCATGGCAAAGAGAGAGGTGGCAAAGGCTAAGGATAAGGCATATGAAGAGTTGTATGAAAGTTTGGACACTAAGGAGGGAGAAAAGGACCTGTACCGACTGGCTAGACAGAGGGACCGAGCTAGGAAAGATGTGCAGCAGGTAAAGGTGATAAAGGATAATGAGGGAAACATACAAGTGAGGAGAGTGTGTTGAGGAGATGGAAAGAGTACTTTGAGGGGTTGATGAATGAAGAGAATGAGAGGGAGAGAAGGTTGGATGATGTAGGGATAGTGAATCATGAAGTACAATGGATTAGCAAGGAGGAAGTAAAGATAGCTATGAAGAGAATGAAGAATGGAAAGGCTGTTGGCCCAGATGACATACCTGTGGAAGCATGGAGGTGTTTAGGTGAAATAGCAGTGGAGTTTTTAACCAGATTGTTTAATGAAATCTTAGAAAGTGAAAAGATGCCTGAGGAATGGAGAAAAAGTGTTTTGGTACCGATTTTTAAGAATAAGGGTGATGTGCAAAGCTGTAGTAACTACAGAGTGATTAAATTGATCAGTCACAGCATGAAGTTATGGGAAAGAGTAGTGGAAGCTAGGTTAAGAAGGGATGTGATGATTAGTGAACAGCAGTATGGTTTCATGCCGGGAAAGAGTACCACAGATGTGATGTTTGCTCTGAGAGTGTTGATGGAGAAGTACAAAGAATGTCAGAAGGAGTTGCATTGTGTTTTTGTAGACTTAGAGAAAGCATATGACAGGGTGCCTAGAGAGGAGTTGTGGTATTGTATGAGGAAGTCAGGAGTGTCAGAGAAGTATGTAAGAGTGGTACAAGATATGTACGAGGGTAGTGTGACAGTGGTGAGGTCTGCGGTGGGAGTGACAGATGCCTTTAAGGTGGCGGTGGGGTTACATCAAGCATCAGCTCTGAGCCCTTTCTTATTTGCAGTGGTGATGGACAGGTTGACAGATGAGATCAGACAGGAGTCCCCATGGACTATGATGTTTGCTGATGACATTGTGATCTGTAGTGAGAGTAGGGAACAGGTGGAGAAGATACTGAAGAGATGGAGATATGCTCTAGAGAGAAGAGGAATGAAGGTCAGCAGGACTAAGACAGAATATATGTGTGTGAATGAGAGGGAGGATAGAGGAATGGTGAGGATGTAAGGAGTAGAGGTGGTGACGGTGGATGAGTTTGAATACTTGGGGTCAATAGTTCAGAGTAACAGTGAGTGTGGAAGAGAGGTGAAGAAGAGAGTACAGGCAGGATGGAGTGGGTGGAGAAGTGTGTCAGGATTGATTTGTGACAGACGAGTACCAGTAAGAGTGAAAGGAAAGGTCTATAAGAGGGTAGTGAGACCAGCTATGTTATATGGGTTGGAGACAGTGGCACTGATAAAAAGGCAGGAGTTTGAGCTGGATGTGGCAGAGTTAAAGATGTTAAGATTTGCACTGGGTGTGACGAGGGTGGACAGGATTAGGAATAAGTATATTAGAGGGTCAGCTCAGGTTGGAAGGTTTGGAGACAAAGCCAGAGAGGCAATATTACGTTGGTTTGGACATGTGCTGAAAAGGGATGCTGAGTATTTTGGGAAAAAAGATGCTAAGGATGAAGCTACCAGGTAACAGGAAAAGAGGAAGGCCTAAGATAAGGTTTATGGATGTGGTGAGAGAGGACATGGAGGTGGTTGGTGTGACAGAGCAAGATGCAGAGGACAGGAAGAAATGGAAACAGGTGATCCGCTGTGGCGACCCCTAATGGGAACAGCTGAAAGAAGATGATGATGATGAAATTTCTGCCACATGGTTGTAAGATAACTTTTCGCATCTCTGTACGTTACTTTCAGCCCTCTGATGAACAATGACCTATAGATGGGATTTATGCAGATATGATTTGCATATCATTATTAATAGCAGATCTAGACTTACTGGTGATGACTACATTTGCGCAATTGGCACAGCTTGGAGAACTGTTGTTAAATATATTAATGACTGGGCTGATGAGATAAATAATGTTAGGCAAACAGCAAATAGAACAGATTTAGGAAAGGGACTGTCTATTGTCATGAAAGATCACTCAACCCCTATTGACCAAGATAATACCAGTGACAATTTTGAAATTCTGGATACAAGTATTCTGCACTCTGAGGATTCAGAGCATACAGATGAAAATAGAAAAAAAGAAAGCAAGGAGAAAGTCTGCAACAAATAATGAAGGAAATAAAACTAATTAATGTCTATAAAGCAAAGTGAATATATACTATAAAGGGCACTGCTTTGTTATGTAACACACAGATTACATGAAATTATAATGTTTTTCCTATCAGAAAACCTTCAATGTACAGAAACAGGCGTTAGTTTTCCAAAAATAAATATAGAAAAAAGAGGCAATGGGGCAGGTAAAAATTAAGAAATCAAAACTGAACATGGTAGGACTGAAGAACATTACTGTAATAAAAAAAGGAGTAAGAAAGAAGTTGACAAAATGGCTCAAACTGTGAATGTACAAAGCCAGCTGGATGAGAATTGTATGCTTGTAAATGTAATAAGCAATGACAACAGTGGAATTAATAAGACTAATGGTGATGAAGATCATTCATTTGCAAAAATTGATAGAGCATATATTATTGAATTAGAAGCTGAAGATTATTCAGATCTGGTCAGAGAAAATATTCCTGTAATTAGAGATTCAGTTATTAGAGGAAGTGATACTTACATTTGCAGAGAAGATAATGAACATCGAATAGTGTTATGCTTGCCAGGAGCAGAAAGAGAGAATGTGAGAAAGGCCTTAGAATGCCTTAATGCTAGAAGGTATAGATCTGTTTTTATTCATGTTGGTACAAATGACCTCATCCACAAGAACTCTCTGACTGCTAGTAGGGAATTTACAGCCCTCTAAAATAGCATAGCTTGTACAGGTGTTAAGATATATTTTTTTACAAATCACATACAGAAAGGAGAGTCAGGTCACCATGAATGAAAATACCCACATGAAAAAAGATGTCCTGTGTTAAAAAATAGAAATCTGTAGAATATCCGAGCCTAATTTTGGGCACTCATGTTTAGACAGGATGATGTGCACTTGTCAAAATCAGGGAAGAGAATTTTTGCAGCAGATATTTTGCAATTGAGAAGCACAAGGCAGGATTTTTGACAGGTCAAAAATGTAACAATTCACATATGGCAACATTTGATTAATATCTGATGGTTGTTAATGCCAATAGCATTAATAAAGTTTTTATTATACTAGAACATATGTTCTTGCAAGATTGATGCTGTTATTGTTTGTGAAACAGGATTAAAGACTAATGACTGGAAAACAGTTATGTCAGGATATTACTACAACAAACATTCTAACAAAAAAATCAAGTGTAGGTGTTATGATAGAGTTTAAAGGTTGTTCTGAGACCTGTAATTGTTAGATGTTCAGTGATAACATCAACACTGCAGATTGTGTAACTGTGACAATAAAGGCAACCCTGGAACATAGAACAATTGTTGGAATGTATAGACCACCAAAGTCGAGTGCTGATGACCTAGAGGAATTCAGAATAATAGTGGCTGGGGACATAAATTTACGAGAAGCAGACTGGAATAATATTGATCCAACAACATTAGTAAGGACATTATTTAAATGCATGTTCAAGAACAACAATTGCTTTAGACTGTAAAAAAGCTTACCAGGGAACAGAACTTACTAGACATTGTGTGTGTTCCTAAAGAAATTACTGTTGCTTCTTGTCAAGTTTTACCACTGTTGATGTGCAGTGATCATGGGGTTAAAAAGGTTAATTTGTTGTTAGATAATTCTTCCACACTGAAATCTAAACCAAAGGACAGAAGATTAATAACAGATTATATAGAAGCGAAAACGTCACTATGTAAATAAAAATAATTGGAGTGATGCATTCTGTGGAAAAATGCAGAAAGAATGTGGAAAGCTTTGAAAAAGACATTTTTTGAATGTAAAAAAAAAATCAAAAAATTGTTTAACATTAGAATCTAGGCAGACAACTTCAAGAGGACATATCTCCAGAAGAACACAATAGTTGATTAAAGTGAGAGACAAAAAATATAAGAATGAAAAAAGGTCAAACTGCAACTTTGAAAACTGAAATAAAAGTTGGACAGACAAATTAAACATAGTGTAAAACAAGATCAAGAAAAAAATGAAGGAAATTTATACAAAGAAAGATATTGAGCATCATCGGAAACCATTTTATAGATACATAAGTTGTGGTAGGAGTAAAGACATACTAATTTATAAACTGTATGTAGATTCTAAAATGTATTCTCAGACACAGCAGATTATAAATATATTTATAACATCTTATGCAAAACAATTTGGTACCACAAAGAGCAGTGAGAAATTGTCCTAGCAATATCCAGGTAACTTCAGATACTGAAATCAAATTAGATTATTTTGAAAAAGAGCTATGCAAAATGGATCAAAGCACAGCACAGGGAGGAGACAGAATTAATAATAATGACTTTAGAATATTTCTCGGTACCATTATATCTGTTATTTACTAGGCCATATAAATGTGGGGAGAGTCCTCAAGACTGGAGATATGCACTTGTTAAACCTATCTTTAACAGAAAGGGGAGTAGGACAAACCCGGAGTCATACAGACTCAAAGTTTTACTTTTATGTTGTGGAAATGTAATGGAGAAAGCTATATTGGATAAATTATTGTCAGAACTGGAAATGTTGAGACTTGAAACCAGAAAACATGCATATGTTGAAAATAGAGCTATCACCTCTTGTAACATGCTGTTCTATAACATTATAATAACAGCTATGAATGAAAAATTTGTGTTATGATGTAATTTACATAGATTTAACTTCAACATTTGGTAGGGTCATACACAAAAACCTGATCAATAAATTAGAATAGTTAGGCATTGATTTTTTCTTGATAAGTTGGATAGCTGCATGGCTTACAAATAGGACTTGGCAAGTATCATACAGCAATTGGAGAAGTGAAATTCAAGGTTAGAGTCAAGGTCTCCCACTGGACTCTATCCTAGGCCCACACTCATTTAAATTGTATCTTTCAGTTCTATCTTTTTAATCAGAGGTGTTCTATAGCCTGTATGCAGATGATTTGAAAATGGGCAAACTTAATATATGTGTTACAGATAGGGCATGTTGCAAAAGAACTTGACTAAACTGACCATTTGGGTACAGGAGAATAATATGCTGATAAATACATCAAAAACTAAGCATATGAGATTTGGGAGACAGAAATCGAAAGGTGAATTTTCAGTACAGCACTCAGTGATTGAAACTTTATTTTCATTTAAGGGCTTGAGTATACAAATAGATACAGATTTGAGTTTTTCTAATCATATCATCCAATTGATTAATGATAGTTATAGATCTATAGGCTATATAAAAACATTTGTAAAGTCTAGGAAATCAAAAATGATATAGTCCTTATTTTCCAGTTACATTAGACCCAAGCTTGAGTAAAGAAAAACAATACAGAATCCTTATAAGAAAGCAAGCATGAGTAAACTGGAAATATACCAAGGGCATCCATGGTTGTAAAAATTTAAGTTATTATGAAAAACTAAAATATATGAACCTGTACAGTGTCTCATGTAGATACTTAAGAGGAGACCTTATTCATATATATAGGACCTTTAGGGACACCTGCCTCTGGGAATGTTTGGGGTTATCAAAAAGGAGTGGAGAATTATCAGACAACTTATGTAGAAGATTCTATAGGGATGAGAATTGTACTAATTGATTCTATGGGAGAGTAACTGATGCATGGAATAGACTACCAAATAACATTAAAGGAAGCACTAGTTTGGACATTTTTAAGAACACCCTGGACACTTATTATGGGAACAACTGTTCTGGTATATTGGCAGTTTAGAAGACCATTATTGCCCTTGCTTGCAATATTTATATGCATGCATAAGCAACTGTATTATATGAAATGAAAAAAGAAGGAAGCATCTCCTTAATGGGGGAAAAGTGGTGAGACAGAGTGAAAACTTAATAAGAAAGATAAAAGACAGGTTTACTAACAACCCATGGGTTCATAGATTAGTACTAAGCTAACTGCCCTTGTGAGCCATTTTAAGCCTAGCCAATTATCCCTTGTGAGACTCAAACCCTGCACTTTGTGTTTGTAAGGCAAACACCTTAACCATTAGGCCACCATCCCAACCCCGAATAGCATTTTTTTGACTCACCATTCACTAAAAGATATAATTAAAAAATGGTGAGTCAAAAAATCCTTTTTTTGTTGTAGGCAAACCTCTTTTCACCCCCATATGGGGCCCATACCCCCACACTCCCTAAGTTATATATATCAACTTCAGTCTGTACCACAGTTGTGAAAAGGGGAACTCCCAAAAAAAGTGCTCCATTAGCTCAGACAATACAACACATTGCAATAAAACTTACAGAGGTAAGCAATTATTGACAGAAAACTCTTGATTGGTAAATCCAGCAATGACCCATAGGACAGTCTAAAATATAGGTAGAAGAAGTTCAATACAAGTAGGAAGAGATTATAGGGATTATTGTAGATTGTGATAAATGTAAAGGAAAGGGAAAGGTAAATGACATTTTAAATAGGGATTAAAGGATTTTTTAGAGGAACAGATATAAGCATGCAAAATCTGAAGGTAATGCTACTCAGTGCTAGAAGTCTAAACCTCAAAATGCACTCTCTTGAGGCACTCCTAAAATGGAGAACATTGATATCTGTGCAGTAACTAAGACCTGGTTCAAGGCTCCAGAGAACATCCCTGCAATGCCAGGCTACAACTCTTATCACACTTTCCAGCCACCAAATCAAGACTGAAACATTAAAGTTGGAGTGTCCATATTCACCAAGGATATTCACACCTCCAGGCTAGTTGCCCAACACAATTATCTGAAATTTAAGTATCTGAAATTCTCCAGGTGCAACTAACACTAGGTAAGACTACAGTCCAAATTGTAGCTTGCTACAGATCCCCCACCATGCTCCAAGATTCTCACTACACCTTTTTAAACATACTGAAAAATATTAAGATACAACGAAACACCCTAATACTGGATGATTTCAACTACCCTGCTATTAACTGGGAAGATTACTCAGGTACCAACACCTTTTCCCAGTGGTTCTTGGAATTCATAAATTCCAACGCCCTGGATAGACTAATCCATTGTCACACTAGGGGCTCCAATATCCTTGACCTGGTCATTACCAACATGGGAGATAGATGATCCACACCAGTGGTCACCCCCTCATTGGTCAGATCTGACCATAAGCAAATCACCCTTGACATCCACATCCCACCCCCACCCCCCCAGTAAGGAAACCTCCGTAAAAAAATTTCCCAAAGCCAACTTCATGCTACTCAAGTCAGAAGTGACAAACTTCATGACACCCATGCAGACAGGAGCTGAAAGTTCGACTGCTGAATCCTACACTAAGGCACTGTACAAGCACATCCACTCGTGCATGAATCATGCCATCCCAAATAGAACCAAGACACTCTCCTCCAAAAAAGGAAGCCAATCTTGTGGTCCCCTGCCATAAACAAACTATACAACAGAAGAAAGAAACTGTTGCAGAAAAGAGGGAAATCCCAGGATGCAAAAAACTCCCTTACCAGCCTCAGTAAGAAGCTGAGATCCCTCATAAAATCCTCCAAAGCTAGATACGAAAATAAAATTGCCAAAGATTCCAAAGACAACCACAAGGCATTTTATAGTTATGTCAAGAATCTAAATGGCAATGCTCAGATATGCTCTGAACTACAACAGAATGGCATTAAATATACTGATCCCAAGGATACTGCCAACATCCTAGCAGATCGATTTAGTGCCAGCTTCACCCCCCCCCTCTCGCCCCCTAAAGGGCCCATCTCAATACCAAAAGATTGCCAAATTCTGGTAATCATGGCCACACAGGTAGAAACTGCACTCTCCAAAGCTAAGAATTCAGCATCCATGGGACCAGATGACATCCTGGGCTGTGTACTACATGAACTACAAAATGAACTGGCACCTCATCTAAGTGTCATGTTTAATCATAGCCTCACCTCAGGCTTCATGCTCACTGAGTGGAGCACAGCTACAGTTATCCCACTCCACAAGGGGGATCCACCTTGGATCCTGGGAACTACCATCCCATCAGTCTGATGAGCCTGATCTGCAAAGGCATGGAATGCATTATCATGGAATTTATAAACAAAGACATTGCCAACCTTCAAACACTGGACTCCATCCAGTTTGGGTTCGTGAAGGGCCGATCTTGTCTCCAGAATCTGATTGACTTCTTTGAATCAGTCTCCAGAGTTGTGGACGAGGGTAAAGTGGTCCACACAGCCTGTCTGGACCTTGCCAAGGCCTTCAACACCATCACCCACTCTGGAATCATAACTAAAATTACTAAGCTGGGCATAAATCCCTATGTCACTCGATGGGTTGCCAACTGGCTTACTGACAGAACCCAGACTGTAAAAGTAGCCGACTCCAAATCCAGCTCCAGGCAAGTGACAAGTGGAGTACCTCAGGGTTCAGTCCTGGGACCACTCTTGTTTGGCATCTACTTCTCTGAAATACAGGCCAACACTAAGGGACTCTGGCTAACAAAGTTTGCAGATGACTGCAAACTGGGAGCCATTAATGAATCCCCAAATGATGTGGATATTCTACAAAAGGGCCTTACAGAAACAGATGCTTGGTGCCAGCGCCATGGGCTCAAGCTTAATGCCAAGAAATGTATAGTTATTCCCTTTGGAAAAAAACATGTACCCATGAATTACCACATAGGTGAAAGTACACTAAACACCGAAAGTGTGATGAGAGACTTAGGGACACAGGTGGACAGTGGTTTCACCTTCGATAACCACATCACCACAACAGTCAGGAAATCCTTCTTTGTGGCACACCTCATCACTAAGGGCTTTTCATCCAGAAAAAAAGGAGGTCATTGTCCCACTGTACTCATCCCTCATTAGACCCATTATAGAGTACAATGCCCCATTTGGTATGTACCTCACAAGACATCTGCAACAGCTGGAAAGGCCGTGGAAATACCTCACTAAAAGAATCACAGGCCTAAAGCAGATGCCCTATGCTGACCATCTAAAACAATTCCAATTATACTCTGTGGTATATCGTCTACTCAGACATGATCTCTGCTTAACACACAAGGCCATGTCAAACCCTGAGCTGTTGGACATGCTCCATTTAAAGAAATCCCAATCCCTCAGAGCCACACGCTCCAGGGATCTAAACCTTGTCATCACAATGAACAAAACATGCTGGAGCGATAGGTTCCTGACACAGAGAATCCCTATACTCTAGCATAGACTGCCCATACATGTCAAGCAGAGCACCTCCTTGGCCCTCTTCAAAATGAACCTCGATGATTGGATGGGAGATAGGAAATTCACCCCGGGAATCACGTCAGTCGCCCTGCTAGACAGGGGCCCAGGAAAGTAAATATTGTGGGAAGAAATATCCATGGAAGTGTTATGGCTCGGCTTGAATAGGCCCTAGGGCCAATAGCCTAGTACCAACCTATGAACATATGAAGTAATACAATTTTTGCAAAAGGTTGTGCCATTAGAAGAACTGAAATATTCTTAAACAGGTACTGGATGATTCAAAGGCAAGTATAAATAGGATTGGCAGGAAAGAGTATTTGTGAATATTTTGAATGAATGGAAGGAGAAAGAATTCAAAAGTGGTGAATTGTTTGATGACGTGATAAAATTTATATGGAAACAATGAGATAAGGATGATATTCAAAACTTTATATAATGCAGATTATAAAATATTAAAGGAAATAATGCAAGTAATGTTTCAGAAAATGCTACAAGAATTGCCAATGCAAGGAGTATATGGTATAAAAAAGTGGCAAAGCCAAGAATTCATTTTGGTAATAGACATAGTGGGTAATATATTAAGAAGAGGTATGGAGAATAACTTGGTAGTGGGCATTTGATAATGTGATTCATGAAAGTTTGAGTGACATTCTTAAGGAATATAGTGTTAAATGGAAGGTTCTGGCACTTCTGCATTCTGCACATGCCAACGGGTATGTGGCAATACTAAAATTTCTGTTGAGGTAAGTTAGACAAAGCTATCACATGAGCCATGTTTTGTCTATTCTGTTTATGAATGCAAGAGATTGAATGAGGGTGTGAATTGGTTACAAAATCTTATTAAAATTCTAGTATTCTTGTCTTATGCAGACTATGAGAGAGTGGTTATGAAAAATAGTTTGTGGATGGCAGATATGTTAATAGAATTAAGCAGTTTGTTAAAGATAGTAGCTTTGTATTTGAGTAAAGAAAAAAGTATGGGTTTGAGCGAAAACAGTTAACAGATGGAATTTACTTTTTAAAGAATGAGATTTCATTGCTAGGAATATAGGCGGGAAAAAAAGGACAGTAGTAGAAGAGCAATGGCACAGCCACGGTGGTACAGTGGTAGCATTGTTGCCTCACAGCAAGAGGTTCTCCTGTTCAATTCTCAGCTGGAGTACCTTCTGTGTGGAGTCTGCATGTGCTCCCTGCGGTCGAGTGGCCTCCGAAAGACATGTGTGAATGGGCGTGCCTTCGCTGAAAGTTGTGCGTTGGGCTGGTAACTCAGCACCATAAAATTAACTGCCAATCATTAGTGGACCGGAGTTCTGCTGTGGTGACCCCTAACCAGGAAAAGACAAAAAAAAAAAGTGGAAGAGCAATGGCAGAAAATAATTAAAGAAACAAAAGAGATTAGTACATTCTGGAGGACTTTTAAGTTAAGAAACTTAATGTATTTTGGCATTATTTATATGATATTGTTTTAGAAAAGAATTGAAAGATGGCATGAGAACACAATGAGGGTGTTTTACTATATGAATCCACAAGGAGATTTAAATGAATACAATATTAGGGTGATTTAAAGAAGGAAATTAAGGTATGGGAACCCAGTCATGTGGCAAGATTTCTTATGCAGACTTAAAACAAATAAACTACCTGTTTAGAGGAATATGTGTATCCAAGTCTTTAATGATTGTATGAAATTTAAGTAGAATGTTATCTTTATGTTTAGCCACAGTGATACTATCAGTGACAAAGGAAGGCATGTTGTATTTCTTGGTTTTGAGGACAAGCACATGAACAATACACTGAGGATTTGTTCAATCCAGCCCTTGCTGGAGAATTTGAGCATTAGAATGAGATCTGATAGCTGCTCCGATTTTGCAATCATCAGAAAACTTGGTTAACAATAGTCTCTTGATATTGTCGTTTATGTCAGAGAACTATATATATTGAAGAGGAGGATGAATGGGACAGAGCTGTGTGGGATACAGTTGGTGAAGATTTTCTGTCGAGAGCAAACAGTCTCAACCTTAATAGTGTGGGTTCTATCAGATAGGCAATTATCTGCCCAGTGAGCTATATATGAGTTAATTATGTCAATAAGCCAATCATGTCAAAGGCCTTGGCAAGGCCCAGATAAGCAACATGGATTGTATTCCTGTTATTCATCGCCTCAGTAACCCTTACATATGGTTATCATGGGACTAGAGGTGCAGTATCATTTACTGGCAGCTACTTGATTGGCTGATTTTGTGTGGAACAGCTCCTAGTAAGATCACCCGATCTTGAGCTGATCAGGTACAGCAGTTTGGACAATTTTTCCAGGTTCTTTTTTCCTTTTTACCATGTTGACGATGGAGTCTCATCTATAAGGACTTAAGCTCGTTAGTTCCTGAGGGTCACCTCGATCTTCTTGTGTGACAGCCATTGTAAGGAGCCATCATCCTATCAGATAACAGAGGATTATACATCCTCAATGGCTTCATGACACCTGAGGACATTTTTATTATATGTCATAACACCCCCTTGGTGATGACATGGGCATATGGATTGTCTATGTCCCACAACCTATACTTCTCTGCTGCTTCACACACACAGGCAAGGGCCACCATCACCATCTTAGACAACCCACCAATGCCCAACCCTAAGCTGCCCCCATACAAGACACACATTTGTCTTTGAATTTAATGTATGTCCCAGCGCTGTTGGTATGACCCACCAGAGCTATCTTCCCTACCCAGATGGACACTTTCATCCTTCCCTGCTTGCTACAGCAAAAATCTGTGCAGTTAGTTAACTTCAAGTCACCTTGGCTGTGGTCAAGGCTTTATTCCTCTACATTGGAATTTTGAAAATATAACTTGAAGTGACCTGAATCCTGAGATGGGTTGCTTAGTTCTATGCTCAGTGAAAATATTTCTAACACTGATGCAGTTGTCTATGATAAGGCTATTAATGGTACACTGGATCTATTATCCTCCTACATATGCTATATGTATGCATCACTATCCTCCTAGACATGCTGTATGTATGCCTCACTACCCTCCTACACATGCTATATGTATGCCTCACTATCATCCGACACATGCTATATGTATGCCTCACTATCCTTATGTGATGACCATGCCCTGACCCAGCAATCAAGGATCCTCAATCCTTACCACTAACACCAGGGAGGGTATCTCATATAAGAGGAAAGGATAACAGATACAGTAAATTAAAATTTCGCTTAAGTGCACACAAAGATCAGAGTCAGTCTGGGTCTGGTTGCTCCCTTGCTCTCCAGGTCCCCAATAAGACTCCCCACTGACACAGCTATAGGGGCTTCATGTCCCTACTCAGGTAGCTGACACACCACAAACACTTTGAGATAAGTATTTGTACAACTTCACAGACACTCCTGGGAAAGGCTGACACAGATTCTCCACCTGTGCCTCTTTACCCAGACTATACAGTAGTAATTTCTGCCACCACCAGCTAATACTTATCAGCTACACAAAGGCCCTTAAAAGGGTGTCCAATTATCACTGTGCAATATTACTATCCAATTGCTTATTAGAGTGGCTTATTACAATAAACTCTATAAATATGCAAAGTACTCTAGCACTTACTTATCTCTACACAAACCAGCCACAGGTAAAGGTTTTTAAAATATTTAATAATAAATAATTAAAACACAAGACAATACTACTACACCACAATGGTATCTAAGAGTTCAGAGATCACACAGAAACTTAAAACAATTCAGTAGGAAAGTTCTGATATAACAGAAAAAAACACTTGCCTAACTTTCTTCTAAGTTCCTAGCTATTACTACAAGAAAACATATTTCTAAGACTAATTACATAAGAAAACAGGCAGAGTGCTGATAAGTTGGATATCAAGATCAAAATGCTCACAGTCTCTCTCTGAAAAAAATAGTTTTTAAACTCACTAACAACAATCTTTGCTAGGCCATCCCAAATTACATAATTTTGACACTTAGGTTATCCCAGTATACACATAGCATCATTTTGACACAGTCTGGAGTTCCCAGGCAAACAAACTGCATTATTTAGCAATCTAACACCTGCTCAGAAAACTACAACAATAAAAGACATTTCACATGTACACTCTAGCAAGTATTCCTTAAGTTAAGACAATAGAAATAATGTGTTCAGCCAGCTGCTTTGGCACCACTATTTAGATAACTTTACTTTTAAGAACATTAAAAATGCTTGGCTTAGTTTTCCTTACAGCAGATAGCAATGCTGCTACAATCTTGAAGTTCACATTTTACAGTGTTTTCTCTCATTTAAGAACATAAGCCTGTATTTTACATTTATATATACAAATGAGAGAATTATGTATCAAATTCTATTTGACTAGGCTGCCAGCCTTCGCCCATCCTCCCCAAATCTTCACACATCCTACACATGCTATATGTATGCCTCACTATCCTCCTACATATGCTATATGTATGACTCACTATCCTCCTACCCATGCCATATGTATACCTCACTATCCTCCTACACATGCTATATGTATGCTTCACTATCCTCCTACACATGCTACATGTATGCCTCACTATCCTCCTATACATGCTATATGTATGCGTCACTATCATCCTACACATGCTATATGTATACTTCTATGCCTCACTATCCTCCTACACATGCTATATGTATGCTTCACTATCCTCCTACACATGCTATATGTATGCCTTACTATCCTCCTATACATGCTATATGTATGCGTCACTATCATCCTACACATGCTATATGTATGCTTCTATGCCTCACTATCCTTCTACACATACTATATGTATGCCTCACTATCCTCCTAGACATGCTATATGTATGCCTCACTATCCTCCTTCACATGCCATATGTATGCCTTACTATCCTCCTAGACATGCTATATGTATGCCTCACTATCCTCCTAGACATGCTATATGTATGCCTCACTATCCTTCTACTCATGCTATATGCATGCCTCACTAGCCTCTTTCACAAGCTATATGCATGCCTCACTATCCTCCTACACATGCTATATGTATGCCTCACTATCGTCCTGCACATGCTATATGACTGCCTCACTATCCTCCTACACATGCTATATGTATGCCTAACTATCCTCCTACACATGCTGTATGTATGCCTCACTATCCTCCTACACATGCTATATGTATGCCTCACTATCCTCCTACACATCTTATTTGTATGCCTCACAAGCCTTCTACACATGTTATATGTATACCTCACTATACTCCTACACATGCTATATGTATGCCTCACTATCCTCCTGGGCATGCTATATGTATGCCTCACTATCCTCCTGGACATGCTATATGTATGCCTCACTATCCTCATACACATACTATATGTATGCCTCACTATTCTCCTACACATGCTATATGTAAGGCTAACTATTTTCCTACACATACTATATGTATGCCTCACTGCATTCCTACACATGCTATATGTATGCTTCACTATCCTCCTACACATGCTATATTTATGCTTCACTATACTCCTAGACATGCTATATGTATGCCTCACTATCCTCCAACATGTGCTATATGTATGCCTCACTATCCTCCTAGACATGCTATATGTATGTCTCACTATCCTCCTACCCATGCTATATGTATGCCTCACTATCCTCCTACACATGCTATATGTATGCCTCATTATCCTCCAACACATACTATATGTATGCCTCACTATCCTCCTACACATGCTATATGTATGTCTCACTGTACTCTTACACATGATATATGTATACCTCACTATACTCCTACACATGCTATATGTATGCCTCACTATCCTCCTGGGCATGCTATATGTATGCCTCACTATCCTCCTGGACATGCTATATGTATGCCTCACTATCCTCATACACATACTATATGTATGCCTCACTATTCTCCTACACATGCTATATGTAAGGCTAACTATTTTCCTACACATACTATATGTATGCCTCACTGCATTCCTACACATGCTATATGTATGCTTCACTATCGTCCTACACATGCTATATGTATGCTTCACTATACTCCTAGACATGCTATATGTATGCCTCACTATCCTCCAACATGTGCTATATGTATGCCTCACTATCCTCCTAGACATGCTATATGTATGTCTCACTATCCTCCTACCCATGCTATATGTATGCCTCACTATCCTCCTACACATGCTATATGTATGCCTCATTATCCTCCAACACATACTATATGTATGCCTCACTATCCTCCTACACATGCTATATGTATGTCTCACTGTACTCTTACACATGATATATGTATACCTCACTATCCTCCTGCACATGCTATATGTATGCCTCACTATCCTCCTGCACATGCTATATGTATGCCTCACTATCCTCCTACACATGCTATGTCAGTCCTCAGCATTACATTTCCTTCCCTGAAGCAAGTTTTCAATCTCAGCTCATATAAAATTGTTTAAGTTCTGCCATCAGGTGGATACATTAACATCAGCTGAAACACATCCCTATCAAGACTGAAACAACAGTTATCCGTGTGACCTACGGCCCCCTACTTATTGCTTGAATCTCTTAATTTTCCTTGGGGTGGTGACAGGCTAGAACTAATGTCTGAAGTGTGAAATCATGGCGTGATTCTCCAAAACCAATACTATCACCTGAAGAATGTTGCCCAGATTTTGCATTTATTACCATCTGAGGATATTCCGTTTGCAGGACATGCACTGATTTCCACCTCTCTCACCTACTAGAATGCCTGTAATGCCTGAGTGCTTTAAAAACACAGTGAAAATTATTTATATAACTCCACATTATATTTATTCAGAAAACATTTCCTGCTTTTCAATAAATGTTCTTAGTGTCCTGATCTGTAGCGCTTTTCTCTACCACCTTTGAATATGACAGTTCTCACAGTTTATATTTTCATGCAATAGTACTGTTTGTGAAGTATATGGTTGTTTATCTTCTCTGGATATTGATATATTTGTCTTAGAAAATGTCTGTGATTCCTCTTTTAATGTTCTTTTTGCCTTTCCCAAAAATAACATACAATCTTGTTCAACTGCTTGACAAACTACTTCACCTTCATGCTACTAAACTTTCTAACTGCTTTGTATACTTACTCTGTTTCCAGCATACCTCTCAACTGAACAGATTTTCGCAGAATGCCCAGATTTTTCTCTCATATGTTTGGTCTGTTTTTCATAAAATTGTGGTTTTCTGGCAAACTAGTGGCAGATCATTAATGATTGAAGTTAGAAAATAATGACAAACATTTGAGTTTCAAACTTCATACTCTTCAGAAAAATCACGCAAATGCAAAACTCGTTAATCTATCAACTTTGTAAGTTTGTAAGAGCAATGTTTAAAAATTATCCCTACTTTTGGACCTTTGTCCAACTTTTATTTATAGCTTTGTCCATATTTCTTGCTCTAAGAAGTTGAGAGATATGGTTTCCAAATGTAAACCTAGTCATCTTCTATATATTTCTATATATTCCATCATAATACCATTTCTGCCTCCATTCTTTACTGCATTTCCTGTACTCGATTTCAAGGTATCAGACAGATGATACAGTGGATCATTGATTAGCATCACCACTGCACAAGGCTTGGTTTCCCCAACTCAATTCTTCACAGGGAGTGTCTTTTGTTTAGCGTCTGCACAGCCTTCCTGTATCTATATGGGTTTTTATAGATGCTTCAGTTGCCCTCCCTGTCCCAAAGATGCACCACAGGTAAAATGGCAAACTTATAAATTGTCCACATAAGTATGCATTCTATGTGAATGTGTGTGTGTGTGTGTGTGTGTGTGTGTGTGTGTGTGTGTGTGTGTGTGTGTGTGTGTGTGTGTGTGTGTGTGTGCATCCTACAATGGTTCCAAGTTCCCCGTCTCAGGAATATAGATGATAATGCAATAATTGCACTTGAAGTTGTATATGATCAGTTGATTATTTTAGGGAACCTGGAATAATAAACTACACAAATAAGGGTTAGCAAATTGGTATATCTAGGAGAATGATTTTTTCTGAGCCATGATGCTGAATCAGAGTTGCCTAGACATAGTAAGGCCTTGCTGAGTCTAATTATGGTGGCTGCCAAAAATACAATTGCTAGAAAATGGAAATCAAAGTCTAAACAACTACTTACTACATAACTTTTCACAGCCCACAAACTGTACTACCACCCTGACAAAACTACAGCTTTACAAAATCTAATACAGCCCTACACTACTACCCGTCCCTTAAGGTCTACTGACCAAAATCTCATAACTGTCATTAAACATAAGAATGAAGCAGGCAAAGCTCTCTTTGGCTGTACAATAGCTAAAATCTGGAACTCACTCCCAAAACACATAACTTCTACCAGCTCTGTTTCATTATTCAAGAAACTGCTCAACACCCACTACTCTAACAATTGGCTGTGCCTATGTGACCCCCCAGATTAAGTCTCTTTCCTTCCAGTAATATAATCATTTTTGAAGAACCTTCACCTCTTATCCATTAACTACTTATTCCTTACCAAACACGTTTTTTTAAATTACTTATTCTTCCATACAATGATTATGCTGAAGACATTTGTTCTACTCACCTATGTAAAAATGTTAAATATGTTCCTGTATGTATAATAGTATGTAAATGTATTGTCACTTTTGTTTATTTGTTTTTTATGTGGAGCTTATCTCTGCGGGCCTCGCTGAAAATGGACCTGCATCCAGTCGGACTTTCCCAGTCATCAAATGTAAAATAAAAATAAATAAATAAATAAAGAATAATAAATAAACCAACTGTACTAGAAGTGGTGAATATAGTAACAGAGAAAAACATTGAAAATTGCGATCTTTAGAAAAGGACAGGAGCAAACTACATAGGAAAAAATGGGAATTGTGGGAACAATACATACAGGGGAGGAATGAGGTTTAAAAGAGGGAAGGACTTAAATGAGCTATGTTATGTTTGACTGACAGTGATTGAGTAGAGTATAAGTGATGCATAATGTTTGCAAATGGGAGTGTGTCAGTCTGGTTTGTGACGTATAATGCTTGCAACTAAGATTGCGTCAGTATGTTTGTTTTCATTTATATAAATCATTTATAAAAATGTATGATTGCCTATGTCATGATAATTTAATAAAAATGTTTCTTGTTAAAAAAAACACAAAAAACAAAACAATGTAAAGATTCTTTGGAAGCCAAAGAAAATAATATAAGGTTGGTGAGTGTGTAAGTTGGTGGGCTAACAAATGGTGTATAAATAAGCAGTGTACAACACTGTACTGTCAGTGTAGAATACTATCTAAGTACTCTCCTTAAAATTAATACTGTCAACCTCTTACTAAAATGACAAAATATTTTGTATGCATAACTGCTGCTTGTATAATCCACTAAGTTGCAAGTGTGCTTTCTCTTTAGTAACTTCCACCTCTGTAAAATCTTAGAATGTATATGTATAAATGTAACTACTGTTTGTGTACATATGTAAATAGAAATGCAACTTTTCTGTGTTTGACTGGAACTTATTATAACACAATGTAAGCAAATGGAGCTTTTTTCCCAGGGCCTCTGCTGAAAATGGGTATTACTCAGTTGAACTTTCCCAGTAAACAAAGAAAAATAAATAAATAATACAATAAAGTTCTGAAGGGACTAGTTAAAAATAAACTACACAAATAAGATACATTCCTTCATTAAAGAGGATCAACTATACACCCATCTGGCTACATAGACAACTGGACACTGAGTATGCTAACATTTCTTGCTTTAGACTTTTGCTACAGTATGCCATGCATATGGTACAAGTTTGCAATATTTCTTCTGTCTGATTTAACATTCCTGTATCTCATGTTTTTTCTTTGCATTTTACTTTTCTCAGCTGTGGATGGTGCAGTGGTGCAGCAGTAGCATTGTCACCTCACAGCAAGAGGTTCTCTGGTTTGATTCTCAGCTGGGGTGTCTTCTGTGTGGAGTCTACATGTCCTTCCTGCATTCGTGTGGGCTTTCTCCGGGTGCTCTTGTTTCCTCCCACATTACAAAAACATGCATCTGAAGCCTTTCTCCCTGGGCCTCCACTGAAAATTGGCTTCATTCCAAGTTGGGCATTCCCAGTTAGCAAATGTTAAATAAAAAAAATAAATGTGATTCCTGTATTTGCAGGTAGCACACTCACTTTTGGTGCTGGTAGAACAGAAGGCTATGGGTTCTTTGTTCATTCAGAATTTTCCCCATTGTTGTATTATTTTTCCTCTTTCGCCAAAAGTGATTCCTAATATATTTACTTAATTTCTGGTAAAATACATTCCATTTAACTTTTTTTATTTCACCAAACCATTTACTTTTTGATTTATTTAGCCATAATCCATCTTTATTAGACACCCTTTCTGTGCTTGTCACAGTTTCCCTCATCCATACTATATTTTGTGTTATAGTAACTAAATCATCTGTGTATGAAAGGTGTACAGGTATTATTATACTTTTTTTTCCATTTTCCATCCTATTTCTCTAATTTCATCAATATAGGTTTGCATTATTGCATTCATTACTAGCACAAATAAAACATACTCATTGGACACTCATGTTTCACCCCTTTTTTCAATTTTTATTTTCTTTCCTAACCAACCATTTACCATAAAATTCACCCAAAACATATCACGGTACTTCCTACTTTTTCCAAAGCCATAGCCCACTAAAATATCTTACATTGCCTCATGACTTATTGGATCAAATGCTTTTTGCTATACCAATCTTACATCTTTATTCTTCCTTAACATAACATCCATTACTTATTTTATTATTTCTAACATTTCCTTTCCTTGCTTTCTCTTTACTCCACATACTCCTTCCCTTATCACTTCTTCCAAAATGATTCCCCTTTGTTTTGTATTATTTTCAATAAGGTTTTAGTGTCCTTACAAATATTATTGGCCTACAATTTTTAATATTTTTGTCATCTTTCTTCCATATAAATGAAATTATCCTTGCACTTATAATTTCATCTTCTATCCCTTTAGCCATTTATTTAGTACTTCCACAAATACTCATCCCCTTATAATATCCATAACTTAACCCATCTAAGCCAGGTGTTGATTCTTTCTTCCCTTGCTTTATAACATCTTCTTGTTCACTCATTTCAGTTCTTTCTTCTAACTTACATTTTACTCTACCTGAAATTTCCTTTACTTTCAACATTACCCTTTCAGCTCATTTCATTTTATATACTATTTCTATGTTTTTCAATCTCCAGAGTTTATTCCCGCGTATATTTTCCTACCGCACTCTCATCTACCATTCCAGCCATCTTCTCCTTCGCTCTTTTTACTTTCTTTCCTAAAAGAGATTTTCTGTCTGTACAACATTGTCTTCATTTTTCTTTATTTTTCTCAAACAATGTTCCTGTTTCTTTTATTCTATTATTTTTCTTCCATCTTTTTCAAAATCTTTCAGCATGCTTTTCCCAAATTTATTGCATGTTTATCCTCCTCTCTACTTCCAAATATCTTTATATTCCTGTTTAAAAATTTACACTACTGCTTCCAGCTTTCAGAAAATGCTTTTATTGCCATGTGTTCTTTTCACAGTCTGCGAGACCCTCTCTTTGTTTCTTTCTTTTTACCTACACCACCTGTTAACAATGTTATGCCTTTTCCTTTTTATTATTTCTTCATTATCTCCTAACACAGGCCATATTTCCCTATGATCTGAAAAATCTACATCTTCTACTCCTCCCACCACTTCCTTCATGTCAGCAGAAAACACAACATAATCTATTTCTGCTTTAAGCATTTCTCTTCTGTAAGTTCACTCTATTTTTCTTGTTCTTGGGTTTACACATCACATCACTTCTTATCACCTTTACTTCTTGTGTTATTTTTCCTTACCTTACAGTTAAAGTCCCCAATCTTTACTATTGACAAGTTTGCTGTCATATATTTTTTAATTCTTCAAACATTTTTTGACATATTTGCATATGCATATATAACTAATAGTATCACATGATATCCATTTATCTTCAAGTTGTGTATTATTATCTTTCCTGGTATCACAATTGTTACATAGAGCTTTATTGACTTTTCTTTTTTTTTCTTGTTTAACACATCTTGTATCCAGCAAACATAAAATATTCTCACTTCATTTCTTGTGCTGTTGATATATAGTCCAAAAACACCTAAATCATCTCTTTAACCCATCATACTTATTTTCTATTTTTCTCTGGATCTCTTCTGCCATTACTCCTTCTCCATGCTCTTTTCTTCTCCTTGATTTATATTTCTTACACATTCTTCCTCAGTTATATCACTCATTTCACTTGTTCCCGAATATTGTTTTCTAGGTATTCTCTTTCCTTCTTCTCGGTTTCTTTTTCATGCATCTGTTCTTTTTTTCTGGCACAGGACTCTCAAACTAAGAATGGACAGATTCATTACATTTTCTAGAAAATGGTTTCCAGTTCAAGAAGGATGGCCTTGATCCCCACATTACCCATATCTTCTTTTTGTACATTTCTGAATCAAATTTGTTTCACCCCCACAATAAAAATCCTTTGGTTGTCCCCAATACCTAACAGTTGCTCTTTTTCAATTTACTATTATATTATTGGAAATATGGTGTGATTTCCCATCATGCATATCCAGTGTAACTCGCATCTCCCACTCTACATCTATACATTTTTGTTACTTATTTTTTATGTCATATTTGTTATCATATATTGTGAGGAAAAATGTTTTAAGTTGAAATTCATCCATGTCTGACATTCTAAAATGCAAAGTCAGTTTTCTTTTTGACTAAAAGCCAAAGTTCTGGAAAATAACCCAGTGATTCATTAATGTTCCTTGCATGGGGTGGAGAGAACCAATTAGCTGTGTGCAACAGGTAGCATTGCTAATTGAATATGCAAAACTGTAAGCTACTCTACACATTGAAAAGACCCTGCTCAAGTCCACAATATGTGCTCATGGTCCCATTGATGTAAGGCAGGACTCGTGTACACAATGTTAACAAGGAAATGTACACAAATCTGAGCTCAGTCAGTGAGTAAGTGAGCACAATGCAAAAGGTAGGTCAACTTGGAATACATAAAAGACAGGGGATGCCTAACAATACAAGTGGGTAAGAGTGGCTGATACAGTTGTACATTGCTTTGAATGAAATAATGGACATGTGGGAACTTCACTGACATTGTCATGTACTTTGGGAAAGAAAACACAGGCAGTAAGTGTTCCGAAGAAAAAATGTGTTGTGTGACTATACATGCAGGTAACACAGGTTTACAAATTCCCATGTCTTATATGTATCAAAGTATCAATGCAGGGATGATGGGAAAGCACATGCATAATATTATGGACCCTATGAGTATATTAAGAAACATCTGGTCGCATTGCCCTATAAGTACTGTTAGTGGAAACAATGACCGCTGTGACAGCAGCATGCATGTTGGGAAGGGTAGGGAATGAGATAGTTATTACATCCCAAATCAGCATGTAGTGCAATCCTCAAGGGTATGCCACAGAAACAGAACTGTTACACTAATCAGAAAATGAATATAAGATTATGCTGCAATACAATGGTACAGATTTAAAAAATATAATAGATGAGGATGTAATTACATGAGAGATGTTGGACCTATCATGAAAAGCATACTCAGATGGAAATTCTGAAAGATACAAGTTTTGTGGAGGGGATCCAGTAGCATCTGTTTTGTGTGTGTGTGTGTGTGTGTGTGTGTGTGTGTGTGTGTGTGTGTGTGTGTGTGTGTGTGTGTGTGTGTGTGTGTGTGTGTGTGGTGTGTGTGTGTGTGTGTGTGTGTGTGTGTGTGTGTGTGTGTGTGTGTGTGTGTCGGTGTATGCCTATTGACATGTTTTCATATGTGTGAAAGGAAGACCATTCATTAGAGTTACCCCCTAGGAGAAGTAATCACAATACAAGTGTGCTGATGTCAGTATTGTGTAATGACAACTACTACATGCATCTCTTCACTTTATTATATGTGATTGGAGTGTAAAGCTTACATAAGCATTGTATTACATGTGTACTACCTGCTGATATCACACATACATAGTTAGTACACTTCTAAAAGCAGTATACTATCATGCTGTTAATAAAACCTCCTGAACTGAGCATTGTGCAACACATTGTAATTCCTGAATCACAACATGCAATATACCACACAGACAGGTGCAATAGAACCATCAGGTAGTAAATGAACTGCAGAAGCTGCTAGAATTAAGACACAGCAGGTGTACTCTGGCCTTTAACAATGTTGGTGTCCTCCACACATCAGCCATTACCCCGATTGTGTGGCAGCCAGTAGAGTCATGCTGCCACGGGCAAATTCTCAGCATTTCTTTTGCTACAGAATACATCATTATACCGGGCATATTCATAAGAAATACAGCAATTACTGGATGTACATCACCTACCCATCCCAAAAACATAAAAAAAAATCATAACACATGTTTCTTGACACTTTTTCTTACCAGTGTGTAACATGCTTAACATCAAAATTCATTCTTGCCTATTACCACTGCGTTGCGAACAAAATAATAAAGACCCACTCCACTGGATTTGAACATATGCAATGTATGTCAAGATTCTCTTGATCTGTGGATTGACTGATGTTGGCACACAAAAAAACATAGCTTACTTATCAACTTGTCAGACAAGAAACACACTTGAAGGCATAACTTGAATGTTGTGTTACAATGCATATGGCTTTCATCAAAGGAGTACAAAGGTTGGCATTTCTGTCTCCAGTTGTAAATGTTTTCGCTAAGTGCACTTGTAAACATGAATTCTCTTGTAGAACTTAAGCCTGTCTGCTAGCAGACTTGGTACTTACACCTTGCAAGACTTGAACACCTGCATATCTGAGGGCAGGTCCATAGAACTGCATATCAGCCAGTGATGCCACAGAACAAGTCACATCTTACTTGTTATAAACCACACACCTAAAGGGTTGCATCAGCAGAATGTTAAAATAGTTATGTCTCCCATAAAATATAGTTTTAGATATCAAAATCCTTTAGTCATGTTAGTGTATGCATCGGTGTGAATCAACCATGTCAACATCTGTTGAGTAAGCAGCCCTTGTCTCTCTGCACTGTATAACACACATATAGTACTTATACACTGCCATATTTGAACCCCTGCCCATCTAGGTCCACACTCTATAGAGCTGTGCATTAGCCACTCACACCACAGGAGAAGTCTTGCTACAAGTGCAGGATAACTTACATTTGCAGAGATGACTTCATTAATGTGTTGCAAGGCATATGTTTGATGCAAAAGAGTCTGCTGGATAAGCTAGTTCTACTGGTCACTAGATTTTGACATACTCCAACTACTTAGACATTACAGGCTTCAAATAATGACCTATCAATGTCCACACTCTATACAGATACATATTAGCTGTTCATGCCACAAAAGAACTCTTAGGGCAAGTGTGAGACAAAACACATTTGAAGGAATGACATCATCATCATCATCATCAGTGTATTGTAAAACAGATTTTTGACGCAGAAGAGAGTGAAAGTATCTGTTGGATATGCCAGCCATACCTCTCATTACATTCAGACATGGTCATTCTAGTTAGACATTGTAGGGTTAAACACCTAACTCCACACTCCATACAACGCATGTATTAGCTGCTCACTCCCCAGGCAAAGTCTTATTACAAATGAAAATAGAACAAAATTGAAGGGATGACTTTATCACTGTGTTGCAAAGCAGAAGTGTGACATAAAATGGATTGAAATTGCTGTGAGAGCCCTCCATCTTTGTAAATATATCCCCTGAATAGAAGTATACATACAAGATCTGTTGAATAGGATAGTTTTACTTGCTACTGCAGTTTCTCACACACACTTTTACTAGTCAGTGCTGGATTTGAACACCTACTCAAATCCACACTCTAGAAAGAGTGTATTAGCCACTAATGCCACAGGTAAAGTCTTTACTATAATGGTGAAACAGAATACATTTGAAGAAATGGTACTGTCATTGCATTGAAAAGCAAATGTGTGGACTAAAATGGATTGCAGTTGTTTGAAGAGCCCTCTCCCTGTGTAAATGTTTCCACTGAGTAGAAGCATACATTCTAGATCTGTTGGATAAGTCAGTTCCACCTGTTACCATAGTCACTCACACACACACACACACACACACACACACACACACACACACACACACACACACACACACACACACACACACACACACATTAGTTAGTCATTGCTGGATTCAAACACCTGGCTAAGTCCAAACTCTAGAAAGATGCCATAGGAGAAGTCCTCTTACAAGTTTTTGACAGCACATAGTTGTAGTTTACATTACATATGTTTGGATGAATGGCCAATTTGGTGGGACAGACAAAAAAGCAATGTAGTGATCACAACTTACTACCTACTGTAGCAATAACTAACATATCACTTCATTCACATAACTTTTCATGCTGCGAATTACGTCTATGTGCATCACATTAAGGTGTATTGAGCATTTATGCAATGGTTGATCATTACAGATGCCAACCTGTGAAGTGACATTCAAGCATTTTTACCTTTTCATCTCAAGCTTATTGTATAAATTCTGTTTTTATTTTGTGGGTCATAGACATGTCCTTGTGATGTGAATACAATGTGGAAAGTAAATACAATCCATGAATGCAAAACATACACTGCACTCATTAATACTACTCTACGAATGTGTACAATTGTACCACTTCATTGGAAAACACTTGTAAGGGTAATGTGTTTCAGCGCAAAAATCATTTACATTATTGAGTAATTACACAGTATCATAGTGAACTCCTTATATCTTGACTACACTAAGCCAATAAAGCATACACAAGTAATACAGACCACTGACATTACTTTCGATTTGTCACAATTGCTCACTGAGACACAGTAATGGCAAGCTCATTTGTGTGACTGATGGCAAAGTATTAGTGCATGTGGAATTACTTTTTGACTTTTTAAACACAGAATAGGAAATAGCCATCATCTTTGCTGCTCAATGATAAGCATCCCACGAAGGAGGAGTACAAGCATGGAGACATTTGTGCTTCTAAGCCAATTCATACCATGTGTGTCATGTTAATGCTTTGTGTGTCATTATTACAACTTATGTTGATTACTGTAAAGCTTTCAAACAAGCAAGGGTGGGATACTTGCAGACAAATTGAAGAGTATGCAGGGTACTGGTAAAGGGCTAACATGTATTTATTTATTTATTGACATTTGTTAACCGGGTTGGTCCAGCTGGGTTTTTGGCCCATTTTCAGTGGAGACCCGAGGAGAAAATCTCCAATACACATCTATACAGACATAAAAAGTTAACAATTTCAATTGAAATATGATGACAGATAAAAAAAAAGAGAAGAAGCAAAAAAATAATAATAATACAGGAACACTACAGATACAGGTGAAAACATGCAAACTAATTACAATTATGTAAACTATTTGTTTACAGATTAGAGATTTTGTACATATTTACATGCAGATTAATTGATCAAATGAGAAGAGTACAGTTCAGTTTGTAACCCTTAGTTGAGGGATCACATTATTGAGGTGATGGAGGAAAGTGCGGAGGGGGTAGCCCTTGGAGGGAGAGATGAGGTTAGGTTGGTGATGTGCAAGGGCAGATTCTGGCATTGAATAGATGGCATTTTAGTTTCTCCTTAAAATGTGCTGGGTGAATGGTGGAGCTTATTTCGCGAGGAAGTTGTTCCAGTTTTGGGCTATTGAGTATTTATATAAGAGTCTGCCTACTGCTTTTTTTGGCTGGTAGGTGTTGAGAAGTTGCTGATTAGAGGTACGGGGAGTGCGAGAAGGTGTGTAGATGGAAAAGAGGGAAGAAAGAGCTGGGCAAGATGAAGGTTTGTAGAGAATGAAATGTAGCATTTGTAGTTGTGAAAGTAACAAAGTGTGGGGGAATTCTGGCCAGTGTAGGGATGCGAGGGGTAGACAATGATGGGATTTGCAAGGAGAGTTTGTTATGAATCTAGCTATCTTATGATAAGTTTGTTGGAGTTTATTTAAAGTTGTGGCTTGGATATTGGTGAAAATAGGGGCAGCATACAGAAGGGAGCGTAGCAGGAAGGCTTGAGCAAGGGAGAGCCTAGCATTTGGAGTTAGAAATGTCTTATTATGATAGAGCAATCCAAGTTTCTGGTTAGTCTTTTTTATACAGTGATGGAGGTGTATATTAAATTTGAGTTCATCATCTATGATGACTCCAAAAAGTTTAGTATGAGCATCAGGTTTAATAATTGTGTTATTTGAGGAAATGATATAGAAGGAAGATTTGTGGTGAGTATGTGACTGGGGAGGAATAGTAGGAGTTTGTTTTTTTGGGGGCTAAGGATGAGTAGGTTTTTAGAGAACCACTGTTCAGTAGATGAGAAAGTATGTTGAAAGAGAGTATGGAGCTCAGAGATGTTGTCAGAGATGGAGATGAGGGTAGAATCATCTGTGTATTGGATGAGGGATGATTGTTTGCAGGATATGTGTAGGTCATTAGTGAAGATGTTAAAAAGGAGAGGACCTAGGATGGAGCCTCAGGGTACTCCTGTTGTGACAGATAGGAATGGAGAGGTGGAGGAGAGCCATTTGACAGACTGCTGCCTGGAGGATAAGTAACTGGAGAACCAGGAAAGGGTAGAAGCAGATAGATTGAGACTAGCAAGTTTAGATAGCAGCAGAGGATGGGAGACAGTATCAAAAGCTTTGGAAAGGTCTAGGAAGAGGCATGAGATACGTTTATTATTATCTAGGGTTTCTGCAATGGTATGGGTAAAGGATAGTATGGCAGTACTTGTACTATGGTGGGGACGAAATCCATGTTGGGTAGGGGTGAGAAGATTTTGTTGGAGTAGGTATTTTAGCAGTTGTGAGTGGATACATTTTTCAAGTATTTTGGAGAGGGGATAGGTTGGCTATGGGACGGTAATTAGATGGCTCAGTGGAGTTACCCCCTTTGTGTAGGGGAATAGTGAAAAAGGATTTCCAGAGGGTAGGTACTGTAGATTCCTGAATGGACCTATTGATTAAGATAGACACTGGGTAAGCTAGAGTCAGCAACTAGTTTGAGGAAAGTGGGGGTAGATTATCTGTAGATAGTGAGCAGAGTTTGAGCTTAAGTAGAAGAGATCGAATATAGGAAGTGAGAACAGGCTGTAGGGAGAAGGGATTATTGTTGGGTGGGTAGGAGGGGATGTGTTGAGGAGTAGCATTGCCAGTAGTGGGTAAGAGTGACTGAATAGTATCAATAAAGTATTTGTTGAGCAAGGTAGCTGTATCTAGAGGGGATGTGTCTGGGTAGGGGGAGGGATTTGAGGGGCATCCAGGAGAAAGAATTCCTTTAATGGTTGACCAGAATTTCTGAGGGTTGGTTTTGCTATCAATTGGAGTAGAGTTCAAGAAGGACTTTTTGTCAAAATTGATTTGTTTCTTGGTAAGGTTCCTGAGATGTCTATACTTGTGAAGCAAGGATAATTCTTTAGTTTTGGTCCAGGCTTTCCATGTTTTATCTCTTTGAAGCATAAGGGACTTAGTCTCTTTGGAAAGCCAAGGAGCATAGTTAACTGTTATTCTAACCTTTCTAGAGGGAGCGAGGGAGTTGAGAGTATTTATGAAGATACTGAAACTATTTACTGGGTCATTTAAGGGGATTTGTTTCAGGAAAGTCCAGTCAGTGGAAGAGAGAATTGTGTTGAATTGAGCTGAGTCAAAGTTCGAGAGTTGGGAGGTTGAGAGCTATATCTAAGGACAAGAGTGGGTAGGTGGTCACTTAGTTGATCTGGTAGGGTAGTGGGGTTGTGATATAGCTTAGGGGTGTTGGTGAGTATCCAGTCAATTACAGAGCTAGAAGAGGTGTTTTTATAGATTCGGGTGGGAGAAGTTATTAGTTGATGATAGCCGTGGAGATTAATACTGTTTTGTGGAGAGTCAATTTAAGTTTTATCCAGTCTAGGTTGACATCTCCTAAGATAAGCGTTTCATAGGGTATATTGTGAGTGAACCAGGAAAGCATTTTCTCAAGGATTGGTAAGTTGTTTCCAGGAGAGATGTAGATGGAGGCAACAGCTATTTTTTTGTGTAAATTGAGGTGATAGTTAGCTATAATGACTTCAGCTGGTTGAAAGTCAGGGATGAGAGCAGTAAAAGGTGTGAGGTTGAGACTATTACTGTGTAGGATGACTACACCACCCCCTTTTTTGTGCAGTCTATCCACACGGTAGATGTTATATCCTGGTGGGAGAATTTCATTGTTAGAGATGTGTGGCTTAAGCCAGATTTCAGATAGGCAGAGGATGTGAGGGGTTGTATGGGCTATCCAGACGTGGAACTCAGTAATTTTGTTTGTTAGGCTTTGAATATTTAGAGAGTAAATGGCAAGATGTTTAGATATGGGTGATGTATGTATGTTAGACTGATGGTGGGCAGAGGTAGAAGGAGTAGAGGGGGAGGAAAAGTATAAGGGAGAGGTATGTTGTGTTGAGGAGGAGGAGGGGCCAGGGTTAGGTTGGATGTCCCCAGATAAAAGTAATTTATTTCTATATAGGGAGAGTAAAGTGATATGTAGATCTAATTTATAGAACTTGTATTTAGATGCATGAGAAGGAGGACGCATTTTGAGTCTGGTCGGATTGTGGAGACGTGTAGGGGAGGTTAAATAGGGCTGGGGAGATAGAAAAGAAAGAAGGTGAGGGTAGTGTATCAAGGGTGAAGGAGGTGGAAGAGTATGGCAGTAGGGAAGGAAGGTGGATGTGGCATGCTGTTATGTTAGCTAGAAGAAAGAGAAAAGAGGTGGGATGATTAGGTAGTGCATTGTAAATCTGACTAAGGGGGAAGGAGGATGGCTTTCAGGAAAGGGAAAGTGAGTGTATAGAGACTGTAATAGGAGACTTAGAGCAAGAATGGAGGAAAGGGTGGGGAGAGGAAGTGAGACAATTTCAGGTAAGACAGGAAGTTCCTTGTTAGTGGGTGGTGTGGGATGAAGGGGAGGGAATGGATGGTATAAAGGAAATTGTAATAGGGGTGGGTGGGAATGGAGGTAGTGTAGGGTAGCAAAGTGAGCCCGAGCATAGTGAGGATGAACGTAGTGGGGCTAATACCCTGGTTGTAAAATAGCCCAGGAAACAATCTGTAAGGAGGAGAGAAAAAAGAAAAGAACTAGCTAGAGAGTGAAAAGATAGAAGGGAAGCAAAGAAAGGAGACAGACAGACACAAGGATTAAATACAGATGGCACTTTCAGGAGAATGCTAGCCTCCATTGCACTGATATGATTGTATTAGAGGAAAATGACCTGTGTGGGAGAGTTGACGCTAGCAGGTGTGTGGGGCTTGAAAGAGAAGAGAGGTGTTTACAAGCAGCAAGAGTAGAGCAAAGACCATGAGTAGAGGGCAGGAGAGTGGAGAGTAGCAAGAGAAAGGCAACAGACTATAGAGCAGGGCAGGACTGCAGGCAAGGCAAAGTGAGAGAGACAACAGGAGATGTAGTCAAGAGTGAGGTATGGGGAACTAAAGTGGGTACAGAAAAGTGAGAGGAGTGGGGGTAGTCAAGGAGGAGAAAGATTGGGGCTGCTGGCGTCCTCTCATGCAGCACATGTGTAGAAAACACTGTTTTTGTTGTAACACTATTTTGGAGACTAACAAGATGCTGTAGCTAAGAAGGGCTACTATATCAGGTACTAGTTAGGCACTAGGACACATACTTTATTAGGATTCTGTTATCTTATTTGGTAGCTGCAGGACTATTGGTTGTAATTAGCAGGGTTTCTGTTGGGTCCACACCACAGAGTTACTTTTGTGGTCAGGTGATGTCACAGGGTTAATGTCCGCTAGGGCTATAAAAACAAGAGGAGGGAAGTCAGTTGTGAACAATATTCAGGCAAAAGTGTGAGAAAAAAAACACCAGGGGTAAGAGAGATATCAAATAGGTTAGAAATACAGCAACAGAGAATAGTTAAATGTACAAAGTTTCACTATAAGAGTGCTCTATATGCATTCATACTAAAAAATACAGCAGTATCTGTAGTTAAATTCAAAACAGTGCAAGTACAATAGTTAGCAGCACATCACAATACAGAGAAATACATTCAACAGTAAGTCAACAGGGTTAGTTATTTTTCCCAAAAGAGAAACATTTAAAAAACAGACTAGACTGTTTTTATGTTAGCAAGGTGCTACAACTTCTTAGCGGCAACAGAAATAGTCATTCTTCCCAAAAGAAAAACATTTAAAAAGCAGACTAGACTGTTTTTATGTTAGCAAGGTGCTACAACGTCTTAACAGCTAAAGAAATACAGACTATAATACAGTTGTGCATGCCGCTGGAGAAAATATCTACAAAAAGTGCTAACATGCAGATTAAGCTACTTCTGTGCTTGCAAGGTACAACTACCCTTAGTGACTACAGAATAAACAGGTTAAGGTACAGTTTTACAGCGTTGCAAGGTGAAAACATCCAAAAAGATTGGTTAATGCAGGGAGTAAAATATAGCCAGTGGTATGCTCATATACATACAGAGCTATTGCTCTTCTCAACTAATAGAAACAGGTTGTAAAATGAACAACACTTTGCAGGAGAGCAAACTAGAGCTCTAGAGAGCCAACAGGTTAATGTCGCAGAGAGGATGTCTCACCAGCAATGCCACAGTGCAGGGTGAAAAGTTTACAGTATAATCACTAATCTTTCAGTAACAGACTGCACAGTTTAGACAAAACAGAAAAATTATTACTGGACTAACGTTTAACAGTAATCTAAAAGCAGTTCAACATCACAACTTACATTACACAGTCAAACACTCACATGAGAGTAGACATGCAGCAGCAAGGAGGGACGAAGGCAGTTTAAAATATGGCGCCCGTAGTTTTAGGGCATCTATGAAAACTTTGAACAGGAAGTGAGGTATGGGGAAGGGGTGAGGCAGTACAGGGCAGGACTAATACCCTGGTTGTAAAATAGCCCAGGAAACAATCAGTAAGGAGGAGAAAAAAAGGAAAAGAGCTAGCTAGATAGTAAAAAGATAGAAAGGAAGAAAAGAAAGGAGACAGACAGACACAAAGATTAAGTACATATGGCACTTTCAGGAGAATGCTAGCCTCAGTTGCACTGATAGGATTGTATTAGAGGAAAATAACCTGTGTTGGAGAGTTGATTAGCAGGTGTGTGGGTCTTGAAAAAGAGAAGAGAGGTGTTTACAAGCAGCAAGAGTAGAGCAAAGACCATGAGTTGAGGGCAGGAGAGTGGAGAGTAGCAAGAGAAAGGCAGCAGACTATAGAGCAGGGCAGGACTGCAGGCAAGGCAAAGTGAGAGAGACAACAGGAGATGTAGTCAAGAGTGAGGTATGGGGAACTAAAGTGGGTACAGAAAAGTGAGAGGAGTGGGGGTAGTCAAGGAGGAGAAAGATTGGGGCTGCTGGCGTCCTCTCATGAAGCACACATGTAGAAAACACTGTTTTTGTTGTAATACTATTTTGGAGACTAACAAGATGCTGTAGCTAAGAAGGGCTACTATATTACTATATCAGGTACTAGTTAGGCTATAGGACACATACTTTATTGGGATTCTATTATCTTATTTGGTAGCTGCAGGACCGTTCGTCATAATTAGCAGGGTTCTGTTGGGTCCACACCACAGAGTTGCTTTTGTGGCCAGGTGATGTCACAGGGTTAATGTCCACTAGGGTTTACTGGGATTCTGTTATCTTATTTGGTAGCTGCAGGACCATTGGTTGTAATTAGCAGGGTTTCTGTTGGGTCCACACCACAGAGTTGCTTTTGTGGCCAGGTAATGTCACAGGGTTAATGTCCGCTAGGGATTATTGGGATTCTGTTATTTTATTTGGTAGCTGCAGGACCATTGGTCATAATTAGCAGGGTTTCTGTTGGGTCCACACCACATAGTTGCTTTTTTGGCCAGGTGATGTCACAGGATTAATGTCCGCTAGGGATTACACAGTCAGACACTCGCATGAGAGTAGACGCGCAGCAGCAAGGAGGGATGAAGGCCATATTTATCCATATTTATCCATTACTTCATACGGTAAAATGTTATGAGAAAAAATATAACTAATGTTTGAAATAATGCTTAATTTGAACACCTGACAATATTCATCAACATTCTCAAGACCTAATCATTATCAAAGTACACCACAAAGGAAGTAATCTTTCATGTAGTAAAAATCACACATTTAAAGATCATTGAAAAAAGTATGACTATGTGCACATGAGACTTCATAACAGCAATGACAATTGCAGCATCCCATATGGTGTGCATTAAACTGTGAAGTCTGTTATACATATAAGGATAACTGTCTCCTCATAGTGCTATCATTACAGCCTTCTGTCATGTGGGAATAGTGCAAGGGGCAGCCAAAGGAAAATTCATCAGTTTTTGCCATAGGACAAGCAGCTGCAGTTACGGTTACTGAAGTATGGCTAGCAGGGCTGTTTAATGCCAAACATCATGCAAATGCTGAGAACAGAAACCAAGATTTTGGTTTATAGGCCATATTGGCCATGTCTGGTGTGTGAGTCTATTTTTTTTACCAGATTAAGAGCATGCAGAGAGTATGAGTTATTAAGGAATGTGCAGGATGGTGCTGGGTGAGTACCTTAACTGCCTACTTTTTCACAAGTTAGCTTTGCAGCTGTGCAAAGAATTTGAGAAATTTGTATAATCACAACATAAACGGTGTGTGACAACAACTTAATGTTTTGTGACCAATTTGGACAAATCAAGTATGTCATATAAATATATATGCAAACTGGAAAGCTATGTATGGGGTGTAATTTGGGGGGAGGGGGCAGGTGCCCTCTTCATTTTTTCTGAGAGAGTGGAATGTTGGGGAAGATAGAAATAAGAGGGTTTGTATGTAGGGTAGTTTAGGCAGCAGGTGCAGACTTACAGGACATACAAGACAGACAAGTATTGTGATGACAGAAACAGTTGTGGGGATCACCATGATTAGGGATAGGTAGAGGACTTTGGAGGTGCATTTCTGTGCATCATGAGTACAGTGGGAATCGAAATGGTCACTACTGTTTCCAGACCATGTCACCTTCATCAGTGAGGCCTGTTTCTATTATCTTCTTCACCAGCCCTGTCAGCTCTTGTGGGGTAACATAGTTGTCACCTCCAATGTCTTTGCCCCTGATGGCTACCAGTGCATCAGCCCCTGGGGCACAGATGGTACACATAGTGCAGGAGTTGTGGAGATAGCGTTGCCAGGCTTTTACTCAGAAGTGATGGGTGCCTATGCTGTCTGTGGTGGAGCTATCTTTAGTCACCTGTGGTAGGATGGCAATCTGTACCCTTATGGTCAGGCTAGCTCCCTATGCTGATGATTTGTTACAGCAGGAATGATGTTCCAAATATAACAAATAAAGATATAAAGGGTGGAGGGAGAGACAACAAAGAAAAATATCATACACTTCATGTAAATTTAACATTGCTCAATCCATACATATTCCTACATAACTATTTAGATTTGTCACAGCCACATATGAATGTGAAGCTCTACATCTGTTAAAGAAACCATAATGTTATCAATATTTTACAAATAGCATGGCTATTGGACATATGCACTGTGCATTGCAACTCAGAATCTGTGTATGCAAAATAAGTAAAATGTTATTCTAAGTTATTGGTTGCAGAATAATAAACAGTTAACTAATATAGACTTATTGATGCTGCTTCAATTTGAGCCCATATACATCTACATTGATTGAAACAATGACTAATTCAACGTTGCGAGAGATATTCATGTAGGTATGTACAGTTTACATATATAGAGTATGCATACTTGTGCATTTCTACATCAAGCTATTATAGACTGATGCTCATAGAATTGATAAAATAATTTGAAAATCACTGCTATTGTGAAATGACTCTCACATACTTGAGCCATATTTACCCCATGCATCTTTGAATTGTTGGAGTATCCTCTGATACACCCCCATATTTATTTCAATCTCTGCAGAAGCTGCACATAACAGAAGAGGAAAATTAATGGACATCTCTTCTGTGTTGTCAAGTCATGGTATTGTATTCCCCTGCAACGGGCAACTATACTTATTCAACTCAGGTGAGTTATGGGTTGTGGGTTTGATATTATTCCTCCCATCAGTGAAAGAGATCCTGCTTGTGCCTTTTCAAGTCACTGCAATGATAATGGCAGTGTTCACTCATTTGTGGGTTGCCAGTTGCAGTGGTGATAGGCTTAGAAAAGCTATTCAAAGTTGTAGTCTTTACCGTGACCCGGTAAAGTTATCCTGCATCAGCTGTTAGCTATAATGTTTAATGAGGAATATAACAAAAATCTTGAACTCATCCTGACACCACTTTTGTGCACTAAATGGATCACTAACCACACCATTGCCTGCCATGTCTTCTCAAGGATACAATGATATCAGAAAAATGGCAAGGAAGTGGTGCCTATTTCAAATCTTGCATGTACTAGCTTTTGTGCAACCACAGGCAAGCTAGACAACTGCATTTGCATGATGATAACACAGAAATGCACTGTAATTAATTGTTTATCTGATTTCTTCAATGTCTACTTTAGTGGGAAACATGGCAGTAAGACTTGCCCATGTGTGCTGATTAGGGTATTTACAAATGCTCCACAGTGACTCCAGTAACTGCTAGTTAATGTTCATATCTCAATACATTGCAAATGGTAAATTCTCACATCTGGGCATGTTCTATGTGATGGGTGATAGCATTCATAATATGAACTTTGTCACAAACAAATATGAGACACTGAATAGCTTGGCCAAGGCTATCACTGGTGCAACTGACAACCCACATATGGGTGACCAATGCCTTCACCATTGCAGGAGGGAGAAGGGTTGGCATAATGGTTAAGGTCTATACCTCATAAATCCAAGGTACACAGTTTGATTCTGACCTCTGTGTACTGGCTAGTCATGTAATAGCCTGCAGACGGAGAGCCTAGTGTTTACCTATATGCTCATGACATGAAAATTTCCATATTATTGAACTCATTCAGTGTTGTCTTTATGTAAATTGTGCTTAAGTACTACACAATGCCTTGGTGGCATATAAAATGTTATTAACTGCGAGTGAATTGAACTCATGACAAAACCACTGAAACAAGCGTTCGGAACAAAATAATAAAAAAAAAAGTAGTAACCAGTGAGACCTGAATGCAAACTCGCTACCACTCGCAACAATATTGCCAACAGCAATTAACCACAGTTTCCAGCACCACGGGATATATAAAAATAGGTTTAATGTTGTAAAGTTAAGCGCTTTCACCCGCACAAAGCGAGCTTCATCAGAACAATTAAAACAACAAATGAATACCATTTAAATAACCAATTCTTGGCGCCAAAATGTCTTAAAGCTACAGACAATAAATGAACATAAAATCAATACTTTCATTTCCTATTAACTATGTACAAAAGATGTCAATAAAATATTGATATAAAATATTAATATGCTTACGAAGACAATTTATGTAATATTAATTATTCATATATATTATATATTGTGAACATAAAAATTTTTATAAGAGGATGTATGAACCTTCATAATATATTACCTATCCAACTCCAGAATGTATCGCTTTGTGCGGGTGAAAGCACTTAACTTTACAACATTAAACCTATTTTTATATATCCCGTGGTGTTGGAAACTGTGGTTAATTGCTGTTGGCAATATTGTTGCGAGTGGTAGCGAGTTTGCGTTCAGGTCTCGCTGGTTACTTTTTTTTTTTTTTATAACTCATGACAAAAAGGAACCTGAACTTCTTTATTCACTGTCTTACAAAGAAGGACTGACATTCCCAGGGTGTAAGATAAGGTATGTAATTTGGAAAATGACTGGATATAGACCTACTTCTGACAACCTGCATCCATTGCACTTTGAGTTGTTTCTTCATTTGAATACATTATCATGTATTTATGTTATAACACATATTGAGCAAGGGGCCATACAGAGTTTACAGGAGGTGATGTTCTACACAGAGTATATCAGCACAATATAAGGTTGGGATAATGAACACGATTTCCACAGAAGCCATGGTTATATATATTTTTAAAGCTGTATTCCTGTGATCTTCATATTTCCCTAAACCATTATGTTGCCAATTGTACTGCCTCATACTTTTGCCCAAATACTATTTGTAACATCAAGCACTTTATGTGATTTTACTATAATCAGTGCCATGAGTTCTGCAGGTGACAGAGATCACATATATCTAGTTTAACATTCATTGTACTCACTTGTGTTGCAACATTCACATTTTAAATTGCAGGTTTAGTGCAGAAAAAATATATATATTATGACCTCTAAAGGTAGACTGTCTCTAATGTGGATTGAAACCCTGCACTATTTAGGTTGTTAGTCAGGACATAATTCATTAACACATTGAGCCACTGAGAAAGTTGTATAGCAAAGGTATTTTAGCATTCAGTTCTGTCCAAAGTGCTGACTGAAGCACACCTTCACCAGTCTCACATAAACAACTGATGGCTATGTCTTTTTGTATGTAAAATTAAATTTTGGGTTTTTACCATGCAACGTGGATGGTCAGTCAGTGAGTAATATCATTGATGGGCTTCAATGCAAAGGATGAAGTAAACAAAAATGAAAAAGAGAATTTATTTATAAATCAGTGTAAAGAGATCTCAATTTTGTGGTCTTATACAAGTTCAATATTGCTAGTAAGTATATCTGCTTTCACAGAGACATCACCTTCACTAGGTTTGAGCTTTTCACCTATGGCATTAGTGTGAAACATTAACTGAATTAATGTCTTTTACTGACTGAACATGTACACAGCGAATCACCAAGATAACTGATATCCAAACTAAAAAACGAACAAGAGTCCAGTGCCACAATGAAAGTGCAACAGTCTATTTTAATAACTTAAAAAAGCTGAATTGATGAGCACTTTCGTCTGAGACACAGACTTCAGAAGAAGAAGTCTGTGTCTCAGACGAAAGCGCTCATCAATTCCGCTTTTTTAAGTTATTAAAATAGACTGTTGCACTTTCATTGTGGCACTGGACTCTTGTTCATTTTTTAGTTTGGATGTACACAGAGAATGTCAGGCACATGTGCTCAGCATTGTACATCTGGCATTTACATTTAGACTGCACTATACCCATGGTATCACAGAGTTGCCATTTGTCCTGTCACCAGAAGCATAGCTGTATACATAAGATATTTGAAGTTTAACCTTTTTTTAAGTTGTCTTACATTTTATGCTTATACTACATCTATCAACTACAATTTGTGTGTCTAGGAACATCTGGCATTGAGGAACAATGACCACCTACACATGGTCACATGGTATGGGCATACCATTTTTTTGTTTTTATAATCCAAAGGGTAAAAAGGGCACACAGACAAAATATTCACTAAAAATTGCAAGAAAAACCCAACTAAGCTGGAGTTTTCAATGCATAAATACCTTAAACACCCTGTTGTGTAGACACATGGGATATATGCAAATGGTGCCTTAAGGACATCAAGTGTTTCAACTACATAGCTTCTGAAATTCCATTACTTTGTTACTTTTTAAGTCTTGGTTTAGAACAAGAACACTCAGTCATTTCATATTTAATTGAGTAAACTAGTTGAAACTTCAACAAGGTGTCTTAATTCCTCCCACATGGAGGGTATTAGAGAGAGAGGAGAGAGAGTTCCAAAAAAAAAAACAGAGTACTGAATATTCCAAAGAAATGTTGAACTTGTAAAAAGTTGTGCACCCAGTAAATACTATTAACTTTGTGAGCAATGTATAATGCTTTTGGTTACTTATTGTCTGTTGCCACATTTGTTTGCATAATTTACTTGTTCTGTTTTATTTATGTGTATTATCTTAGTTGTTCGCATCTTAAGACTTTGATACCAAACAATTGAACATTTTTTCTTTCTCCTAAAATGTATAATAGTGCTACGGGTGAGCCTGGATCTTAGTTGAAAATTATTGGTCAGCCAGTTTGTCAATCTGGTTGTCAATTTCAATAAATAAAAATAAAAAAGGATCTGCTGTGAATACTCTGTTGTGTGCTGATGTTGAATTGATAGTATTCCATACAATTTTGATTAGATGCATCACCCAAAATCATTATGTATTCATATCACTGGGTGCATTGAATGTTTACAGACTAATTGAAGATATGCAGAGGCAGCATGTTCAGAGGTACAGCCTTATGTACAATAATGTGACCTTCTCTAATGTTGCTGCAACATTTATGCACCCTATGTTGTTGTCTGAATTATTTAAAGAGATTCCACCCAGAACTAAAATGTCATCCCTGATATATCTATCTATCTATCTATCTATCTATCTATCTATCTATCTCTGGGGGAGAGTAAGGGGGATAGACATAAACAAATCCAACCACATCTGGTTTCTGTTTTTTGTGCTCTTCCTGCCACAGCTGGATGTCTTGCAATTTCAGATCTATTTATGCAGTCTTTTCCTTCTACCATGCTTCTTTTACTATACCCAGATCACGGTTCCTATATTGAGCTCTTCATACCATAAGGGTAGCTTGGCATTAAGACTTCTGCCATTAGGTGCATTTCATTTGTGTGTGCTTACGTTGCTACCATTGTGTCATTAACTGGATATAAAAATGGGAAACAGAATTTGGAGAATCTCTAAAACTGTTTCTCAGTATTCATCTTCCAGCTCCAGTCACATGTAGTCCATCCCTTTGGTCTTATAAATTCATGTTAACTAAACTTTTGGAGTTTTTTAATGCTCCAGTTCCTGGATGTGTATCCACGTCTCAATTCTCAGTTCTCTGGAGCTTATTAACAATAGCCAGGAATATGACTGCAGGGAACCTGAAAAATAAGATTATGCCTTCATTTGCATAATTTATAAATATGAATCACAGATTATAATTACTGAATAAAATTGAACTCATCAATAAAGATACATTAATCTATCTTCTCTGATTAGTTTATGGCTGTTTAATGCTATTTAGTAATGGATGGAGCAAGAATTGAAGTAAGTAGTTATTTGTTTTATTTAGTGTGTTTGTTCCTGTATATAAAATTTCAATCAAAATATTTTAAAAATGTAAAATTAGTGACAGAGAGACAAATAACCACTTTTCACAATGGCATTGTGCTTTACTGTCTATCAGTCTGTCTATCTATCTATCTATCTATCTATCTATCTATCTATCCATTCCAAAAGACATGCTTCTGGAGCATTTCTCTCCGGGCCTCCACTGAAAATAGGTTCTGTCCTAGTCAGACTTTCCCGGTCAACAAATGTTAAATAAATAAAATATCTATATCTATCTATTTGTCTATCTATCTATCTATCTATCTATCTATCTATCTATTTATTTTAGATAAATAAAGCTGAATGTGTTTATCTCTTAGTCTGTGCAATACCACACACCTCTAAAGATATCTAAGCTTTTATGCCACAATAAAAACTAAAAGTAATAGTATTTTTATCCTGTGTTAAAAATTTTCATAGATGTGTCCCTCATGTATTCTACCCTTATCCCATGAAGCTAAGTAACGTTCCTGTGCAAAGTGTCACCTAATGTTACAGTACTTCCCTTCTCTAATAAGTTCTCTTCAATTAAACTTTCATCTCTTAATAGTGAACTAAAATGTGTTCACCATGTGAAGCACTTGTGTGGCTTCTTGATGGGTATTGATTTTTAAATTTTCCTAGACCCCAATTTCATTTTGTAGAATTGCATTGTCAGTTTGAGTATTGTGTTCCTCAGTGATATTTGGCATTTTTTTTAAAATCTGAGTTTCCTTGTATGTAACTAGATTTTCTGTTACTGAAGTGCTATGTTACATTTTAGCAAGCTGTTTCTCTCTAGTCCAACATCTCTGGCCCTGAGGCAGTTCTTATGCTATGTTTTATCTTTTGTCTACATAGCCTTGGTTTCTTGGAATTTTGTCTGATGTACCTGGTATGGTTATCCTCATATAAAGTAAACTGAATTAGTTAACATTTATTTTCCTTATAAATGTGACATTTTTAGTTTACTGCCTTATTTCACTTCTGTTGTCTACTGAATTTATTTCCCTTAAGTTCTCATTGTTTATTAGCATCAGTGGATATGTTATACTATGGATCTAAGCAGTGTTTTTCTCTAAAATAGAGAAAATGGACAAATTAGTTATACTGCCCATCTAAAAATTGGGGCACAACTGTGCCTAATATGTGATTGAAGTTCAGTGTGTCAAATGTGCAATGCAGGATCTAAAAGTGCTCTGACACTGATTTAGTTACATCATTATCCAAGTCTTGTATCAGTGATACCTTATTCGTGATGCATTACCTGCCAGGCTCACTCTTTCCTTCACATTACCTTACCTTCCTTTATTTTGTTTATCTTTTGTTGACTGCATTAGTCCCACTAGGCTAGTAGCCTCTAGTGATGAAGGGAGGTATTGTCAGCTATGCCAGGAGAAGTAGGGCAGTGAATATGTAACATATGCCAGCATAGCTAGATGGAGTTTTGTAAAGAATTATATGTCATTTGCATATCAAACTGATTTGTATAGGTGCTTGTGTTGAAAATTTGTTTATAAAGCTGCTTGTGTTAAAAATGTACCAACAGTGGGTTCTGCTTGATAGACAAGCAATGCATGTGTATGTCAGACTGTAATGTATCTATTGAAATTAATATATTGTAACAGAAGATACTGAAAGAGAAAATGTTAATCTCACTTCAGCTAACGTTGAAAAGTAGTCTTATATTAAATTACCTGGTTCTGATTGCAGCCAGAGACAAAATGTCTGTGGAAACCAGGACTAGAAATCCTACTGTATTGTCCTTGGGGTGAATTAATTTCTACCCTGGAAGAGTGGAAGTTTTTGAAATGGTTTTATAGCATTCAGATGCTATAACACATCTTAGCAAAGCTTTATGAGTGTGTATGGTAACACATATGTGCAAGATTCTGCCTCAGTTACTAGAAAAGGGAGTAATGTGGGAACCAGAAGTCAGATGACTAGATGTGTGCGCTGTCATTCTGTAAACCAGCACTGAAATGATACTTTAATACTAGATACAACAGAAGTCTCAGGGCAGTCTGTTTGGGAAACTTGACAAGGAAGACCATACACCCACATCATCTTGCCTTGCTCTAGTAAGTTAACTAGGTGACAGTAATTCTTTACATCAATCAGAAAAATATAGTGAGATTAGTTAACTATTGTTTTCTGTGTCTGTGTGAACCTTTCCATCTGTTTTATTTTTAATATTTCTTGTAAATGAAACTCTGGTGTTTATTGTAAATAGATATTAAGTATTTTCATGCTCTTTTTATTATTTATTATTAAATATATTTAAACTGTTGATTGTGGCTGGTCTTTAAGAGAATATTTTAACCTTTGAGAGTACTTATATTTATTTGGTGACACTTTGCTCTTGAAATCCTTGCTGTTTGGTCAACTTTACCATTGGTATTAGTATTAATTTTACTAAGCATAATTGGATAACCTGGTAAGAGCCTTATATTAGCTGGCTTTGGAGTGTTCTGATTGCAGTATCTACCTTATAGTCTGGGCAGAGGGGGTGTAGCTGGTAAGTCTATGCCAGCCATTCCCCGGTGTGTGTGTGTGTGTGTGTGTGTGTGTGTGTGTGTGTGTGTGTGTGTGTGTGTGTGTGTGTGTGTGTGTGTGTGTGTGTGTGTGTGTGTGTGAAAACCAAACCTCAAAGAGTATGTGTGTCAGCTACTTGGAGCAGGGACAGACAGCATTGGTTTCACAGAGAGGGTGGTGGAGGACTTGGCTTGGAACACATGGCTGAGGACTCAACTCTACAGCTGTAATCAGTGTGGAGACTTATTTGGGGCCTGGAGAGAGACAGGGAGTCCAGCCCCAAGACTGGAGTTTGGATTTCCTGTGTGCTCTTAAGGAAAAGTTTGCTTTCTGCAGAGAGCTGCATCTGAATATATGCGTGTATCCATTTTTTTCAAGTGAATGACCCTCACCTGTGTCAGTGGTAAGGATTGAGGCTCCTTGATTACTGGCCCAGATGAGGGGGGGGGGTCACACCTCTTTTTAGCGGAGACCTGAAGTGGTATTTATACTACTAGGGAAAGTTTGTGCAGGTCATTGGAGAACTTCACCTATTCTTTGTGAGCATAGATGCTGGTTGTTGTGGTACTTCCTGCTTCCAGTCTGGGTGCAGTGACAGCTTGGAGAAGCAGGAAGGAGTGTGGCAGAAATGAGCTGTGTCAGAGGATCTATGATCTTTGAGTGAGGAGGTTGGAGACTTCCATCCAGGGAGAGAGTTATTGAAGGATATGGCTGGGGTCAAAGGCAGTTGAGGTATCACAAAATGAATGGGTGGAGGAGGGAGAGGAATGCAAGCCTGTGTCATCATGCAGTGAGAAGGGAAAAACACATGTTTTGAGCAGTGCGAACAAGGTTGTACCTTTGATAGATTCCAAAATTATTTTTCAGGAGCAGCTGTTTGAAGGGGAGACTGAGAAACAGAAAGGATTTACTATTATAACCCTCTAATCAGGAGGATTATGAGATGTTTATTTGCAAGATTTGATAAATCAAAGTGACCCAGAAAGTGAGAAGGAGATTTCATGGGGAGATAGTATAGAAGATTCAAGAAGGAAAAGTGGAGAAAGTGAGAACAGAAAAGAGGAAGTTGTGTGCAGAATCAGTGAAACAGGAGACAGAAGAGAAGATAATAAGACATAATTAAGGAGAAAGAAGTTACTAGTAAGAATAAGCTCTAAAGCAGATAAAGAGGATCGATAGCATCAGATCGAATGTTGAAAATCTCGAACGCTCTAAAGAGCGAAAATGGCAGATCTCAAACTCCATATTGTGTGGGGCTGTGCCCCAACACCCCCTACTAAATATATATTCCAACTCAGAGATCGCACTACAGTGAGGAAAGGGCAAATATTCTGATCTTCACTGTACTGCAATCTCAAAAAAAGCACTTCGAGTTCTGTCATTTTCACTCTTAAGAGTGTTTGAGATTTTCAACATTTCATCTGATGACATAGACCCGATAAAGAGATAGACAGGTCTGACATTTTGGATAACATAATAGCACCATTGGAGACATCACTGAAAGAGGTAAGAGCACTCATTTATAGTAATAAAAATACTTTTCATGACATTATTTTTGAAGCAGGACAATACATGGAGGAATCTGTATATCTATGTGAACTAAAGAAAAACTGTAATCCATGGAATTTGTATGTTTTGCAAACATTTAATAGAGAGACAAAAAAGAAAATGTATGTTCAGTTTTGAACTGAGGTAGAAAAATAATCAGTAAAAAACTTTAAAGTCTGTGTGTAAAGATGTTATAGACATTACAAAAATTTATATTAATAGAGGTTTATGGACTAGGGGTTGGGAATGGTGCGTTACATTAAAAATAGAGAATGTAAGAATAGTAGACATTCCAAGTATTATAAATGTAGAAAGAAACAAAAGTACTGAAACAAATTGGGGATAACAAAATATTTTTTATGGAAAAGCGATCATTTAATTAACAACTATGACAAAAGAAAATGTTATATTTGTGGCAAAGTGGGGCATAATGCAAAAAGATGTGAATTGAAATGCTTTAAATGTGAAATACAGGTCACTTATGGATGGATTATAGAAAAGATACAATATAGGGAGAAAGAGGGTACAGAGCATGAGGATGAACAAAAAAATATAGAAAGGGAAATAAATAGAAAGAAATCTGGAGAAAAACAAGAATATCAGACTACAATAAATAATAATGATTCAGTAGAAGATGGAGAAGTAAAACAGAAAAAAATAGAAAAATAAGCATATGAATTAATGATAGAAACAAGTAATGAAGAAATTAGTTGGAGTGTGGTTAAGGGAAAATGAACTCTATTGGGAAAAGAGTAAAAGATAGAAAGAGGAAATTTAAAGGATTTGGTATGAAAGAAAATAAAAAGACAAATGATAAAGAAAGGGAAAATGAATTAATAAAACAAGAACTGAGAATTTTAGCAATAATTACAAACAGTATAAAGAATATAAAATAAGACTAGGTGTATTGGAATGGTGCATGCCACTTGATATGGATATTGTTATAACAGAAGATATAAGAATATTAACAAAAAAGGAAAGGTTATAAATAAAAAAAGTTATGGGGAGGTGAGATTACATGGAACAATGGTAAAAAACATATTCAAGTATAGGAATTTTATGTAAAAGTTCAATAGGAATTTGGATGTTTCTTTGGTAATATTGGGTAGAGTGACAGTCATAGATGTGAGTTGGAAAAAGCAAGTTTATAGAATGATAACAGTTTATGCATATGTGATGAAGAAAGAAAGAGATGTCATGTTTAAAAAAATTTATATTATGTAAGTGTGAGTATGGATCTAATATTAGTGGGTGATTTTAATTGTAATTTAATAAAAAGAAAAAAAAGCAGAGTGGTGATGTGAAAATATGTCAGAAATATGTAAAAGTGGAAAAGTATAAATATGAAACATTAAACAGTGGAACTACAAAAGGAATAATGTAAGAACTGAAAGGATTTTTGAAGAGCTGGACATCTTGATGGTTAAGTTTAAAAAAAGTATAAGAAATTATTATTTTTTTTGGAATGGCAACATTTAAAACAATAACAGAAGAACAAATGTAAAGAAGTAGACAAGTAGGTTTTTAGAGATTTAGTAATAAATAAGAAGGGTTTTTGAGTAGAGAAAGAAAAACATGAGATGAATCAAGATAAGATTAAAAAATTGTTTAAACAAAGGTATTTTTACAAGGGAAAAAAGAATAGGTGGCACTTTAAACAAAATAGTAAAATACAATAAAAGCATAATAAGAGAATTAAGAAATAAGAGGAGAGAAAGTATTAATAGTCAATCAAAAATAGTTTAAATAATAAGGGAATGCATAGGAAAGACATTTATAAAACATAATACAGAAAGAAAACAAATATGGAAAGTTAACAATTTAACAAAACAGGATAAAGAAGATTTGGAAAAAGGAATAACTTTTGTTAGAAGTGAATAAAATGTTAAAATGGTAAATATAGAATTACCAATGGGATTGTATAGGATATAATATTATATGCATAAAGATATGTTGGACTGGGAAAAGATATATTTTGTGGAAGTATTAAATGGATGGTTAGAGGAAGGTTTTAGAAAAGAAGAAATAGGTGTTTAATTTATGAAACTAATATAAAAAAGGAGAAAAAAAGGATACACAAATTGGAGACTGATAATGATAAATAATTCAGATTATAAGATTTTTATGAAAATATTAGAAAAGAGATTGGATATAAATTTAATAAAATATTACAAGAAACCATATCTGGAAAAAAAGGAAAAGGAAGCCAGGAGTTATTAATGATAATAAGAGAAATTACAGAAGATATAACAAATAGGAAAATGGGAGGTTAAAACAACTGAGTAAGTTATTTGACAGGATACAACACAACATTTTATGAGACATATTGAAAGATATAATAAAAATGAGAATATAATGAAAGTATTTATTTCAGCATATGAAAAAATGAAGCAAAACTTGTATTAAATGGATGGCTAAGTTGATAAATAGAGTTGTATAAGACAGGGTTGTCCAGTGAGTAGTATTTATTTGCATTAGTTATGAATGCAGTGGTTAGTAAGGTTAATACTCCATTAGCAGTAGCAGAATATATGACTATAGAAGGGATTAAGGTACCAATTATGTTCTCTGAAGTAGATAATGTTGTTTTAATGACAAATAATAAAGATTGGCTGGAAGTAGCTATCAAACAGCTTAATCAATATTTGAGTGGTGTAGGAATGTGTATAAATACGGAAAAAGTAAGGATATAGGAATAGTAGGAGAAATAGAAATGTTAGGTATGAAATTTGATAAGGAGTCAGAATGCATCAATGGGAAGATATTATATGGAAAGAAAGCAATATGTGTTGGAAAACATATAAATTGTCATATAAATTGTCATAGAGAAAGAAAGCATATTTAATAAATGCTGTACTACTGGGAAAGATTTTGTATTTAACAAGTGTGTTTATGATCCCCATATAGTATGAAAAGAAATTAATGTTGATTGTCTTTTCATTTATATGGGTATCCAGGCTAAATCCAGTGAGGAGAAGTGTGTTATACATTAAAGAAAGGGAAGAATGGTTTGGTTTAATAAACCCAGCTGTTTTTGTAGCTTTGTTGAATTTATACAAGGTGTTATCATGGTTAAAAAAAGAACATAATAAGTACAATAGTGAAACAAATGCAAAAATATGGTATTTGATGAGTAAATTTAAATGAGAGGAAAAAAAGGTGTGAATGGGGAAATAAAAGTTTATAAAGAAAAAAATTATGTTATGGGAAATTAAGATATGTGATATAGAACATAATTGGAAAGAAAGGTATTTAAATAAAATGAATAAATATTACTGTGATTTCCTATGGAAAAGTTAGAGGGAGAAAAAGTAAAAGCCATACAAACAAGATTGGAATGGTATAAGAAACATATAGACTGTAGAGATTTTTTGTGGAGATTATCAGTAAAAAAAATTACCAGTGAAAATTAGCATGCCAGATAAAAAAGTAGAGGAAATAATATGCAATTATTGTGGCAAAGTTGAAACAACAAAATATGCTTTTTTTAATGTATAAGGGTAAAGACATTATGGGAAATTATGTGAAGAGAATGTCCTGGAAGGCATTAAACAATAAAAGATGTAAGCATGGATATGCTGGAATATGGTTATTATATTAATAAAAGAAAGGAATATGTTTCAAAATAGCTATTTATTTAATATGGACTATATGGAATGAAAGCTTCAATGAATTAAAATGTAATAGAAGATGGATATTGGCAGAGATTCTGACAAAAATAAGATTTTGGTTATGAAAAAAGGGTGAGAAGGAAGAAAATGCATATATAAAGTTTATGCAAATGAAGAAAAATATGTGCTAAAAGTTGTAAATAGATGTAAATAATGTACAATATGATGTTTAATAAAGAACCCCAACTCTTTTTGATAGGTGCCATGCGATTTTTTATATCTGTCTGAGCTACAACCAACTTAAGCAGATGGAGCATCACTTTAATGTCGCATCTGAAGGATGGCACACTCAGGAGTACAGCACCCCTCCTTATGTTGTACTATAGTACCAGCAATCAATCTGCCTGATATGGGAAAAGAACTTTTGCACCAAAGGCAAGTGTTTTACCTGCTATGCCACTGACACTGCCATCAGTATAACCCTTCAAGGTGTTTAACCATGTTAATGACATGACCTCTTACTGTATGCCATATGTCAAGCAGTTAGAATTCATATTAATTTGTGGGCAGGTTATATTTGGTTAAGATTTTATTAAAGGTCATTTGCTGAGTGTATACATAAACAGAGTTGGTTGAAATTGTTAATATTTCTGATAAACGTATTGCATTTGTCAGACTTTTTCAAGTATTCATTTTCATGAGGTCAGAAAGGTGAAGGAATTAAACTTATTCATGACTGGCATGAATATTTTTGTTATTTCAAATATATAAAAATTGGAATCAAATACATTCACCAAACAGTAGAAGATGCTGGCAAAATTAATAATGTTTTATATAGAGAAATACAAAAATTAGAAAAAAGGTAGTTTGATAGCAAAGGGTATGTAAATTCTACTAAAACTTAAAAAAATGTAAATGTCTTAAAGATCACCCTAACCCATAACAAATACCAGATTATCAGATGCTATTTAGAAACTTTTGAATAATAGGATTTCAGTTTATATTATTGAAGAGAAGCAACAGGAAACATGCAACAAAGTCTGAGTTAAAATTAAAGCTGCTTGTAACTAAGTGCTAAATAGTAAATTGCTTGAATGATCTTTATTATGAGTTATACAGTGAATGAGAAGAAAAAAAATGAAAGATGGATAATAGAAGCAATGTGTTGCCAAGGGATGGAATTTAGTATGAAATACATGTATGAATGGAGCAGAGGTTGCATCTAAAACAGGTATGGTGACTTCATAGAAAGAATGGGTGTTCACAAATACCTTGGCAGATGTAACTGGAGAGCAAAGGTCAATAGGGGCACATGCTAATCCAACAGGGAAAAAGAGATCTTCATCTATATCACCAGAGGCCTGGATTTAATTAATAGTACATATTACTGAAGGCAGTGAAGAACTGGGTCTGAGCAGCTAATAGCTAGCTTACCTCTATCTGACTTGCAATTTATACAATGCCTGTTAGCGCAGTACTGGAGACTTGAACGTGTGTGACAAGCAGTTAACTATGGAAAGATATTCAAACAGAGAGACAGGTGTTCAGAAATCTGTCTGTCTTGACCTATGTACATGTTTCCTTTATTGTTTTAACTAGACACTATGTACCAAGGAAGGGCAAAAACTAGAAATAAGAAAACCTTCCCCAAACAAGCTATTCTTGCAGTATGAAGATTTTGACACAAAACAGCTACTGAAACTCCAGTAATTACCCAAACAGAAACTTTAATGTGTAAAGCGCTTTTCGTCAGTCAAAATAGACCAACTTCTTCAGACAAAGATACAAATCACAATACACAGTATTTAAACCTAAAACAAGGCACCAAATCATTCTTCTGTGATCCAATCATATTATACAAATGGAATCAAAATTTTAAAAAGACATGAAATACTCTCGCTACTAAAAAACACTAAAACTAACACATTCCAAACCTATTTAATTGCTCCACGCTTTAAAATAAAATATAATAAAATAAAATAAAATGAATGCTTATGCAAGGAAATATATTACATTAAAAGATAATAAATACAATGTTTTATACATTATATGTTAAATAAATACTTAAATAAATCTGAAGAGACTGAATTTCTATCTAAGCAAACCTTTTAACTTCAAAACAAAAGTTAAAGAAGTAACCTCATTTAAACCTGGTGGAGTATAAGAGTTAAGCCTGAGCTGCCATACTAATTCACGTTTTTTCAACAATAACTGTTGTGGTCCCCCTTTTTAAATCAACTACAACTTGGTCTATAACTTTAAAAAGAAAATGATGTGTGGAGTACTCATTGCAATGTCTTGCCAAAGCATTTATGTTACTTTTCTTCTGTAAGTAGGACAGAGACAAACAGTGAGGAAATAGGGGTTTCAAGTTGTCTTCCTTCTAATACAGAGAATTTACAGAATAACAACTTGTTACATTTCAAAAGAAGTTTTATTACACCTTTTTGTATAGAAGCTGGTGAAGTTAGGCATATGTTGGAAAGGAACTGGAACATTTTGGCTTCGGATAAGAAGATAGTGAAAAAGTTGGGTAACTACCCTATTAGGAAGTTTCCTAAAACTGACGGTACCTATAAATGTGAGTCTTGCAATTATTGCAGGTACATTTCTACAGGTTCAAGTTTGAAAGTGAATAACTGTGTATATACGTTTAGAGGTAGATTTAATTGTAATTCAAGGTCAGTGGTTTACTTGGCTTTCTGTCAGGTCTGCCCATCTTTTTATGCAGGTAAGACTGGCAGGAAGTGCAAGGAAAGAATATATGAGCATATTTACCACATAAAGAAGAAAAGTAACATAAATGCTTTGGCAAGACATTGCAATGAGTACCCCGCACATCATTTTCTTTTTAAAGTTATAGACCAGGTTGTAGTTGATTTAAAAGAGGGACCACAACAGTTATTGTTGGAAAAACGTGAATTAGTATGGCAGCTCAGGCTTAACTCTTGTACTCCACCAGGTTTAAATGAGGTTACTTCTTTAACTTTTGTTTTGAAGTTAAAAAGATTGCTTAGATAGAAATTCGGTCTCTTCAGATTTATTTATGTATTTATTGAACATATAGTGCGGAGTCTGCATGTTCTCCCTGTGGTCTTGTGGGTTTCCTCCAGGTGCTCCGGTTTCCTCCCACATCCCAAAGACATGCTGTAGGTGGATTGGACACTCTAAATTGGCCCTAGGTGTGAGTGTGTGCATGTGTGTGCCTTCTGTGGAAGGTTGGGCGCTAGGCTGGCAACTTGGCACTGTAAAACTCCACTGCCAATCATGAGCGGACAGGTGATCCGCTGTGGTGACCCCTAACCAGGAAAAAGCCGGAAGAAGAATAATGTATAAAACATTGTATTTATTATCTTTTAATGTAATATATTTCCTTGCATAAACATTAATTTTATTTAATTTTATTATATTTATTTTAAAGCATGGAGCAATTGAATAGGTTTGGGACATGTATTAGTTTTAGTGTTTTTTGGTAGCATGAGTATTTCATGTTTTTTTTAATTTTTGATTCCATTTGTTCAATATGATTGGATCACAGAAGAATGATTTGGTGTCTATTTTAGGTTTAAATACTGTTTACTGTGATTTGTATCTTTGTCTGAAGAAGTTGGTCTATTTTGACTGACGAAAAGCACTTTAAGTATTAAAGTTTCTGTTTGAGTATTTACTAGAGTTTCAGTAGGTGTTTTGTGTCATACTGGTAGTTTGTCGAATTTTTTCATGGATTTATTCAGTATGATGATTTTAATGGCTCCAACACAATCTTCACCCACCTCAATGAATGAATAGACTTGAGTTGGTAGTTGGTGGGGCTTCATAGACTTGAGATATGAAGGAGATAACATAATTAAAACAATGAGTATCATGATTCTCACTTCTCCAGTGTTATCTCCACTGATACTATGCCGTAGGTATGCAAATGAACCAGAAGTGCATGTGTCAGTTGTAAATGGAAATGTGCAATTCTTAAAACACCCCTCTTCCTGGTCAATGGCTCTGCTGAGGAGCAGTAAGGAAAATCAAAGTCACAGGTTATTCACTGGCCCTCCTGTGACAGCTCTCGGAGCTACCCCAAACCAAGGCATGTATATCATGACATCAACAGCAGCAAGTGAATGCATCCACTTTCAACCACCTGTTGCACTGGCCATTGCAGTCAGCTGGACCTCCCACACTGGGACAGTGATGAAAACTGCCCTCTGTTCCAGCAGATATCATTGTAGTAATTGGGTCCACTTACATACTTGCACTCTTGTAATCATCATCATCATCATAAAGGTTAATATTCTCCCTTTACTTTGTTAATGAATAAAGCAACTAGCCAACCACTTATGTCATAGTTAGTGGTCAGTGTCCCCAGACCACCCACACAGATACACAACTAGTGTACACGCCAAAGCCACATACCTCATAGCCTGTTTCTTACTACTATCATCCCCTACCATAGCAAATGTCCTACTGGCTTGGTGTATAGTATTCATTCTTGAGGACTCTACACCATGGTCCAGCCTAATGTTCATCCTACACCGCCTACCCATGACCCATACTGCTGCTGACATCAGTGACAGGTGCAATTTAACATCCACCTTGTTATACCAGGGTCTATGTTATATATTCGAACTTTCAAAATGTTGAATACCATATGTTCGATAAAATATGGTCGATATTTGAAAGTTTGAATACATAATGAAAAAAAGAAAAACATACCTTAACGGTGTGAGCAGGGGGCAAACCCCCCTGAGCCCCCACATCACCCCTACTTAAATATATCAACTCCGGGATCGCACTTCAGTGCAGAAAAGGGAAATTCTCCCATTCTGCACTGTACAGCACTGTTAAAGTCAACCTTCGAACTCTTGAAATGTCGATCATATGGTCTCGACCATATGACGTTCGACATTTCAAGCGTTCGTTTATTTGACATACACCCGTTATACCAACAATATACAAATATGATGAATAATAAGCCTCTCTGTGAACTGTACTTCACTTGCATAACAGTGGGTGTTAATGCCAGTATACCATTCTGACCACCTCACACCCTACTGCCACAGACATAACCCATTTACCCTCCTCTGGGGCTTGTCCCTCAGGATTCAGTTGAGCACCATAACAGATGAAACCAGCTTCACTTTCTATTGCTAACTTAACAGCTGATTTAACATCACTGTATGTACATATATTTTTATGTAACATTATACTTTAAATCATTTGGTACAGTTTTGTGTAGGAAAATCTGTAAACAAGGGTATGTAAGGTGATTGTCCGGGTAAAACATTTTTTTTTCTCTGATAAAGTGGGGCATTAAGCCCATCATGTACCGCCAGTTGAACAGATACTGAGTTTTTTCTTATCCTAGGCAATGCTAACTCAGGTTGTTGCAGTCATGTTCCTTCTTTGAGCAAGTGTGAAACAGAGAACAACATATATTTTCCTTTTCTTTACAAGTTACATCACTGCTCAGATACTTTCAGATGGAATGTCTTAATTTTAGAATGTTTTCAGGACACTGGCATGTTTGAAAGATTTCATTATTATTATTATTATTTGTGGTCTTGAACAATTACTCCCACTACTCAAATAGCTTAATGTGCATATCAATTAATAATATAAATTGTTCAGCTTTTCTGCTTTTTAAACGGCTTCTTAAAAAAATCTGCAACTGTGTGACTATTATTTTTTTTCACATCAGCTGCCTGATTCTTTTTTTCTCTTGTTTTAACAACAGCTGATAACACAGTTTGAACACTGTCCTTCAGTCTGGTCTTTCGGATTAATACATTAATATTTAACATTTGTTCTAGATAATTAATCAGTCTTTCCCTTAATGCTAACTTGTTTGCTGGAGAGTGCAGCTCTTGCTGAAATGTATATTTTATGCAAGCAGCTGTTATAGCAAAAAGGAAGCTGACCTACTTCATATTTTAAGAAACTCATTAGACATCTGAACACCTTTATAACAAAATTCCACACCTTTTCAGTTAATGATTTCTTTGAGCCTTCTTCTTCCGTAGTTGATGGGATCTGCTGTACAATGAGGAACATTATTAAGTACTTTATTAAGTGAACAAGCCCTTTACAGGGGGACTTGGGGACACTTTCTGGTTAAACAACTTACTCAGTGTCACATGGTATGCTGATGTTGGCTGAGGGACTCAAAACCAGGATAACAGAATAAAGCACTTTAGCAGATCATTGCCCTAAATCTCACTGCAACACTGACAGACAATTCCCTGTGCTTAGTAGACCACAGATGGTATACAGAAAGCTACTCTTTGCTCAGGACTTGGCACTAGTAAGGAAAACAAAAGTTTGCAGTTTATCTGTTCATAACAATCAGAAGGAATTAACAATTAAACTGCATATGATTGATAGCTAATTGCTCAGATGTAAATTTCATATTCATAGTTCTCTGACTGTATTTTATATTAGTCCAGTTTTCTGTAAGATTGTATGTTGTGCAGCTAATGTTTTCATCCTTGTGGGGTGTTTCGCTTTTCCTAAAAATTGTATGCCATAGAAGGTGTGTGTGGAGGGAGGGGTGGGGGAATATCGCACATGTTCTAGTAGTAGCTGGGTTACCAGTAGACTAGGTTGCGATTCATTGGTGACAATTGGATGGATTGCAACTGTTGGGATGATGCTTGTCATAGGAAACCATTGTTGGAGCTATTTCTGTTACATTTCCAGTAGTGATTCACTGTGGTTGTGCAACTGTTGAACTGATGTATATTTGTGTGTGTGTGTGTGTGTGTGTGTGTGTGTGTGTGTGTGTGTGTGTGTGTGTGTGTGTGTGTGTGTGTGTGTGTGTGTGTGTGTGTGTGTGTGTGTGTGTGTGTGTGTGTGTGTGCATGCATGAATAAATGGATATGGGGGTGCAGAGGAGGTTTATTGCTACAGATGATACTATGACTGGTTGTATTCATTCAGTTGTAACTCCATCTGGACATTACTCAACATTCAGTTGTAACACCATGTGGACATTACTCAACATTTAGTTGTAACTCCATGTGGACATTACTCAACATTCAGTTGTAACTCCATCTGGACATTACTCAACATTCAGTTGTAGCTCCATCTGGACATTACTCAACATTCAGTTGTAACTCCATCTGGACATTACTCAACATTCAGTTGTAACTCCATCTGGACATTACTCAACATTCAATTGTAACTCCATCTGGACATTACTCAACATTCAGTTGTAGCTCCATCTGGACATTACTCAACATTCAGTTGTAGCTCCATCTGGACATTACTCAACATTCAATTGTAACTCCATCTGGACATTACTCAACATTCAGTTGTAACTCCATCTGGACATCACTCAACATTCAGTTGTAACTCCATCTGGACATTACTCAACATTTAGTTGTAGCTCCATCTGGACATTACTCAACATTCAATTGTAGCTCCATCTGGACATTACTCAACATTCAGTTGTAGCTCCATCTGGACATTACTCAACAAACCATAGTGGAACAACTAAATATGGGGAAAAAAGATGACGACTGTATTTGCAACAAGAAGATAAAGGAACCTGTATTTTCCTTCCTTTTGGAGCAATAAGTCTGTGTTTAGTGTCATGGGTGTCATCTTCTCATAGTACATCTGTGGTTAATTGACATTAAACACTCCAGTATTTCACAAAAAAACATAAAAGAAGGATGAGAAAAGGTGAAATCTTAGATAGAAATGCACTGAAAAATAGCTGAGATTGACAACAGAGTTACCCAGATTATAACTGTTTTGTATAAGCTTACGCTTCTTGCAAAGAAGTCAATAACACTGGGGGCATAACAAAAGAAGTCAGTAACACTGCGGCATGACAAAAGAAGTCAGTAACACTGGGAGCATGACAAAAGAAGTCAGTAAAACTGGGGGCGTGACAAAAGAAGTCAGTAACACTAGGGGCATAACAAAAGAAGTCAGTAACACCGGGGGCTTGACAAAAGAAGTCAGTAACACTGGGGGGATGACAAAAGAAGTCAGTAACACCGGGGGCGTGACAAAAGAAGTCAGTAACACTAGGGGCATAACAAAAGAAGTCAGTAACACCGGGGGTGTGACAAAAGAAGTCAGTAACACTGGGGGGATGACAAAAGAAGTCAGTAACACTGGGGGCATGACAAAAGAAGTCAGTAACACTGGGGGCGTGACAAAAGAAGTCAGTAACACTGGGGGCGTGACAAAAGAAGTCAGTAACACCGGGGGCATGACAAAAGAAGTCAGTAACACTGGGGGGATGACAAAAGAAGTCAGTAACACTGGGGGGATGACAAAAGAAGTCAGTAACACTGGGGGCGTGACATAACATTACCCAGAGAACACAGTGAAAGGAAAAGAAGCATGCTCACCTGCTAAACCAGGACTTGTTAGAGAAGCTCCAGTAAGATTTACAAAATGGCCAAATATGGGTAGACAATTTTATTCTAGTATCAGTGCAAAGTCCATATTGTCTTATATTGCTGACATATTGGCCAGATAGCATCAATGTTACATTCTAGTATGTAGTAGTGATTAACAAGGAAGACAAAGCAAGCTGAGGAGGTTAAGTTCTCAGCATGCTCCATGGCCTTGAGACATTGTGAATCACTAGAGAGATGTAGATTCAGTAGGACCATCCTCCAGATTATCTATAGTTTGTTTAGTACACATTGACTCCAACAGAAGGAGGATGAAACCATATGTACCACATGGAAATTAAAGTGACCATGAATCTATACATGCTTGTGATAGGATCCTCTTGTTGCCTCCAGTGGGTATGTTATGCCCATCTGGCTGATCTATCGTTTTATTATACACTTTGCCTGAGTGACAGACTGAGATGCTGTAGCCAGGCTACCTGCAAAAATGAGTCCTGTGTTTGACTGTCACCTCTGTGCATGTTTTGTTGTGATGTAATACAGTGGAAGGGTGTCACTGCACTATGTCACTACTGGTGGTGCTACGTTTGAGTTACTGCCTGCACATTTTCAATAGAGCACAACAGATTCATGAGGAGAGGTATAAAATGAACATTTTGTAAACTATTAGGTTGTCTACACTGCAGTGTAGGCAGACTGTCTGTAGCATTTCAGTCAGTATGATTGATATAAACGGCAGTTTAGCCAGTCTGACATGAACTACACAGACAATAGCACAATACAAGGACAAGTCAGAACAATGTGAGTCACTGCTTTTTATATATATATATATATATATATATATATATATATATATATATATATATATATATGTACACATGTAACATGTAAACATGCACTGATCATATCTAAATATGATGAGTATTATGTGAAAGTAAGAAACACCAGGATCTCAAGGCACAAAGTCATGCGTGATCTTACTGTGACTTTTGAAACCATTAACCAGTGGCTCTCTCTGGAGCATTTAGCCAGCTACTGTTGCAACTCGGGAACTGTCCTTGAGTTGTTATCCTCCTGCCTCTCTGGACATTTACAGAAGGCTGTATCTGACATCAGGTCCCCTTTGTCTTTCCCTCTAGACTGTGATGTACATCAGAACTCTGACTTGAGTGCTTATGAGATCTATGGCAAGTTAGCTACCAGTACTGTCTGTCATACTATTATTTGTTTTAACTCACTGTCATCAGATTTGAGGATAATACCATCTTTATTGTGAATCGTAAATCCTGGGACTTCAGATTAAGCTTTCAGTTTATGACACTGTTTCACTGATCATGTTTTAGAATGGAGAGAGTTCCAGGAGATGTTGAGATTGCAGGATTCGATTGCCCTGTAATATACTGAGGTTGGAGAAATTGCCAAGAGTGCTGAGAATGCAGGTCAGTATGGACTTCTTAACATGATTTGAACTGAATGCAGCATCTCACAGAGTTACAGCTCTTAATCTTCATTGTTTCTGATTATAACTTTTCTTGCTGGTCTCACTGTATTCTCTTTATTTTAATAATTCAAGCAGAAATCCACATCTGCTCACTTGTTACAGCTTTCAAGTTTCTGGGCTACAGCATAAGATTTTTGCTGCTGGTTCCTGGTCAGAAGGAAATTAAATGCACCTTGCTGTGATATTTCTCTGAATACTGCACAGCTTCTGCAAAGTCTAAAGCATCAATGCATCATGACTGCAGTCAAGTAACTTTTTTCTGTTGTTTCTATGAATCCTACACATCTGACAGCCCAGGGTAAAGGGTCCTGCAATAATACTTCAGACTAAACCATACTAAAGTATGGATCACTGCATTACTGTTAGTTTATAAGTATTATAATAAATCTGAATTTGAACATGAACTGAGCATAGATAGGATACATATAACAATATTGGACAATGCAATCACACATAGCAGTCAAAGCTTAATGCCGCTGAGAACAAAACCATTCATGGACATATTAAATAACTGTTGCACATCACATCCTTACAAATTTAGTTTACCATTAACAGAACAGAAATAAGTCTTCGTAGCATTTGTAAGAGTTACAATGAATCATAAAGAAGGCTGAAATGCTACAGACAGTCTGCCTGCACTGCAGCGTAGACAGCTTAATGCAGTGAGAAGACAGCAGCCACCGCTAAGAATGCTCTGCTACAGCTCCAGGGGTATAGAATCCAGACACAGGGAGGTAATTCTCCAATTCCATAGGTCACTGGGGAGGCTCACTTAAAAAGCTGCATACACAAATAGAAATAAAAATACTAAACGGTACAGAGACTGGACTTTCTTATACATTATTATTATATAAAAGTGGTATAGGGAAATGTAAATAAAAATGCTAGACAAGGTACAGAGAGTGGTCATAAGGGTGTTAAAATGGATGGAAGGAATGGGATATTATGTCAGATTAGAGATGGTGGAGCTTTTCTTCCTACAACTTAAGATAGAATAGAAATGTGGATGCAGTTTTGTCAATGAAATTATTAAGGTGAATCTTACAGTGAAATGAGAAGTAAATGTGGGGTGATGGGGAGTACACAACATTACAAATTACTAACTGAACAATCATATTTCAAGCTGGACATCAGAGAGTGGGATTTAACTGAGAATGTGGGGAGTAAACACACTGGGCTAGTAGACTAGAAGGAAAAGAACAAAGCAACAGGATATTTTAAAAGGCATAGATAGAAATGAGAAAGTGTGTGTGTGTGTGTGTGTGTGTGTGTGTGTGTGTGTGTGTGTGTGTGTGTGTGTGTGTGTGTGTGTGTGTGTGTGTGTGTGTGTGTGTGTGTGTGTGTGTGCGTGTGTGTGTGTGTGTGTGTGCATGTGTGTGTGTGTGTGTGTGTGTGTGTGTGTGTGTGTGTGTGTGTGTGTGTGTGTGTGTGTGTGTGTGTGTGTGTGTGTGTGTGTGTGTGTGTGTGTGTGTGTGCGTGTGTGCGTGTGTGCATGTGCATGTGTGTGTGGTGTGCACATGTGTGCATCCTGCCAGTGTCTCTGCCTTGTACTCAGTGAGTGTCAGGATAGGTTCCAGTTGTCCCAAGATCCTTGATTGGATAAATTAGATGATCAGAGAATGAATGACCAAAATACAGAGTATATTGATAACGGGGTGTGATCAGAGCATTCATTAGGCATGTAGTCTACATATTTTTATCACCATTCTATGTGCAACCATCCATTCAGCTATAACTCCTTTTTCCCATTTTTTTGCTCATGGGTCGGGGTGTTTAATCAAGTGACAATCATCTAGAGCCAATGTTTACACTGCTGGGTGGCTAGCATCATCCAACTTTTATCACAGTCTGTACACATCAACAACGATGTCTCAGAATTCTTACCATGTAAACAGTGACTATGTCGTGCCCCAGTTCTCACCAAAAAGAAAGAAAAACCTCAAACATCACACATTGCATACACTTGCAGACAAAAAAAAAAGATTTTTCTCCACACAAATAAATGCTAAGCTCTTATAATGTAGTTGCAAAACTCAAAAGAAAAATGTTAAATTATACATATACATAATAAAAGAAAATCACAACTACCAGCAAATGGGAAAACTGAATTAAAATTAAAGCATGCAAATCTAAAAACTGACAGTAACGTAAACTAAAACAAATAACTAAACTATAAAACTAACAAATTTAACATAGCTCTTACTGTACTACTAATTACCTGAATGATAAAAAAAACAATTAAACTTCAGGCAGAACACCACCCATTAGAAAACTCATTCAGTGAAGCCTGAGTCAATAATCACAGTTAACACATACTAGCAGAATGAAACAGCACAGTTATCCAAAAAAAAAAAAGGGACAATGTGGGGGTCTGCTTGAGTAGTAAAAGAAATGCATTGCCATGTAAGATTAGGGAATGCAGTTCATGACTTGCTAACTTGTTTTGTCAGTCACCTCAAAACTTGTACCTTAAGCTTATGTTTCAAGTTATCTCTCACATGCAGGCCCTATGAAGCCTCACCACAGACTAGAAAATTCAAAAATGAACAATTATGCCATCGGCAAATTCATATACTGCATTTTTCTGACCAGTTATTCTTAGGTGGTGCTCCCATTGTATGTCTGAGAACTATAATAGTGATCCTCAGAAATGCAAACATTTAAGCATGATTATGGGGAAATATATACTAAATACAAAGTTGCTGTATTTTGGAGCATTCTCTTTTCTCCAATGTCAAGAGATCTTAGAGTTAGCATATTGAAGTAGTGTGTGTGTGTGTGTGTGTGTGTGTGTGTGTGTGTGTGTGTGTGTGTGTGTGTGTGTGTGTGTGTGTGTGTGTGTGGAGGGCGCACTCAGCCTCATCAGAGGGTGCAGGGGAGCTTTCCCTCTTGCAAATATTGCTTTAAATCTATAACAGCAACTTTTAAAGTTCACTGTTACTTATGTTAAATTGCACTTACATTTTCACAGTTTTTGCACTTGCAATATCAAGCCTTAGAATTCTGACAGACAGAATGTTAGACAAAACTGGGATCACTGTTTCTGGTCACATGCTACATCCCTTGCGTGAGTCTCTTTCAATAAACAATACAACTTGTATCATCCTAAAAGAATCACAACCTCAGTGTTCATGGTTATATAAATTACAAAAACTTTACATGGACCAGTCAAGTTATTCAACCAATCAAAAACAAATCTGCTGGTTATCAGATATGTTTCACTTCATTACTTTATGTTTCAGAACCTGAAGGGAAGCCGGTACTGTTTAGAAATAAATCCCTTCCACAGCGTTTCTTTCACTAGTTTCTGCTACTGTTTACATGTGCCACAAACATTCTCACAGAACTTTTTTTGCCCAGTCATGTAGCCCTGGATTTCTACACATTTGTTCCCGTACTGCTGTTGTCAGTGTTTGCTATCACAAAATTATCTGTTCAGTATATTCCTTACTTCAAGCAGCTTTGACAACAATATTTTTTAACTAAGTGCTTAAATTATGCATTTATTTATTTGGATTTGTTATCTGGAGAAGAGCACTGATCCAAGTAGATTGTTTTCAGGCTGACCTGGGAAAAAAAGTATAAACATATAATCAAAAATAAGTTCAAGATATACACATTACAAAAATGAAATTGTAAATGCATTAAAATGAAAGTAAATACCACCTAATGCATCAAAGCTGAACTAAAAAAATAAATAATGTACAGGTGGCATGCAAAAAAGTGACAAACATAGATATTACTTTGTCAGGGTAGCTATAAAAGAAAATACCACAAAAACACATATATTAGAATGTAAGAAGGCAAAATTTTCAAGTAGACCAACTGTAGGAGCATTACATAAACTTTAAATGTTGCACTACATATATAATTTTTGTACATAATGCAGTTAGGTTAAATGAATGGAGTATGTTCATAGGTTCATAGGTTCATAGGTAGGTACTAGGCTATTAGCCCTAGGGCCTATATAAGCCTAGTCAAAAACGTACCCTGGCTTTCGCCTCCCAAGAAAATAATTTTCCTGTGCCCCTGTCGAGCAGAGCCACAGAAGTGATCCCTGGGGTGAATTTCCTATTTCCCATCCAATCATCAAGATTTTTCTTGAAGAGTGCTCATGAGGAGCTCTGTTTGACATAGACAATGATGTTGAAGGCAACCCAACTTTTCCTTTATGGCATTTTGGATTTCTGATCAGAATGAAGACTACGGTTGAAGAGATTTTAATTTGGATGAAAGTGATTTGCAAAGCCTAGGGCCAGTTGGTGAGAAGGAATGATCTGTGCAGTGAAGTTTATTGTGGGAAGGGGTCTATAAAGCAATACAGTTGGGGGAAAGATTTATAAGAGTTGTTAGACGTTTTAATAGCAAGTCAGCTAGCAAAAAAATGGAAGACATTGTAGGTTTTGAAGTTTAAACAGAAAAAAAAGTAAAATAACATATGTGTTCTTACCTCAATGGTTAACCATTTGGCCTTAGCTAAGGTCAGTCAATGGTGTTGTCTATTAGATGACAGGGCAATGCTTCTCCACATTTCATTGAAAAGGATTTGTAGTGGAATAGCTTTTACTTACAGGTTGCAAAAATAATTATCAAACCACTTTCTGCCTGAGCCACAAGATAGCCTTTCCCAGCTGCATTTCTACATTTGAGAGAAATGAATGAGACAGTTTCTTGGATTAGAACAGAACTTTGCTGGCTTTCGATTTAATTAAGTTTATATGGAGCTGTCAATTTATCTGTAGGTCAGTCCAGATTCTTCATGTCTGGAAGCATTTAACAAGTTAAAGGCTATTGTAAAATATTTTCCAGTCATGGGAGACAGCAGTTTATTTTTGGGAGGGTGCCAAAGAGCATGGAGTTAACGTTTCTTTCAAATTTAGTAGGGGGTTCATATGTCATAGTCACGTAGAAGGTTGACTAAGGTCATTTCCATCTCTCTCTTAATAGTGGAAGGCACTGACCTCTAGATTACCATGATGTAAGTAAGATGATTGTTAATAGAAAGAGAGAGAGAGAGAGAGAGAGAGAGAGGGAGGATAAGAGAGAAGATAAATCAAAACCTTAGAGTTCACCTTTTCAAAAACTTTGGGAAAGGTTTGTAAGTCAATTTTGGAAAGTCTTTGAGCCTTCTAAGTGAAGCTTTACTATATCAATGTCAGAGAGTGAGTTGAGTAAGAGTTTATGATTTAACAAGTTCAAAGGTACTACTGAGGTCAATGACCTCTGAACCAATCAGGTTGCCTTTGTCCATGCTGAGAAAAATTTCATAAGTGAGACTGTAGAGGGTAGTTTGGTACTTTGATCAGAAGTAAAAAAATGAGAGCCAGCAGACTGTAGCATAAACACTTATTAGCTCAAAGGTATGAAAAGGAAACAAAACAGACCAGTTTTGGCTGTAAAAATACAAAGCCTTCTTCAGTGCAGTAAAGACATATTCACCTGTTCTCCATTTTATAGCTTGCCACTAAATGAAGCTCCAACTAATTATTCAATTAACCATACCAATTAAAGGTATTCATTAAGCCCTGGTGAAAACAGTGCTCACAGTTTGATGATCCATTTTTTTCTCTTTATCATTTAATATCTGATGCCAACCTGATTTATTTGTTCTTTGTCCAATGATTCTATCAATCACAGTAAAAGTAAAAGATAAAAGATGCATTCTTATGTATCCCAGTATGTTTGTATAAAGCACTTGTAAGTTTCTTTTGTCTGATGTCACTTAAATGTTCAGAGATTCTGAATTTTAAAGGCCTTGATGTTTGTCCCACATAAAATGCAGAGCAGCTACAGGTAGCTAAATATATCACCCAGTCAGTCTGACAATTAGCAAAAAAGAAAATATCAAATACTTGCCAAGTATTTTTGCTGCTGAACTGGCATGTCTTCATCACCCTCCTGCAGTGAGTGCAATGGCCACAGGGGAAACAACCCTTGAGTTGGTCCCCCACAAGAGTGGTTTGTATAGGATAACCTTTACTTCTCCAACTATGTTTGTAATGATTTACGAATGACCCAAATTCTTGCCTCTCCTGAAAGAGAATTGACATCTGTCATCCAGAAACTTGTATATTTTGTTATCTGTCAAAAGTATCTTCCAGTGTCTGTGGACACTATTGAGTAGGACATCAGTGTCTCTTCCATACATACTGACCAGTCGGATGGTCGAATCCTTGTTCTTAGTCTTATCCCTATATGTTAAGAGATCCTGCCTGTCACGATAAGCCACCCAATGTCTGGCCCGAAAGATATTCCCCATTTTGTATCCTCTGTTCCTGAATCTTGTGGTAAAGTCTTCTTGGTATACCTGATAAGTAGCATCGTTAAAACATATGCGTTTCATATGTAAAAATTGTGATTTTAGGATGTTTCTGCATATATGTGGAGGATGAAAGCTGGTAGCATGGAGAAGGGAGTTATATTGGGGATATTTGCTATACACTTCTGATGTTAGGGTATGATCATTGTTCCTAGTAACAAAGACATCTAGAAAAGTGATCTTATTGATGTCATAGGTAACAGTAAAGTTTATACCCATTTTGTTGTAATTTAAGTATCCAACAAACTCCGTAAGATATTCAGGGTCCGATCTCCATAATAACCAGCAATCATCCAAGTATCTTCTCCAAATATCAATCTCATCTAGAAAGATGTTGTGTGAGTCGTCATAGATGAGCTGTTCCTCAATGTGGGCCATGAATAATTCAGCATATATGGGAGCAAATGAGGCTTCCATGGCAGTGCCTTGTATTTGTAAGTAGCATTTGTTCTGGTAATAGAACACGTTCTTGGTGAGAACATGTTCGGCTAAACAAAGTAAAAAAGTGTTGAAACCCGGTTGGTATAACTGTGACTTCTATAACCAGTATTCTAATTCTTCCAACCCTGCCCAGTGAGGAATGTTGGTGTACAATGCAGAAACATCAAGGGTGCAGAGCAACCACCTAGGCTCAAGCTGCATCTCTGAGATAATTTGGAGGAATTCCATGGTGTCTTGAATGCAGGCCCTAACCCATTTCAGAAGTGGTTTAAGATACTGTGTTAGAAACTGGAATAATGGTTCTATGAGGGAACCCCTACCTGAAACTATAGGTCTACCAGGTGAATTTTCCAGATTCTTGTGTATTTTGGAAAAAAAATACATGCATGGACTGGATGGATCAGGCACCGTGAGGTGATGTAGTGTGTTGTTCGTGATAATTCCCTCATTCTTGGCTGATGACAAAAACTGGTCAATTTGTTTCTTGAAGCCAGGAGTTGGGTCGGATGTCATATGAGTATAATAATGACTATCAGCTGATTGTCTCATAGCTTCTGTGTTGTATTAGGTCCAATCCTGTACCACCACTGCCTCACCCTTATCTGCAGACAGTATTGCCAAATCATGGTCAGTTTCAAGTTCATGGATGGCATCCATTTTGATCTTTGAGAGGTTGCTTGATTAGGCATGGAACTCCCTAAAGTTGAAATGCAGATCTTTGAGAATGCAATTCTGAAACATTAACACATTATGATGCATTCGTGGCATGAAATTAGATTTGTGGTATCTGAATCCATCCTGCGATTCAGGATTAGGTTCTGTTTGGAAAAATAATCTCAGGTTAAGTAGTCTACAAAATGAAGTAATATCTTGTGCAACTGTATCTTCAGACATATAAAAAACAGCTATAAAATTAAGACCTTTATTCAAAATTTTAACTTGGGTGGGTGACAAAGGAGTGGATGAAATGTTCAATACATTATTGTCTTCTATTTCTGTACCATTAGTTTCAACAATCCCTCCATGTTGTCCACTTTTGTGATGTTTCCTTCCCCCCCTTTGCCTGCCCCTAAAGGGATTGCTGTATTGCTTCGTTTGGAGGCTGGAGAGTCTGGGGCATGCTGTGCATCAGGCTCTAAACCTGATGAGGATTCCTCACCAGAAGTATCATAACTAGATGAGGAAGGCTTTTTTAGAATGGATGTAGGTCTTTTTCTTTTGGCCACCTCTTTGTGTGTTTGCTCGAACCTCACATGTCTATTACTTGAAAAGGGATGCCCACCCTCATAGTTGGTTAAGTCCCTATGAAACCTTTTCATTTTTCTGTCTTTTAATTGCTGCTACAAAGTTAGCAGATCCTGACTGAGTTTCCTGAGACAGGTGTTGTAGGATTCCTGTCCTTCAAATTTCTGAATGTCCTCACACATTTGTGTAATTTCTAATATGTCTTTGTCAATTGTTCTCTCATAATGAGAGACTAATATTTCAACAAAGCTCATGGAGGCTCTTTGTTGAGCCACAGCCCATTGTTCTGTAAGGGTGGTATCAATATTTGGAACCAATGGCTGTATACGTACCCTCAACCCCCGTGGTGAAATGCCCTTAGTTAAATATGCCTTGAAAAGCTTGGAATGCCATACATTGGTCTGAAGAGACCTCATACTCTTATTAAGTTTGAGAAACTGTGCCTCACATGTATTTTCTGGTTTACTATTGAAATTGCGATCGAACTTAGTCGAACGGCCACTTCTGCAACGTATTTACACGAACTGAAACCGTGAAAATTGTTCGCAACCGACAGGCATTCGACGTTCGACATTACCGGCTGCACAACACCTCCACACCCATGCTACCATGGCTCACGCAGGGGTGAGGATCTGCCATTCGCACAATCGGATTCGACCGCAGTGACATTCACTCTTCAGCCTTCGCGCAAGTCGAGTCGCACATAGTCGGTTCGGCATTTCAATAGTAAACCGTATTTTCTAGGACCAAATCCTCTGGCCCATTTTGATTAACTGTATTGCCAAGGCCAAAAATGGCCAAATCATCCCTATCTGAGGATAAACCCTGTAGCAGGTTAGTAAGATCCATTGGTGGTTAATAATCAGCACAAAATAAATGCTATTTGTCCCCTATTCTAACACCAAGAGTCAAAAATATGAGTCTCCCAGTTGGGATAATCAGAATGCCTAAATTTGATTCAATGGTCAGGTTAAAGTCATATACTGTTATTTTAATCATATAAACTGAAAGAAAGGCAACCTTTGCGGCAATGCTATGTTCATGTACCAGTCCAATATAAAATGATCGAGTGTGGACAATATTAGCCCCTGCTCCTCAATATGTTTATTCAAGCAGTGCTAAGTCTCGACACTCAGTTAGCAAAACCACATAAATCGATGACTCTACAGTTATAAAGTGTACATGTAAAGACACTTAGGACAATATTAGCCCCTGCTGTTAAGTCAATCTGTGATTAAGTGAGTTTAATTACTAAGTAGTGCCGTGGTCCATATATACATACTCACCACCATGTTCAAAAAGCATGAACTATAATAGCCTTTGCCGTACATAGGTAATAGTTGCCATACAGAAGAAATCCAACCATAGACCAAGAAAGGTTAACAGTAATGATCATAGAACCAACATCCAAATGTTAAATAAGTATTAATAATCTAATAAGTTTAGCCCCACTAATATGAATGTACTTCCTGCCAAAGATTTAGGGCCCTCAGTATAGCTTGTTTATATTAATGTCCTACTCAATAGTGTCCATAGACATTGGAACATACTTTTGGCAGATAAAATATACGAGTTTCTGGATGACAGATGTCAATTCTCTTTCAGGAGAGGCAAGAATTTGGGCTCATTCTTAAATCATTACAAACATAGTTGGAGAAGTAAAGGTGACCCTATACAAACCACTCTTGTGGGGGACCACCTCAAAAGTTGTTTTCCTTGTGGCCATTGCACTCACTGCAGGAAGGTGATGAAGACATGCCAGTTTAGCAGGAAAAATACTTGGTAAATATTTGATATTTTCTTTTTTGCTAACTGTCAGACTGACTGGGTGATATATTTAGCTACTTGTAGCTGCTCTGCATTTTATGTGGGACAAATATCAAGGCCTTAAAAATTCAGAATCTCTGAACATTTAAGTGACATCAGACACAAGAAGCTTACGAGTGCTTTATACAAACATACTGAGGTACGTAAGAATGCATCTTTTACTTTTACTGTGATTGATAGAATCATTGGACAGAAAACAAATAAATCAGATTGGCATCAGATGTTAAATAATAAAGAGAAAAAATGGATCATCAAACTGGGGGCATTGTTTTCACCAGGGCTTAATGAATATCTTTAATTGGTATGGTTAATTGAATAATTAATTTACTAAGTTGGAACTTCATTTAGTGGCAAGCTATAAAAAGGAGAACAAGTGAATATGTCTTTACTGCACTGAAGAAGGCTTTGTATTTTTACAGCCGGAACTGGTCTGTTTTGTTTCCTTTTCATACCTTTGAGCTAATAAATGTGTATGCTACAGTCTGCTGGCTATCATTCTTTTAGTGCTACAAGGACTTTTTGGAGCCGTGCAGTTGGTGTACTTGCAGGGGCTGCCTTATCTACTGTGATCAGAAGCCATGTTGGTAGATGTGTAACAGTATAACAATAATCGACAGTGTAGGATTGGTATAGTGAATATTTACCCACGGTTGGTGGGGTTTAATCACGAGGGTGAATCCCGAGTGATTAAACAAAGCTAACCGTGGATAAATCTTCAACATACCACACTATGGAGTCAGTTATTGCTATTATACAATGACATTGTTTAAGAAAAAAACATACTTACTTTTCTTAAATAACTTCTTTGCATAATGGTGCCGTGGTGTTTTTCCATGTTGTTTCTCAATTCCTCTGCTTTTTTGATGTACTGCACATGCACATGGGACTTCTGTTCCTACATTTACGCAGTACATCAGTACTTTGGAAAGCAAGTAACAGAGATTGGAAGATCTTGGTTCCTTATTTTTTTATTTTTTGGGAAAAGAAAAGAAAGCTGTAACCTACAGACAGTTTTAGGGGAATGAGTGAAAGGGAAAATACAAGGAAAATCAGATATGTTTCTTTAGTTTTGCAGAACATACCTGATTTTTCTTGCATTTTCTCTGGTCTCATAAAGCACCTCTAAACTATCCGAAGGTTTCATCTTTTTTTCTTATTTTAAGAAATGTGGACTAAATGAAGGAGGGGATGGGTAATGTTGCTCTTTTGCATTGTCTGAGGCAAAGAAACTGAAATGCATGTCATTATTCAGTGATTTGTCAGAAAACCACAAATTTTATGAGGAAAGAAGTCACTAAATAATGACATGCATTATAATTTCAGAGTTTCTTTCCTTCAGACTAATGCACGTCTACCACTTAACAACAGAACAAAAAGTCTGGCTGCTGAATGATACTTTAGTGACTGGGCTTTTATAGTTGGTATATTTTCGATTTACAATGGACGTGGACAATCAGAGTGCTCCTTTTTGAATGTTAATGGCCAGTCATTGTATAAAACACATTTTTGTACATATTGGCTCCTTGTAAGTTAATGTTTTTTCTAGTATTTTAACAAGAAAAGGGAGGACAGAGCAGAGATAGGTCTGAAGTGTGGTTATACTAGTGAGAATGGTTTGGGGAGTTTGAGCAGGAAGTAAAAAGGGTATGTTTTTAAATATCAGGCATGACATTATTACAGAGGCAAATATTGTAGATCTGGTTAAATGTGGAGGATATTATGTCTTAACATATTATTGTAAACTATGGCTAGAGATCATCTGAACTTAGGAGGAGGCATCTGACAGTATTTGCCCAAATTGCTTTTTCTTTGTAAGTTTTATGATAAAAAGTAGAATAGAGTGCCGAAAGATGGGGTTCAGTAGGAGTCATTGGGGAAGCAAAGAGGAAGAAAATGGACACGTTATTTTAAAGACATAATCTAGAGATATTCAGTCCATCTATATTTCATTTTCTCTACATAGTCACAAAGAACTTTGCTTTTTAAATATAACCATCATACCCTTTATTAATCACCTCTAAGTACTTTTAGCTATCGTATACCTCTTATTAAATTTAATTTACCTTGGCATCAGCTCAGTGCATTCTCTCTATCTATGTAACATGGTCTTCTGAATGTTTCCGGAATGTGAAACTCTCTACTGCCACTTGCATTTATATACCATGTTGCATTCTGATTCATGTCTCCTGTCATTGCTAGTATAACATCGTTCTGATTGTGCAATACTCCATTATGTTCCTCAGCTTATAAATAAGCATTATACAGTGTTGTATTTATGTCCTTGCATCCTATATGCTAATATATATACTCAGCATAACCATAGCTTTTGCTCGTCTAGTGGCTGGTGACATTCTGGTCTGACACTTCAGGTCTGTTCCCAGTCTGGTACCATTCTCAATTTATTAAGTATGTTTTTTTTTTTTTTTTGATTTTATCTGATGAAGCTACCTTGTACCGAAAGCTTTATTCATTTTCCATTAAGTGAATGAATCTTTGTTTGTGTTTGTTTGAGTTTTTTTTTTTTTTCAGAGAAGTTTATATATATCGTGTTGGTGTCTCCTGCTACTGTTTTTGTATTATACCATTCTCAATTTGGTGTTCAGAAGTGAAATATTTTTCCCATGATGCACCATAACTCTAAATTGAAAAGAAAAAAAAAAAGAAAGGAACATTCCACAGTCCTAAGGTCCATTCCCTGATCTTCACCCCTCATCTCTAAGCTGAGGAACTGTCATTGTACCATCCCCTAAGTTCTTCACCCCTGGCAGCAAATACAGGTATGGCAATAAAGTTGCACGGGCACCTGTGGGCTGTGCCTCCATGCACCTTGCTCCCATTCTCCCACCACAGTTACCCCTTTTGTATTCAGCTGTATACTGCATACTGCATATTTGTTCCACTAAATACTCTATACTAACTTTCACTTTTTTAGAGCTTTTCTCTAAAGGTTGCCACTGAAAAGGGGTTTCCAACTGAGTGGACTTTCACAGTTAACAAAAGCAAATAAATAAATAAAGTATTTCTCTTATAGGTGTTTCATAGATTAATGTGTTAAGTTGTGGTTTCAGATGGCTAAGTGCTATTTAGTCCTGGAGACCAGTTTATAGTTTGTAATGTTTCGATTTGCTCATGGATGAAAAGAGATGAGTCCAGCAAGATATTTTTTTTGTAATGTGTACAAAATATGAAGGTAATAGTTGAATGGTCACTTAGTGAGGAGAATAAAATACTAAGCTTTGAGATGTTTTGAAAGGAATTAATGATCGTTAGGTCTATGAGGTTATGATTATTGGTTTTCAAATTGGTTCTTGTAAGTAGATGAGTAGCATGTATGAAGTTTTGATCACTGAGAGAGATTGCTGAAAATTTCATGGCTATACATATTTAAGTATCTTACATTAGCTGTATGTAGAAAATAGATCTGTTCACACTGCCGTTATCAGAATGACAAGACCAATACTAAAATGCATTGTCAGAACTTTGAAGTGAAGGACTCCACTGAGCAAAACAGTTTTATTTTCTAACACATACTCAAAAATGCAGAAGTAATGTATCTGACGTCCGGTACTTATAAACTAAAATCAACGTAATCGCCAACCCCGTTTTTCCTATTTTTTACATGAGGTTGGGGTGTTGTATCAACTGTCGCCATCTCTCTCGCTCTCCTACTTTCTATGACAGTCATGCTTGAATGTCACATGTCTTCTCTCACACAATCCATCTGCCACTTTGCTGGATGCCATTGATTCCTCTTGACTTCTTCCTGTCTCTCATAAATCTTCTTCACAAGATCATCTTCTGCTTTCCTGCACATGTAACCAAACCACCAAATCTGTTCTCTTTGGCCTCTTCTGTCTGCATCCTACTATCCTTCTCCGCACTTCATCTCCATCCAGAGTCAGATCATGGTTAATAGGGCCCTAGGCAAGGGAATGGACCAGGGCCCCAACCCCTGAAATCATTCTGGTGCCCCATTACTTGATTCTCTCCCCCAATTACCATAAGCACTGCTCAAAGCTGTCAGCGTGCATGTTATTTTCTTCTTTTAATTTAAATATCCTTTGTTGACCAGGTTAGTCCCTCTAGGCAAGTGAAGTATTTTTATGGGACACCCTTGGTTTTATTTATACTACTTGGTGAGATTTGGCCAGGGCTTCCCCCTACTCCTTTCAATAACTCAGGTGGATGTAAAGATCTCACAGCACCTACCATTACTGCTGATGGATGGGTCCTCAGTTTAACATCTCATCCAAAGGATGACACATTCATGAGTGGAACAGCCCCCCCCCCCTTAAAGTGCACTATCAGTTCTCCAGTTCATGCATTTAAAAAATCAAATGCAGCCCAGCCCTAAAAGTGCTGTATGCACATGTAATATGAAAATATATCCACTATTGATGTCATACTAAAGATGCATGCACAAGACACAGAGTGCATCCTGCTTCATGCAATGTGACAGATGTTTGATACCCAGTTGTGAATACCCCTTTGCTCTTGTACACTGGCACTAGAATGCGTATTATCCAGTTATCTGGAATATGCCATTCTATTCATACTGCTATGAGGGGCCCTCTGGTGCTATTTCAACTCTAACTTACTTGACATCTTTATCATACCTTCCGTGACCTCATTTGAGCTTGCTGTTTTCCCCTAATTTAATTTTCCTTGGTAATGTTCTGACTTCTCCAAGGGGCGGAGGCTCTTCTTCCTCTTTATAGTAAACTGTATCTGTGGCAGTACACTTCTGTGGGGTTTTCTTCATTCAGAAGGTGCTGGAAGTACTCTTTCCTTCTGCCTTTGATGCTCTGTGGACTGGTGAACAGTTTTTGCTGCTATCCCTTATGAAGTGTGTCAGATGACCATTATCTTTTTCTTTCTGTCTTTGCTTTGGAACCTGATAGACTTTCATGTGCCACCTACGGAGTCCCTTTCCAGATGCTGGTAGAGTGCCTTGATTGGTCTTTGCTATTGCAGCTGTTCTCTCAGGTTTTGTTAACCAGTCTATACCTTCTTAGCCTGTCCTTTTGATCTCCAGCTTTTTCCTGCACTCCTTCTTTCTTTTGATAACTTACTGATGTTCTGCATTCCACCACCAGCTTTTTTTCTGTACCTTATTTCCATATCTGGTTCGACTACATACCAGTTCTACAGTCCTCAAACATGCTGTTTTGAGAAGCTGACATTCTTCTGCTTCAGCTCCACCTATTTTGTCTTCTTCCTGAGGTGCTAGAACCCTGAGTATTTCCTTGAACTCTTGTACTTTCTCTCCAGTCAACTTCCAGTTCTTCAGTCTAGTATGTGTTGACTATACAACCTTCTCTGACCACTGCTTGCAGCTAATAGTGACCAACAGTGTTTTATGGTGTGAGATGACTATTTCACTGAGAATGGCTTTACAACCTCTGATTCTACTTCAATGCCCTTTTTTGCTAGAAGGACTTCTACCTCAGTTGCATGTTGGCCACCCTTGTGTGCGATCTGTGACTTGTGTCTCCTTTGCTGAACCACGTGTTGGCCACCATCAAGTCATTTGCCAGACAGAAGTCTAGAATGGTCTCTCCTTATTTATTCCTGTTGTCCCACTCATGTGGATCCAGCAGTCCTCGGATCCTGTTCTGTCTTTCCTGACATGACCATTCAGGTCCCCCATTGTCAACACTGGCTCGTGTTGCTGTTGTCTGAGTGCACTCTTTTCCTCGATATCACAGACCTGCTGTGGGATATAGGCTGAGATTATAAATATTCTTCTATCTTTGTACTGGAGTCTGATTGCTATGAGTCTATCACTAATTCTGATGACACCCCTTAGTATCTTCAGAAGACTCTCTCTCACCACAATTCCTGCACTGTTTCTTATCTGTCCTCCCCCAAGTAGTAAGCTCTGGATCCAAAGCATGCCACCCAACTTCATAGCTCAAGGATTCTGGATAAAGTCAAAGATAATAGAGTAGACAAAAACCTAAAATCACGGACAAATTTTAAAAATTGTTCTTACAAACTTAGAAAGTTGCTAAAATAACAAGTTTTGTATTAACATGCATTTTTTCTGAAGGATATAAAGTCTGAAACTCAAATATCTGTCATTATTTTGTTAACTACAATCCTCAGTGATCTGCCAGAAAAACCTAAATTTTATGAGGTACAGATCAAAGATATGAGGCAAAATCTGGACATTCTGTGAAATTTTGGGCAGTTTAAAGGTGTCTTTGCTACACTGCTCTTCCATCTTGTCTCTTGGATATCTGGGATGTCCATCCTCCCCCTTACCATCATGTTATCCGCTTTTAAGCTATGCCATTTCAGTGAACCTCTACAGTGTGCAGCAATACTTAGTTCATGTGTGGCAGGTTGATTGGTTTTACATCCAGATTTTACTCAACAGAGCTATCCCAGGTAAGCCAAGTTGGTCAAATGGACACTAGCCAGCCAGTTGTTTATTGACCCAGTACTGCTGGGTTTCCAGGGTGGCACAGACTTGTCAGTAGAGACACACCCCCATGCAAGGGCGCCCGCAGGCAGGTGCAAGGGGGTGCACTTGCACCCCCCTGGAATCGGCTGGCCAGGAGAGTAATTTTCATGCCATTAGCATGGGTGCCTGGCATATGTAAGACTTGACTGGGTCTTCAACCCACTTTTCATGAGCAAATATCTATGCCTGTGTCCATTTTTGTTGACATTGGTCAGCAAGACCAAATAACATAAAGCTGAGTGGCTAGCCCTGACAGGGCATGCAGCCTGTGAGTGATGTTCTCTGTTTGTAAGATACTGTGCACCACAGATGATGCTAAAAGTGGCTGGTCTAGACACCTCTTCACCCAATAGGTACCACCTAGAGTCTGTACTGCTACCTACAACTCCATTTTATTTTAGTTGAGTTTAAGGAGGAAACACCCTAAATGCTTTTGGAATGAGGAATTCCACAGAGAGACAAGGAGGCATTGGCTGGAGGTTAGGATCACACCTAGTACCTTGACTAACGTAAATTAAACTAAAATAAGCATACATTAAATCTGTCCATGTTATAACACAAATATTGCACTACCTTATAGAAACTACATATAAAAAGACCTCTCTGTATTGTCCCTGCAAGATTATCATAACTGATATTAAAGTATACTGTCTATAGTTCCAGATAAAACATTCTACTAAATCAGATAAATGTCATTACATAACAACAGAGATGCAAAACCAAGTGCACATCTAACATTATTTAGTAACAATGTTCTTTTTCTTGTTGCTATTCAATATGACTTCAGCATAATCGTTACAACAGGTTCACATTCATTTATTTTGCTTATATTAAACAGGTTAATATCATTACTATGCATCAAATTTCTAGTTGTTTTGTGTTGTTCTTGTGATATTTCAATTTATGGACCCCAGTGTCCTTCAATATTGGTAGCTGCATATGTCACACTGTTATTTCAGTGATTGATGTCACAGCCAAAGGAAAGACAAAAATCAGAAGGGGTAAGAGATAATGCAGTCTTAGGGCTCATACTCATAAATAGAAGGAGCTATGGGGTTGCATCTGCAAAAAAAAGATTTTATGCATGATTTGTTACTTTGAATGTGCTTCACATTCAAGTGTTTCTGAGGCTATCACAAAACCACCAGACCTTTATTTGGAACCCACTGCAGTCACATCTCCAGATGGTCAGATGATATAAATATTTAGAAGTATGCAGCTTAGTGCAGTGGACGAATACATGTTTTAACTGCACCTGTGTCCCGAGCCAACAATGAACGCTCTCACTGAATATAGTATGTGAATGGTAAATATGCCAGCATACATGAGTGAGGTAGCACTGTCTGCACCATGAAGCAGGATTTACAGGATATCATCACATTCACATAACATGTCAGTGGATCTCCATAATTCGATGCTGCTACAACAAAACAATACAAAGACAGTGACACACCACCTACAAACACAGGACTTTACAGAGACAAAGTAACATCTCTGTTCTGTATACATCAAGATGGGTGCTTGTTAAGATGTTACAGACTCCATCACAATGATAAGCCCGTAGTGTTTATCTAACCTTAACACTACCCTCTTTCTGTAACTCTAAGCTGATTATAAATATAAATATAAGAGAAGGTGGATGTTTAGTATTCATGTGCAAACTGGCTATATGTGCCATCAGTGAATACCATATGAGACATGCAAATGCTAAAATAGTCCTCCCTTGGAATGTGTGTCCTCAACAATACCCCATGTAGTAACATAGCCAGCGCATTCAATTCTGATCCCATCCCTTAGTATGACTATGGCTATTGGGGGAAAGTGTTCAATGCTCATAAATTCAAACTCTGAGCCTCCTAGATGACTTAACAAGAGTGTGAAAAAATAATAGCATATTTTATATATACCTTTGTCAATCCACTGGTCTAGTGCACCTGAAGTTCCTCTAGACTTCCAACTCTTTCACCATCTATTGACAAACTGTTCCATAGTTTACCAATTCTTTCATGTAATGATCTTGCCCTGATAGTACTATTGTAAGGAGGATAGTTCACAAATAAACAGCTGTTTCTAGTTCCCATAACATGATCCCCAAATTCACTTCCCAGTGTTGTTGCCATGGTGTCATCATTAACACACTCTTTGATTGGAATTAAAATCTCCTCTTACCAATCTGTATATAAAACTGACTATAATGACAAGTTCTTTAGGCTGGTCTCATAATACAGGTGCTTAACCCTAGTGATTGTCTAGTAAAACATCTCTGGATTCTTTCCAGCCTGAAGTACTGAGAGTGATTATACAGCTGCACTGTATCCTACTATATATCTTACTACAGCCCAGTAGATCAGTAGCAGAATATTTTCTTCTCCACTAGCTATGCTTTGTAAGATATTACCTTACTACAGCCCAGTAGATCAGTAGCAGAATATTTTCTTCTCCACTAGCTATGCTTTGTAAGATATTACCTTACTACAGCCCAGTAGATCAGTAGCAGAACGTTTTCTTCTCCACTAGCTATGCTTTGTAAGATATCCTTTATAATTATGTGGCACTTTCTCATTGTCACTTGAACATTGCACCAGTATAAGTGCACCGATCTACAATAATACCAATCCCTTACTTTTCTTCTTACTTCAAGTGTAACTTTATTTATGCGGTAGGGGTAACTGGCATTGCTTTTGCCAAAATGCAATATATTTGTTTTCCTGGCATTAAAATCAAGCACATCTTCCAGATGTATAGAGTTGTACAAGCATGATCTGCACATGCTCATCACAAAAGACTAATCTAGAGTGAGGCCCACATCCGACCCCATGTTTGGTATGATTCCTTCTATGTCAGGACCCAGGCAAAGCAACTACAGCTCGTCAAGTGTCATGTGTACTTGTATGGGCTATCCACCCTGAATTCATAGGCAAGTACTAGTCTAACTGCCCTTGTGGGCCACTTTAAAACTAGCCAATCTCCCTAATGGTGAAGATCAAACTCTGTACCTTGTGCCTCTGAGATAAACACCTTAATCATTATGCCAACCCTCAACCATTAGTTGCCACACAATGAGTTACCTCCATTCTGGCCTCTGTATCTTGAGATATGCCATTCAGTCTTACTTGCCTACATGAATACTTCTGTGACACTTCCCATGGGGCTTTTGCATTCTTGATTATGCACTCCAATAGATTATTGCTGTTAACATTGTTTTGAACCCTGGTGAAAAGGTTAAACTTAATACCTTTCATGCCCTGCAAAAGGTACTCAGTCTCCTTGTTAATAAACCAATAAAGAATATGATGGTAGCAAGTGGTGATCAATGGGGTAGTATGAAAGTTAAAGCAGTAACTACTGAATTACAGTGCAGTTTTGACTTTGTTTACCTTTGTTTTTGGTATATGCACAATGTTTTTATTTTTTGGAATTGCATAGTATTTTTGCTGTTATAGCCTCTATCATTATTGTAATTTTAAAACTACCATTGTTTCTGCTCATTCAGAGACTGAGGGTACTAACATATTTGGAGCAGTAGTAGCTTTTGCATTTTTAAGAATCCATATAAACAGTAAAAAACAGTAAACAGTAAACTTTATTGTCATTCAGACTGTACACAAAGAATTGCACAGCTGAACAAAAAAAGCAGGTGTCCACTACCGGTATCCAGCACAGCTGCTGCCACCTGAAGGCCCAAACAGTCATACCAGTTCAACATTCTCCCCACATTCCTCACAATCCACAATGTCACTACCTCATCTTCAACATCATCTCCAGCACCAACAATGACCCCAAAAACCCAGTCCATTTCCTCCGACCAGAAAAAAACAAAAAAATTCCATATCCAATCCAAACACTCTGTATACAAAGTTGGGCCTCCGCCAACCACATCCAGCGCAGCTCACCACCCAAAAGCCTGAACAGCTGCAACCAGCACAAGATCTCCAAAAACGTAACAGATCCAATGATCCAACAAGAACCATGGCCACAGACAAGCCGCACATCCGATTAAGTGTTAGAATGGACTCCACAGACAGATGACAAGCTTGACAACCCAAACAAATTCAGCACAAAAACATACAACACATGTTTGGATATAATATATAATGATATAACAGTAAAGCAGTATAGTGCAGCTGTACAGATATCAGGAAGTCATTTGTTTTTGTGTTGATACTTGCTGCTTCTGCTTTCTGTTGTATGAGCCATTGTATGAAATGCACCCTGATCCCACAAAGAGCTTTTAATACTAAATTCCAACACAAAGTATCTGGTACCAATTAACCTGTTGACTGGCTCTCAGAGTTAAGAATGGAAAATCTGTGGAAAGTGCTATGGAACTACCTCAAGAGTTGAGCTTGGACTTGTGTGTGGCTGCTTTTTTCAACTTGAATTGTTCAGGACATTTTACACTCAAGAAGTTCTTGGTCATTTCTGGTCTGTGACTGTTGGTGGATGAACTGGACAAACTGTACAAAGATGCATAATAGGAACACTCTATAAACGTGCTGTTTGCCTATTATTATCTTAATTTGAAAATTCATAATAAACAGCACTTTGGAGGGTTTTTATGTTGTGTTCAGAATGCTACAAGTTTCTTCTGCAAATCTTATGATTGGAGAGCTTGCAATTTTCTTTTATTTTACTTACAGTTTGGCTAGCTAAGATAAAACAATTTTATTGCTGTTAATATGATTTTATCTTCAGATGTTGGTGTAGTGACTGGCACTTCATTTAGATGTGTAGTAGTTCTAGCCTTCTGGACTGATGCTTTGTAAATTACTCTCTCGCTTGAGGACAGAAGTGCTACGTGTTGATAAGTACATTGCAGAAATAATAAATGGTTTTGATGTTTTTCTTTTTGGCCTCACTTTGTATAGTACCACTTGACCACTGTGGGATTGCTAGTGACTCTCATGGTTAATGGACCTCATATTTAATGCAAGTTTGCTTAAATAAACTGGATCTCAACTAACTATAGTCTGGGTCACTTCTAGTATTCAGTTTGGGGAAATCATTCTGGAAGTTGAGGAGCATCTGCATTGTAACCAAAAAAAAAATAAAAAATGCAGAAGTCTACACAAGGACCTGAGTTTCAAATGTAATTAATTTATTCCGCCAGTTAAGGGCTTTAGTCCATGCGCTAATTTAGACTTCTACAGAACTGACATTGACAAAATATCATGTGATTTAATAGAGCAAGCCCTGTTATATTACTTACACCACATGCCTGCTAAAAATATTCTAATTAGATACTTTATTAAAAATCACTTAAAATATCACGTGGTGTTCCCATACAGTGTCCCATCCAAGTACTGGCAATTCCTGAGCCTGCTTAGCTTCAGTGACCACATGGTATAGTCAGAAGGATATGGCCATAAGCATCCCTTTAAAAAAAAAAAATCACTTAAAATGTGTGTATATCATTCTAAATTTAGCATAGTATTTTGTCTTACAAAAATATGTACAAATTTGTAAACTAGACAAATGGTGTGTTTATAACTTATCTACTCTCGTCCTTTTATGCCATATTTTTAGGCATTTTTTTAATTTTCTGTCAGGAAAAATTGAGCATAATTTTGGGGGTGCAATCATGAGGTGAGTCTTGAATATTATGAACTAAAGTGGCAACTGAGGTTGGATGCATCCAACAGTACTGGTTTGTATGAAACAGTCAATATTAATGGTGTGTTAAAATGTAAATGTGGCAGAGCGGATAAGTTAGAAACACATTTAGAGTATTATTAACAGTCACATGATGTAAGTGATATGATACTGCTTGCACTATTTAATCACATGATTGTTTTGTCAATGTCAGTTCTGAAAAATCCAAATTAGTGCATAGATGAAAGTACATAATTGATGGAATAAATGGCTTAATTTTGAAAGTCAAGTTCTTGTGCAGACTATTGAGTGCTTTTTCTTTTTGGTTATATGTCATTTGAACAACCAGCTTGGCTTTTTGAAGTTTTTCTTTTTTATGGTTATGAGCATCTGCATCTTGTCAGAGTCTGATGGGAAGTTCTTTAAAAGTATGGCTTTCGGCCTGAATCCTTATGATCAGTTGTATGAGCTTGAATAAAGTTTAGCCATCTACACTGTGCTTTGCAAATTAAGTGCCAGATATTTTTAGCATGACTGAAACTCAGATACTTTCTGTGTGCAGACTCTTGGAGTTATTAGATGAAGTGTGAATGTGCTTTGTGAAGTTTATTGCTTCGCTGACTGACTTTTGCGCTGCCTTGCTGTTCTAATTGAGTAATATCAGAATTGATTGTTGGGCATTGGTATAGTTATTAGGCTCTCCAACCCCTGGGACCATCTATTGGCCATTTGTCGCTTTGTTTCTCCATCTTGTAACACTTTTGTTTCACTCAAATGGAGGAGGCTTGAAATGGTGAGGAACTATAGGGTGATGGCTAGAAGAAGGCTTACTTTTGCTTGTCCTGATGGGAGCTGCCCTATAGGGACTAGTGTCACATATTTCCATCTGATGATAAAATGAGACAATGATCAAGGTTCCCCTTAAATCCTTTATTACGTATGCTGCACTGCTTCAAAAGCTGTCAGTGTTTGTAAACAAAGCTTCAAACTGAAATATCTGTTTCTTTCTCCCCTCACTAATCTTCCTAATTTGTAAGTGTTCCAGGATAATGCTGCACTAAGTGATGATGAGTTTTAGTGGATCAGATGGCAATAGTTATGAGCACTCATTTTTCCCGGTTGCCAAAGAATTATGACATATGCAGTGATGTAAGCAGAGGCACCAGGTGAGGAGGTATTAAGTGTTATTTGCTCAGTGTCACATGGGTCTCTTTGCATATTATACCAAACAATGTGAACACATCTTACAACACACATCACTATAAGCATGTAGTTTGTGTGTTATGTCTGATAAACTTTTTTAGCACCTCTTTGCCCCCTCTACCTGCTGGTCATCAGCCCTTTCTTCAGGGCAATTGGTCCCTTTGTCTGCCCTTTTACCAGAGTTCAGAATCAGCTAAGAAGTACCATTATTTAGGCAGCCATCAGGGGTTATTAGTTTTTTTCTATATTACACTCTACCTCTCTTGAGACCACTCATTGACAACACGTCAGTGGAACATGCAATGGGTGTCAGCAATGAACCACTCACACTTATACAAGGGGCTGATATCAGCAGCACTATATGTTTATTTCCCTGGTCTGTAACAGAAATCCAGTCACTTGTATGTGCCCCTGGGCACAAGCACTCCCTACTCCCCCCCAGAGATGGGCATGACCATCCTCTGTGCCAGCCCCATCAAGATCCCGAGTTACTTTGTGAACTCAGGTCATCTAAGTTATTGTCTGGTGTTTATCCTTGCCCAACACTAAGCTGCTTCCTGACCTTAAATTAAAACTCATTCTATTAATGAATATTGAAGTGCGTGGTTTGTACTTTACCATTTTGTTGTAACTCGTATCTTTGTGTCCATCTGGGCTGGGCCTGAAATTGGTCATTAATGATCAATTCCCTACCCTAGTAAATGAACATAAATAAATAGCATGTTACCTTCATATCTATATGATCAAATTCAGCAAGAAGCCACCTTGCTGGGATGAAGGTTACATGTAAGTTGTTCATCCTGTATGTGGAGTGGAATAAACAGAAGCCGTCAGTGGCTCTAGGGTGAGTTAATCAAATGGCATGCAAGCAAATGTCTTTGTAAATGATGAAAACAGTTTGAAAGAACATTGCAATGAAATATACATTAAAATTAGTTTTTTTGCAAGGAATAAGCCCTAAACATTCCCTATCCAAGAGAGATAGTCATCCATCACAACCTTTGCTATGACAGCTATTGACAAAAGTGATTTGTCCATTTGTGCATTGCCACACACTCTGACATCATCTGGTTATCCATTTACCATTTTGTGGTCACTAGTCATTAAATCAAGCTTTGTCATCTTTTAAATTCCATAAGGATGAATTTTACCCATGCCAATGGCATCACCACATATATGAGCAGTGTACATGGTGACAGACTGCTGTAGCTGGTTCAAATCTGATAAATGGGAAAATACATGCCTCCAAATCCAGCAGGGTTCATTGCTGGCTATTGATACTACCATGTATATTTATGAAACCTGTTTCTGAAATGTTGGTGTACTTTGATCAGTAGACGGAATGGTTGTTATTCTATGTATTTCATGCATTCGTGACAGCTAATGACATCACTATTGATGAGTGCAAAATGTGGCAGCATTCCAGCAACTGGGACTACACTTTAACCAAGCATACATATGACTTATGAAAAGTAAATGTACAATGCAAACCAGCACATGTTTCTTGCATCATTTTGCACTATGCTATACTGCTGGAGGACAGAAGAATGTTTTTTTAATTGTGAGTTGTCAATAGTATGCCATTGCAGAATCAGTGGAAAGGGATGGCATAGTATTGTGGAAAACAAATCAGGCATTATACTATGCTTTACTACCTGTCAATTTGACTCACAGCCTCTGGAACCACATAGTATTGGGGCTAGCTGCACGTCATAATATTATGATGAAGAGACAGGCATTGTCGGTGCTGTCAGTGACAGGACTCTCTCTTTCCATTTTTAATATGAAATTATGTCTTGGTAACTTTTGGTGCACATACCTCTTGACCTCTTATGACAAGAAATCTGGTCAAAGTAAAAAATAATTACAGGACAGCACCCCAAAATCAGGGACAGATTTTAAGTATTACTCTTACAGATGTAGAAAGTTAATAAAGTAACAGGTTTTATGTTATCATGCATTTTCTGTAGGACATGACGTCTAAAGTTCAAATGTCTGTCATTATTTAGTGACTTCAGTCCTCAATGATTTGCCCAAAAGCCACAATTTTTATTAGGAACAGACAAAAAATAAGAGGCAAAAATCTGGACATTCTGTGAAAATCTGGATAGTTGAGAGATGGTGGTGCAGGAATAAGGTCATTTGTGCCCCTGATAATTTCCTGCTCCTTCATGCAGCTGCACTGTGCAGTATGATTCATATTTTACCACATTTTACACATAATACATGAGGTGCTGCACACTCTCAGATGTATAATGAAACATTGTTTTTGGAACTATATCTGAAATATAAATTCATGCTGTGTGCAGCTTGGCACCTTAATGCTGACATTCTTCGTAATTATTGTGGCTTCTTCACTATTCTGTTTTAGCACAGCACCCTGCATTGAGGAGGGTTAGCAGAGAGAGACTTAAACTAATCTCCCATTCTAGATGGCACACTCTATAACACATCTATATTAACTCAGCTCAAACTTTATTTGCTTGCTTAAACCTGAGCAATGTAGAAGTGGATCAGAAACTACGGTAAATACAATATTAAATCTAGAGCTGTAACCCTATCTTAAACTCTACAGTAAATTTTGCTAGTAGAACAGAATTACTTGAAGGCATTTCCAGCTGAAACAAATGCATTGTTAGGACCTCATAAAGTACCCCACATTGGATGCCCCTCCCCCGTTCTAGAAGGAAGTAGCAGTCCACAAAAATCTGAAAAACTAATAGGCCAAAAAAAGCCATAAAGACTATAGAGTGGACTATTAAGGATAAGAAAGAAATTATGAATTGTTACTATTATGCAAGAAGCCCAGAATTTCTGGACAGAAGATATACAATAAGATTAAGAGAGAAATTAGAGGAAAGAAAAATACTTACACAAGAAAAACTGTCAAAAGCTTCACATGCAAATTTGTGTTCATTAATACAACAAATTAATGACAAACATTATCTAGACCAAGAAACCTTGGGCTGTTTGGAAAAAGAAGCGACTGAGGAAGTGCAAAAATATAAAGAACACAATCTACAGATTTTTGAAAGGTATAAAAAAGAAATATGGACATGGGAAAGAAAGAGAGATCTGACATGGTGCAATATTTATGCAAAGGAGAAAGCCAAATTAATCAATACAAAAAAAGCAGCCCTAAATATATTCAAAGAGAAATCTAGCCAAAGGCACCCAGATATAGAAAATCTCACACAATACAAAAAAAAAGTAATAATAATAAGATCACAAAGGGGGAACGTCGAACAGAAAAATAGTAAAGTAGAACTTATAAAATAGAAGCTGAAGTGATGGAATATCTGTGATTTAGTGTAGAAAGTCTAACAGAGGTTATATCACGGCATGATGGAACAACAAGTAAGGAGAAACTGTAGAAACAGGAGACATCTGAATAAGAAATATGGACATGGGAAAGAAAAAAAAGATTTAATATGATGTGATGTTTATGCAAAGGAGAAAGCAAAACTAATCAATACAAAATGAGCAACTCCAAAGATATGTGTAGAGAAATACAGGCAAAGGTATCCGGATATGGAAAATTTTACAATATAAAAAATAAGAAAACAAAGAGGAAAAGCAGAAAAGAGGATTTGTAATGAGGAAGTTAAAGAAATAGAAACTAAAGTTATGGATTACCTAAGAAGTGAAAGATTTCATGTGGAAAATCTAACTATGATAACACCACAGCAGGGTAGAATAATGGATCCCCAAATTAAGGAGAAAAAGACATCTCATCAATTGCCATATGAAGATACTTTGGAGCCTTCAGTAGGAAACAAATACAAAAGTTCAATTGGAGTTGCACAACAAGAGAAGGGACAGGAAAATGTGGCAATTTTGATGCAGTTAATGTTGTGGAATGATAGACCAGTGAGTTCCTATATGAAAGAGCAACAGATGACACAGGGGGAAACTGAAGAATATATGGCACAGGAAAATGCTCTAGAGCTTTCTCTAAAATGCCCATAGGAAATGGACAACAAAGAATGTGCCCTCAGTTTTTAAGACATGATCTAAATGAAGAGTTGCTTGATTTAACAGAGATGGATAAACATATTAAGATCACTGAAAGAAATAGACTGCAGAAAGTCAATAAGAACCAAAATGTTACCATTCTGATGAAACAAATGATCACAGTAATCAGGACTGTTCATAGAAATTCATGTACTATAACAGAAGTAAATAGGATATATTACTTTGTAGCTAAATTAGTAACAGATAAAGTCTTACCATAAAAACACAGGGCAGTAAGGGAAAGGAAGAGGAGCAATTAATAGCCATGAACTACCACATAGGCCGCAATCTACTTAACACCGAATGCATGATAAGAGACCTTGGGACTCAGGTGGAAAGTAGTCTCTCCTTTGATAAGTCACATCGCCACAGTAGTCAGGAAGTCCTTCTACATGGCACACCTCATCATAAAAGGGTTCTCATCCAGAAAAAAAGAGGTCATTGTTCCCCTCTACTCATCACTCATAAGACCCATTATAGAGTACAACGCCCCTTTTGGAATGTACTTCACAAGACATCTGCAGTAGCTGGAAAGGCCACAGAAGTACCTCACAAAGAGGATTACTGGCCTCAAACAAATGTCCTACACTGACTGCCTCAAAAAAACTCCAGCTTTACTCCGTAGCATATCGCCTACTCTGAGGTGATCTCTGCCTAACATATAAAGCTATGTCAAACCCAGAGCTGTTGGACATGCTAATAGGAAATACACCCAGGGGATCACTTCTGTGTCTCTGCTGAACAGTAGCACAGTAAAATAACTTTCTTGGGTGGCATAAGCTATGGAACCTTGCTGGCTAGGCTTATGTAGGCCCTTGGGCCGATAGCCTAGTACCTACCTATGAACCTATGGAAGTATTGAATAGAGAAAACAGTAAAGCAATTAAGACAAGAAGTGTCACTGTTAAAATAGGAAACAGAAAGATAGACGTGATAAAGCAATGGAGAGTTTCAGAATAAATAAGGATCTATCATGCACTATTGCAAATAAACTAAAGATATCAGCACAGGCAGAAAAAGCGTAGACGATATGCAGATAAATATAAAGGAAAAGTACAAAATGAGCAATTTATTGATGACCATACCTCTCTGCTGTCTGGAATTTTGCAGACTGTCCAGATTTTTTGCTCATATTTTTGATCTATTCCTCATAAAATTTGTGATTTTCTAGCAAATCACTTAGAACTGAAGTGACTTAATAATGACATACACTTGAGTTTCATATTTTATACCCTTTAGAAAATGTATGCTAACACAAATCCTGTTATTCTAACAACTTTATACATTTGTAAGAGCAATATTTAAAATCTATTCATATTTTGGGGAATTTGCCCCCTATTATTTTAGGCTTTGTCCAGATTTCTTGTGCTAAGAGGTTGAGAGGTATGTTGATGACCAAAAAAAAGTTTTATAGAGAATTAGGAAACACCACCAAAAAAGAAGAGATGGACACATTTTGAGGAAATATCTATAAAGATCCTGTAGAACATAACAATGATGCTGAATGGATAGAGATAAAAGAAAGAATAAGAAGTTCAAATGTGCAGGATATAAAATGGGATAAAGTAACGGCCAGAGAAATTAAAACAAAATTAAGAAAAGCTCCTAATTTGAAAAATCTAGGCCCATATGCAGTATTGAACTTCTGCCTAAAAGTATTAACATCTTAACATTAGTGCAAAATGGCAAAAACTACACTGAACCCACAGACATTGCCAACATCCTGGCAGACAGGTTCAGTGCAAACTTCACCCCCAAAAGAGCAAATGTCTATCCCAACAGAATGTAGCCTCCCAGACATCACAGATGCACAAGTAAAAGCTGCCCTCTCCAAAGCAAAAAATACAGTATCAATGGGACCGAACGGCATCCCGGGCTGCATCTTACACGAGCTCCAAGAAGAACTGAATGCTCACATAAAGTCACTGTTCAAACTCAGCCTTACTACAGGATATGTACCCAAAGAATGGCATACAGCAACAGTGGTCCTGCTCCACAAAGGTGGTGCCATAACGGACCCCGGAAACTATCGCCCTATAAGCCTGACTAGTCTGGTCTGCAAAGCTATGGAGCGTATCATCATGGAACTCATAAACAAATACATTGGGAACCTCCAGACACTGGACCCTACCCAATTCAGCTTTGTTAAGGGCAGATCATGCCTCTTAAACCTAGTTGACTTCTTTGAAACAGTTACCAAGGCCATAGATGAGGGGAAGGTAGTCCACACAGCCTACCTGGACCTCTCAAAAGCCTTCGACACAATACCCCACTCAGGCATCATAAATAAGCTTACCAGCTTAAATATCAACTTCTATGTCACAAGATGGGTTGCAAACTGGCTCAGGGATAGAACCCACATGGTCAGAATTGCAGGTGCCATGTCAGACTCTAAATCAGTTACAAGTGGCGTCCCACAAGGCTCAGTCCTGGGACCTCTCTTGTTCAGTATATACTTCTCTAAGGTACAGGCTAACATGGGAGGACTATGGCTGACCAAGTTCGCAGATGACTGCAAACTGGGAGCCATAATCAACTCTCCGGCTGACACAAGCATCCTCCAAAAGGGTCTCACAGAGACGGATATCTGGTGCCAGAGCCATGGCCTCAAGCTAAATGCCAAAAAGTGCATAGTCATCCCCTTTGGGAAAAACAAAGTGCTCACAAATTACCACATAGGTGGTAATCCATTAAGTACGGATGAAGTAATTAGGGATTTGGGGACCCAAGTAGATAGTAATCTCTCCTTTGACAATCACGTTGCCAAAGTGGTTAGAAAGACCTTCTATATAGCCCACCTTATCACGAAAGGGTTCACATCTAGATCAAGAGAGGTCATTGTGCCCCTCTACTCATCACTCATCAGGCCCATAATTGAATACAATGCCCCATTTGGGATGTACCTTACCCGACACCTGCAGCAACTGGAGAGACCCCAAAAGTACCTCACCAAGAGGATCACGAGCCTCAAACAGATGCCCTATGCAGTTTGACTAAAGAAACTCCAGCTCTGCTCAGTTGCTTACCACCTATTCAGAGGCGATCTATGCCTGATGTTCAAAGCCATGTCTAACCCAGAATTAATGGACATGCTCCACCTCAGGAAATCCAAATCCCTTAGAGCTACATGCTCCAGGGACTTAAACCTCATCCCAACAATAAATAGGACATGCTGGAGGGACAGATTCATATCCCAGAGGCTCCACTCACTCTGGAACAGAATCCCAATTCATGTTAGGCAGAACCCCTCACTGACCCTCTTCAAGAGAAATCTTGACGAGTGGATGGGAGATCGTAAGTTTACCCCTGGGACCTCTTCTGTGACCTACTATACAGAGGCACAGTCAACTAATCTAAAAGGGTGGCGAAAGCCAAACACACTCTGGCTAGGCTTATAAATGCCCTAGGTCAGATAGCCTAGTATCTACCTATGAACCTATGAACATGAAGATTTAGACATGAGTAAGAAATATTTTTATGCACACTCAGAACAGACACCAACCTGGTTAACAACAGGAAAAATAATGTTCCTCCTTCAGAGTGAACCTGCAAGCCATTCTAAAAACTACAGACCAATAACTTGCCATCTGACAATGTATAAACTATACAATGGAATTAATGCAGGCAGAGTTTATAGTCATTTAGAAGAAAACTCAATCATGGCAATAGAACAAAAGGATAACAAAAGAAAGTTATATGGAACAAAGGATCATTTGTTGTTAAATAAACACAATGGATAATTGTAAAAAAGGGAAAACTCTAAGTATGGCATGAATAAACTATAAAAAGCAGTATCCCACATTCATGGATAAAATAGTACTTAAAAATGTATAAGATACACCCTATTCTGATCAATTACCTTACAACAATGAAACAGTGGCATACCACTTTGAATTTAAGTCATGATACAGGACAAAATATTATTCTATGGATAAAATTTCAAAGGGGGATATTCCAAGTTGACTCTGTCACTGCTGCTCTTTTGTCTTGCCCTTAACCCATTATGCGGTCTACTTAACAAATTAGGTCATGGCTATAATTTGGCTCCTAGAAAACAACAAAGTGTAAAGACTTCTCATCTTTTTTGTGGATGATTTAAAACTGTATAGTTCATCAGATGAGGAGCTGAAAGCACAACTGCTAGTGGTGGTCAAAACTTTCTCAGATGATATAAAATGTCACTTGGTCTTAATAAATGTGCAAATGCAACCTTTAAAGCAGGAAAGCTGCAACACCAAGAAAACAGCAGTTTGGGACAGGAATGTGATATAAAAGAATAACCAAAAAGATGTTGGTGGAAAACTCAAAAAAAATAAAACCAAATCTACCACTAAAAGGAGCCAACCAACAGGATAACAATTCAAAAGCAAACTGACCAAGAACTAGCATTAAAACGTCTTTATTACTGCTTTCATTCAACAGATCTCAGACGTCATTAAAAATTTTCCATGCTTTCCTTTCATTTATTTTTATTTTTCATGGGAAGTCTGTGTAACTTGTATGCAGGTCTGAGGGCATGGCAGAGAAATGGTTCAGTTTCTTTTTGTTGGATCAGTTGGACAGGAAAACAAGAAAAAATACTTTATGTTTATCTAATGATTTATAAAAATCAATATATACCAAGATTATATAGTCCCTGTTCTGAAGGAGGTATGGGCCTCCTCGAGATTGATTACAGTCGTAGGACTGCATACATATCTGCTGACCTTACAAGATCCAAACATAATGAAAGGTTTAAAACATGAGAATAAGTGTAAGATGAATTCCCTACTTTATTTAGCAGAAGCATATTAATGCCACGTGGCAATGGAAATTACACCATAAGTAAATAAATATCAGGAAGCTACTGAATGTGCCAAAAAAAAAAAAAAAAAACAAAAGAAACAATATAAGGCGAAGGATTAGATGAGAAGGCAAGAAATGCGGGAAAATGCATAAATATCATTGCAAGTGCAGAAAACTCTTGGAACAACATCTTGTTGATCAGGATCTAAAGCCAGAATGGTTAAGGAGAGGTGGATTTAAACCAAAATACAAACAGTTAATATTGGAGGCCCAGAAGAGTAGACTAGATACACACTGGTTTACAAAGTCCACTGAGAAACATAGGAGAAGCAGACAAATGCAGTTTTTATTACTATCTGCCAACATCCTGGCAGATAGATTCAGTGCAAACTTCACCCCCCTCTCACCCCCAAAAGGGCCCACAACAATACCGGAAAAGTGTAGTGTCCCGGAAATCACAGATGCACAGGTGAAAACAGCCCTTTCAAAAGCCAAAAGCACAGCATCAGTGGGGCCAGATAGTGTCCCAGGCTGTGTCTTGCACGAACTACAGAACGAACTAACCCCCCACCTAAACACACTGTTCAACCTCAGCTTCTCCACAGGCTATGTGCCCATAGAATGGTGCACAGCAATGGTTATTCTGCTCCACAAAGGAGGGGCCACAACTGACCCTGGTAACTATCATCCCATTAGCCTGGTCTACAAGGCTATGGAGCGCATCATCATGGAACTCATTAACAAAGACATTGGGAACCTCCAAACACTTGACTCGACCCAGTTCAGCTTTGTTAAGGGCAGATCATGCCTACTAAACCTGGTTGACTTCTTCGAGATAGTCACCAAGGCCACAGATGAGGGGAAGGTAGTTCACACAGCCTACCTTGACCTCACCAAGGCTTTTGACACCATTCCCCACTCAGGAATTATAGAAAAACTCACCAGCCTGACCATAAACCCCTACGCCATGAGATAGGTTGCCAACTGGCTTACAGACAGAACTCACACGGTAAGAATAGCGGGCTCCAGGTCCGACTCTAAACCAGTCACAAGTAGTGTCCCACAAGGCTTGGTCCTGGGACCCCTACTGTTCAGCATATATTTCTCAGATGTACAGGCAAACACAGGAGGACTATGTCTAACCAAGTTTGCCAATGACTGCAAACTGGGAGCCATAATTGACTCTCCGGCTGACATGGACATTCTCCAAAAGGGCCTTACTGAGATGGACACCTGGTGTCAAAGTCATGGTCTCCAGCTAAATGCCAAAAAATGCATAGTCATCCCATTTGGGAAAAACAAAACACCCATGAATTACCACATAGGTGGCAACCCCCTTAATACAGAAGAGGTAATAAGAGATCTGGGGACCCAGGTAGATAGTAATCTCTCCTTTGACAATCATATTGCCAAAGTAGTTAGGAAATCCTTCTATGTAGCCCATCTAATTACTAAAGGGTTCGTATCTAGAAATAAAGAGGTTATAGTGCCCTTCTACTCATCACTCATCAGACCCATCATAGAGTACAATGCCCCATTTGGGATGTACCTCACAAGACACTTCCAACAGCTGGAAAGAGCACAAAAGTACCTCACCAAGAGGATTACTGGCCTCAAACATATGTCCTATGCAACCCAACTGGAAAAACTCCAGCTGTACTCAGTCGCATATCGCTTACTCAGAGGTGATCTCTGCCTGACTTACAAACCCATGTCCAACTCAGAATTGATGGACATGCTCCACCTAAAGAAATCCAAGTCACTGCAAGCCACTTGCTCTAGTGAGCTAAACCTCACCACAACAATAAATAGAACATGCTGGAGGGATAGATTCCTGTCACAGAGACTCCCCATACTTTGGAACAAAATTCCTAACTACATTAGGCAGTCCCTCACTAACACTCTTCAAGAGAAACATTGACGAGTGGATGGGTAACAGAAAATACACCCCTGGGATCACTTCATTGGCTCTTCTTGACAGAGGCTCAGTTAATTAATCAATGGGGTGGCGAAAGCTGACACACTCTGGCTAGGCTTATAAATGCCCTCGGGCAGATAGCCTAGTACCTACCTATGAACCTATGAACCTATAAAACAGAACTGGAAACAGTTGTGCATCTTGTTGCTGGGTGTGATACACTAATGGCAGAGGGCCTGCATACTGAAAGGCATGATAATGTAGCAAGACTGTTGCACTGGGGGTTGTTAAAACATTATAATATTGAAGTAGCTGAGAAGCACTGGAAACATGAGCCACAAAGCATTATAGAAAATGTTGAAGTTTTATCACATGGGATCACCCATTACCAACAGTTCAAAAATAAATGTGAGAAAACCAGATACAGTAGTCCATGAAAAGAAGATAAAAGTAACATTGATCACTGAAATTGCTACACCCAGCGACTACAGTGTCTTACGTATAGAGAAACACAAAGTCTTAAAATATCAGGATTTACAGGCAAAAATGAGGGCAGTGTGGAAAAAGGATACCAAGACAGTTTCAACAGTAGTAGTAGGAGCAAAGGGTGTTATAAAAAAAGAATTTACAATCGTACTTAGATATGTTGCCAATACATGTTACTCCATAGAGTTGCAGAAGGCGTCATTACTGGGCATGTTGCGGGTGCTGTGAAGAGCACTTCTGGCTGACATCAAAGATTGAAATAATACTAATTTCATGAACTTTAATCATGCTTCAACTTAGGAATGGGGTCCATTCCCATCATGGTATTAGAAACTCAAAAGACTTGGAGAAATTAAACAAAGGGATGTCCCTAATATGGACTGGTAGTGAGTGCAATAGACATAGTGCTTGGTATGCAAAAGAACAATTTACACAAATTTCTTGGTTTGGCCATTGAACTTCTACCCATGCCAGGCCAGCTAAATGGCGAAATCAGCATACCTAATAGGGGACAGCACATGCCATGCAGGAGTAAGAAAGTTAACACTATAAGTTATTATCAAAACTGCCAGCAGCCAGTGCATTTTATGAAGTGCTGATACAGGCAACAAATTATGCCCACTAGTGTTATATTAATTATGAATACTCAAGATCAGTCTTGGAAAGTTACCAGTAAAAAGAACTGTAGTAGTCAATAGCAGAGGAGGTCTGTAGATGCATGATCATTGACATGTTATTTCTGGAGTTAGGTGATTGATTCTGAAGATTATTTTTTTTATTTTTTTTAATGTTGCTTGGTTACACTTTGCATTAACACATACACAACACATTTCATATTCTTGTATGTGACATAAAAATGTGTGTTTTTTTAACAACATCCTTTACAATCCAAACTATAACAATGGACCAGGTACCTCAATAAGTTCTTGCATTTCTTATAACATTTACTACACACTCTGGGGTCCATCAGACACATATCACCTTGCATTTCATATTTGTTCATTCCTGTTTATAGGCTCATAGGCTCATAGGAGCTTACTAGGCTAGTGGTCCTGCAGCCTTTATAAACCTAGCCATGTTAATGTTGGATTGCCACAATTGTCCTTGATTAGAAGGACACACTTTACAGATCAGGACCAACTACTTCTGTCCATGAGGGACATGTGTGTGACCTGGGGTGAATTTGTGCTCACCCATCCATTTATCCAGGCTGCACTTGAAAAGGGTCATTCAGGAGCTCTGCTTCACATGAACTGGAAGTTTATTCCAGAGCAGTGACAGTCTCTGGGAGACATGCCTGTGTCTCCAGCATGTTCTGTTAATGTCACTAGCAAGGCTGAGATCCCTAGAATGAGTGGCTCTAGGGCCATTTTGTTTGCAGATGTGCAGCATTTCCATCAGGTTGGGGTCAGAGACTGCCCCATAGGCCAGGCACAAGTCACCTCTCAGTATCCTATATGATACAGAGTACAGTGACAGGGATTTCAGTCTATCCATGTAGGTCATGGTTCGGAGGCCCTGGATCTTTTTAGTGAGAAACCTCTGTGGTCACTCCAGTTGCTGCAGGTGTCTGTTGAGATGCAAGCAGAAGGGAGCACTGTACATTGTACTCTGTTAATGCAAAGTGGGGTTATAACATCCTTAGACCTGGATGTGATGCCTTTACTTATGAGGTGCACAATGTAGAAGCTTTCCTTACCACCATGGAAACCTGGTGATCAAAGTTCAGATTGCTGTCCACCTGTGTTCCCATATCTCACACCACTGGGTTTGAACTTAAGAGGGGTGATGTCAATATTGTAATTAGTGGTGAATTCTGCTTTGCAAAATGGGATAATAGTGTACTTTTTGCATTTAGTTTTAGACCATGACTTTGACACTAATCATTTGTTTGTGTTAGCCCCTCCTGTAATACATTAACAGGGCAGTGGTGGAGTGGTAGCATTGTTGCCTCACAGCAAGAAGTTCTTTGGTTCAATTCTCGGCTGGGGTGCCTTCTGTGTGAAGTCTGCATTTCCTCCCTGCGTTCGTGTGGGTTTCTCTGGGTGCTCCGGTTTCCTCCCACATTACAAAGACATACATCTGGAGCATTTCTCCCCCGACCTCTGCTGAAAATGGGCTTTGTTCCAAGTCAACTTTCCTGGTTAACAAATGTTAAATAAATAAATTAACATCATTGGGGGACTCATTGATTACAACTAGTTTACAATCATCAGCAAACTTAGTAAGCCAAAGGCCATCTACTTTAGCCCGGACTTCCAAGAAATAGATTACAAATAGTAAAGGGCTCAGTACAGATCCTTGCAGTATGCCACTGGTGACAAGTCTACTAGTAGAGGTGGAGTCACCAGCTTTGACAGCATGTGTTCTGTTGGTGAGCCAGTTAGCTACCTGTCTAGTGATATAAGGGTTAACACCTAGCTAGGAGAGTTTTTCAATGATATCCGAGTGACGGATTATGTCAAAGGCCTTAGCTAGGTCCAGACAGGTGGTATGCACTGTCTTACCTTCATCCAGGGCTTTGGTGACTTTCTCGAAGAAGTCTACCAGGTTCAGGAAACACGGTCTACCTTTAACAAAGCCAGACTGGGTTGGGTTTTGAGTTTGAAGGTTGCCTTTGTCCTTGTTGATAAAGTCCATGATGATCCTTTCCATGGCCTTGCAGATGAGGCTGGTTGACTTATGGGTCTATAGTTCCCAGGGTCAGTTTATAGCTCCCTTTAGCAAGAGGATTACTGTTGCTGTTCTTCATTCTGCTGGTACAAAGCCAGTTCTCAGGCTATGGTTAAAGAGAATGGCAAGTGGGTCAGCTAGGTCCTGTTTTAGATTGTTTACTGAGCAACCTGGGATGTTATCTGGTCTCATTGAGGCCATGTTTTTGGCCTTGGAGAGGGGAGATATGACTCGATCTCTAGAGATACTAGGTAGAGAACTGATGTCAGGTATGCTTTGGGGTATGGCTGGTGGGGATAGGGGGTGAAGTTTTCACCAAATCTGTCAGGTAGTAGGTTGGCAATTTCTTCCGATATAGTGTGAGTGGTACCATCTGCTACCAATTTGGTGCATACTTGGCCACTACCTTTTAGATTTTGGATGTAGTTAAAGAATGCCTTATGATTGACCATGACTAGGGATGCTGTTGTAGCTTCATAATTAGCTTTAAAGGACTTTATAAGGCATCTGATTTACTTGTCAGTCTTTGGAGGGAATTCTGCCTCTGCAGAGGTAGTTGCCTCTTGTTCTTGGACATCAGTTTCTTCCTTTTGTTATATAGTCTGGTTATACTAGATGTCCACCAAGGTGGCTTGTTTTTTTCGGGAGGGCCTGGTTTTAATATGGTCAGGTACAGCTGAGTCTATACAGTTTCTAAAATGATCATACAGAGCATTTGTGTACATCTCTGCATAGGAGTCATTATTGCCTGTGATTGCAGGGGGTATAAAACTTTTTATACCATCACTTAGTAGGCTGTAGTTTGCTTTGGAGAAGTTCCTTAGTTTTTTGTTTTTTTTTTTGCTCCTTTGGGGTTGTGAGGTCCAATAGTTACTTTGAATGAGACTGATTTATTGTCTGAATTCTTGGTGAGTACTATGTCAAGGACATTAGAGACCCCTGTGAGGGTGCAGACTACCTGCTCCAGAGCATTTGCATTGACAAAGTCCCGGAACCTCTGGGTGAGCATGTTTGAGCTCATGTATGTTACCCAGTCGATGGAGGGATAATTAAAATCTTCCATGATTAAGTTTTGGGCTGTATGGCAAGTGATTCCAGCAAGTTCAGGTGGGCATTGTGCTTTTCTTGGTTCATGGATCGGGACCTATTTCTATCAATGATGTGGTATGGTGTTTTGCCTATAGTTAATTGGGCATGGAGTAGTTCTAGAGAGTCATACTGTTTGACCAATCTGGAGGTGCACTTGGCTTTAATGAAGATGGATACACCTCCACCTTTGTTTTTTTCATGCTCATTTTGAGGTTTGAACATGTGGAAGGCTGGGATGCTCTCTGCAGCCTTGAACCATGTTTCAGTGACTGCACAGACATTAGCATCTTCCAAGGTAAGTTCTTCCAGGGAGTGCAGTTTTGTGTTTAGACTCCTAGCATTAAGCAGCAGAACCTTCAGTTTGTCTTGAGTGGATTTTGCTGTCAGAAATGTTGTCGTTTTGACATTGCCTAAAAAAGGCACTATGCAGGAAGTAAGCACCTTAGCCAGTATCCAAAAGCCTAGGGGAGACAGGTGCAGACCATCTCTGGCAAAGCTATGGTGATTCAGTATAGCAGGATGTTTTCTCCATTCAGCAAGTGATAACCAGTCACTGGAACACTGTTTTTGGCACATTTCGGTTGTTGGACCAGGTGAGGCAAAACCTAGGTTTGTGTATAAAAACTGTAAAAAAAATTAAACTTTTGTTGGAAAATAACAATGAAGTGTTTATCATAGTCACCAAAAATGTGGGGATGAAAAGTTCTGGGGTCTGCAAGGAATGCAGTTTCATTCTTACAAGGCTACCACTTTGCAGTCAAAGGATACCCAAAGCTGATTTCAGTTAACGGGAACTGTAATTATGAAATGAAGGTGGTTGTTTATATTGCCTTCTGCTTGTCCTGCCCTGCATTTTATGTAGGCAAAACCATTAGCCCCCTCAAAACCAGAATCTATCAACATTTACATGCTACGAAAAAAAGCACAAACTGCACATGCTCTTTTTAAGCATCTTGGAGTATGCAAAGATTTTAGGAGATTTGTTTTTACAATTTTGGAAAAAGTCCCAGTGTGTATTAGGGAGGAGACTGGGAACTTCGATTAGAGCAACTTGAGTTTTTTGGCAGCTCTTACGTAATGCAACAGTTGTCCCATTAATGATTTTGTTAGCATTAAAAAATTCAAAAGGTAAGGCTGCTATTATTTGATGTTCTGTAATGGATGAAGTATACATACTTGTTTAATGTATTTGGTATTTTTACTCAAGTGAACATTTTAATAATTTTTACTAAACTATGGGTTTTACAATTTCATATTCAAAGGCTATTTGAATGAATTTTTAGCTATTTGTATTTATGCATGCTTTTTGTCCTTTTTTGTGGTATTCTCTTTAAGAATTCTCTTTAAGAACTCAGTTTTGCTCCCTTGAGGCCTTTTAAATGGAGTAAACCAGCTTCACAACTGTTTCTGAAGAGGTTTTAGAACAAAAGCATTTAAACATGATTAAAATATGTCTTGGCATTCTGTGCAGCATTTTTTGTTTTTATATATATAAACTTTTAAGTAAATTAAACAGTCTTGGTAGGTCACTATCCAGGTTTGTAAGATAGATAATAATATCAACTGCAAACACTGCTAGTTTATGTTCCTGTCTATACCCCTCCACCCTCTAATTTGTGAAGTCCTTATCTTTATACCTAACAGTTCCAAATATAAAGCAAATAGGTGAAGTGATAGCTGGCACCCCAGCCTCATTCCTCTTTGTGTTTTAAAGTACTTGGATAATCTCCCATTTATCTTCATCACTGCCCCCAAGTGAAGATAAATGCACTTGAGCAGGGAGATGAATTCCTCTGGAAACTCCATCTTCCATAGAATTTCCCACAAATAGTACCAGTGCATCTAATTGAATGCTTTATTTGCATCCAAATTTAACATTCAAAGGTGCGGCTGGGTTTAGTGCCCCTCCACATGTATCATATTTGTCCTTATGGTGTTGTCACATGTTTGTATCCCCCTAATTATAAAAAAGTTATCCTTTGCCCCCCCCCCCAGAGAATTATAAGTTCATTATAAGTTCATTATTGTTTCTTATATAGTTCTTGATAATATTCAACAAAGATCTGCATAATTTGTATGGGCTCCCTACATATTTCCCAGGATTTTTTATCCCTAACCTTACTGATTCTCCTCTGGACATTTTGCTGCATATAGTGACTGGCTAAACATGCTTGTGATTTAGGAGTAAATATGAAATACTTCTCCCTTACCATTGCCTCTTCCACTCTAGTATCTGTTCCAAGTGCTATGACCACCTCTCCTCCGATTCCTACTGCAGATCCTCCTCCTCTAGTCTTCTATCCCTTCCCTTATTCTGGAGTTGCTTCATTTGGTTAAATCCATATTTCTTAAACCAGTAATCCTGCATTTGTACAGCCCTTTCTTTAGTTTGGAATTTTTCTTTCAACCTTATTTTAACTGCTTCCCATGCTGGTATCTGCTGTTGATGCTGAATAACCCTCACCCAGTCTCTCTCTTCAGAGGAATGAGTGTAAAGTCCTACTTGTTTGCTAGCGAATAAGCCAGTATTCTCATTTCCTTCTTCCCCCACCTCGCTGGTGCCCTGATACCCGCTAACACTGGCGCATGGTCCAAAGGTTTTAATGGATGGGTTACAAAATTAGTCACCAAATGCTCATGATCCTCCATTATAAAGAAACTGTCTAGTCAAGACCATCCTCTAGATTTACCTGAGTAATAGGTATACTGTGTGCTCCCTATAATGTTACGACATATAACCTTCAATCCATATAGCTTATAAAAACAGACTAGGAAGTGCCCTTTGGGGAAATGGTACTGGCTCATGGTTCCCCCAATCTATATCTATGAAAGAGGCAATTAAATTCCAATATCCTGCTATTAAAGTTAAACTTTGCTGGTGTTTAATTAGTGTGGTTAAGAATGATCTAAGCTCATCTTTTTTTTCTTGGGGGGGATACAGAAATCCCCCAGTATTATTGTAAAGTTGACCAATAACCCTTGAGCAACACATACTAGCCTTTAGTATCCACTGTCTGTTCTTCAGTCTTTATAAGGACCCCCCTCATAATAATCAACACAGCCTCTCTCATCCTTCCTTCTCAGACTGGCATATAATATGCTTTTAAAATGTGCCTTTGTACAAACCTTGATGCTTCTGTCCATTTAATTGAGTTCATGCAAAAAGGTTATGTCTGACCTATTCCTTAATCTTTAACTGTTTGGCTGTCTTTGTGAGGCCATTCACATTCTGTGTTAAACAAGTTATCATTTAATATTGTGGTAACTCTAGTGAAAGTGTGAACTCTTTCCCTTCTTGTGTTTCTCTTTGTCTTTCCTGCATTTTGTGCTTAAATACAGGATAAGGTTTTCACAGTTTCATGTTCTCCATGGCCTAATAATTTGGGTCAGTGTTTCCCTCCCTGCGTGAGATCCTGCTCAGTTGCATCTCCTGCTGGTGTTCCTCTTTGTATTTGTTAAGCTCCAGCTCTAGTAACTGTGGATCCAAGAAAGTCTTTGTACTTATTGAAAAAAATACCCTGAAGATTGCAGTAACTCTATCTAGTAGCATTACTGCTTTAATTCAGCTGGTGGCACTGGGCTTGGCATACACACAGAATTTTTTTTCCATTTCATATCATGTAACTTATTTTATTTTATTTATTTATTTACTGCATTTGCTTACCAGGAAAGTCTACTGGGCCTAAAAGAGCCCATTTTCAGTGGAGGCCTGGGGACAAAAGCTCTGACAAGAACATACATACAGAAACAAAATTAAATGTTAATTGGCACAGAAGTAGAAACAATGTTACACATAGTGATTACAGTAATATATACAGAATATATGCATAAAAGCAGGAATCTAGTTGGTTTGATTACAGTAATATATACGGAATATATACATAAAAGCAGGAATTTAGTTGGTTGCCAGATGAATTCAATCAGAGAGGTATAAACAGAGATATATTAATCAGCATTATTGTACCAGTATCAAGAAGTGATGAAAAAAAATATGGATAAAGATCATCACTGGCTAGTAGCAAAAAGTATAGGAGTTTATTATCATATAAGGAGAAGAAAGAGGTAAGGTTATAGAGCAGATACATAGCCAGGTAGAGGTGAGATGGTTTTTCAGTATTTGTTTGAAGGTGGTGGTGCTGACTTTGTTTCTTATAGAAGGTGGATGTGCGCTCCATAGTTTGGTGATGGTGAAGGAGTAGTGGAGTTGACCAGCAGGTAAGGTGGGCCTTTCTACTTTTAGAAGTAGATGATTTTCACATCTTAGTTGCCTGCTGGCCCTTATGATTTGCATCCATAAGGTACAAACTTCTACTGATGGTCTTGTGTTATCCTTCGTCATGATTCTACCAGAATGAGTATCTTTTCCTTTCATAGTGCCTGTTCCTGTCTTCATATCCGTATGCCATTCTCATTGCTTGAACATGTACTGCAGTCATCTTTTTAACACAAAACTATGGCTGCACATTACAGCTGTAGTCGGGCAGGGATAATACATTATGCTTTAGGGAGATGATGTACAAACATGCTCCTGTATGCATTTTTATATTGCCTTCTATATCACATTCCTGTCATTCCAAATGACATTACACTTTCTGCTCTTCCTGTGGCTGCAGTGATTGCTTACATGGAATTGCATTCTGTGATGACACCCCTATCATCAGCTGCGGTTTGACGTATCCTGACATATTCATATAGGTTCTGTTTAATGTTTAATGAATGAAAGCCATTCTCAAGTACTGATTACTCTGAATCATGTATGAAGATGCCTATCTATGTTTTCATAATATCAAAGTAGCTCTAAAAATTTTGTGGTTGGTTAATATTTTTTTTAGGTTGTATTTCAGGGCCTTGCTGTGCCATTTTGTAATACTCACCACTCTCTATGGATGTGTTTTTATTGTCTGCTGTCTACATGAAATTCACAGTTAGCACCTTCATGCCTTGTGAGTTTATATAATATTCTATCAGCTGAAGATTCGGGATATTGTTGGGGTGCCATAGTTAATGTGTTTTTTCAGTATTGTATGACAGCTGGGGGGACAGTAGCTCTGGGATGAAAGAATAATCCTCATTTTTCAAGAAGAGAGACACGAGAGTATGTTCCATGTAGAGAATGTGAATCCTCCTCAGACTTCCTGGAAAAGCCAGTGTCAGGGTATGGGAAAGGAGATGCAATCCAATAAACAATCTTCTGATGTAACAGGATTAGTAAGGACTCAGTCCTACTTGCAGAAAAGTAGATCACCACTTTGTCTTTAACCTTTGTGGAAAACACGGTGGCTCAGAGTTAAAATCTCTGTCTCACAGCTTCAGTGTATGATGTTCAGTCTTGACATCTAGTCTCTGTCTATGTGGATTTTGCATGTTCTCCCTTCATATACATATAGGGTCTATATCAATTTGTCAAAAGTTCACTTCTGCGAACATTTCTTCATTGACCCAAAACCACTGAATGTTCAGTTCTGTGAACCTTCACATCCATGAAAGATTTAAGGGAAAGGAAGCAGTTGGCCAACAGCACAAATTTTTCCCTTTACCTCACTGTAGTGCAATCTCAGAGTTGATATATATAGTTGGGGGAGTGCAGCCCACCACTTTGGTGGGTTTGACATACTGCAGTCGGTGCTCTGGTGTAGTACTGGCCATGTGTTTCCTTACCCTAGTAAAATATTTTTTTTTTATGTGACCGTTCATGGAACTGAATGAGGTTATCAGGTCGAAGAAGAAAGGTTTGTGGAAGTGAACCTTCGACAAAATGATATAGACCCATATATATATATATATATATATATATATAT